>NC_044563.1:19624550-19928300 GCF_007565055.1 Rhinopithecus roxellana | reverse complement strand
GAATAAAATATCTAGGAATGCAACTTACAAGGGATGTAAAGGACCTCGTCAAGGAGAACTACAAACCACTGCTCAGTGAAATAAAAGTGGACACAAACAAATGGAGGAACATACCATGCTCATGGATAGGAAGAATCAATATCGTGAAAATGGCCATACTGCCCAAGGTAATTTATAGATTCAATGCCATCCCCATTAAGCTACCAATGACTTTCTTCACAGAATTGGAAAAAACTACTTTAAAGTTCATATGGAACCAAAAAAGACTCTGCATTGCCAAGACAATCCTAAGCCAAAAGAACAAAGCTGGAGGCATCATGCTACCTGACTTCAAACTATACTACAAGGCTACAGTAACCAAATCAGCATGGTACTGGTACCAAAACAGAGATATAGACCAATGGAATAGAAGAGAGCCCTCAGAACTAATACCACACATCTACAACCATATGATCTTTGACAAACCTGACAAGAACAAGAAATGGGGAAAGGATTCCCTATTTAATAAATGGTGCTGGGAAAATTGGCTAGCCATAAGTAGAAAGCTGAAACTGGATCCCTTCCTTATTCTTTATACTAAAATTAATTCAAGATGGATTAGAGACTTAAATGTTAGACCTAATACCATAAAAACCCTAGAAGAAAACCTAGGTAATAGCATTCAGGACATAGGCATGGGCAAGGACTTCATGTCTAAAACACCAAAAGCAATGGCAACAGAAGCCAAAATAGACAAATGGGATCTAATTAAACTAAAGAGCTTCTGCACAGCAAAAGAGACTACCATCAGTGTAAACAGGCAATCTACACAATGGGAAAAAATTTTGCAATCTACTCATCTGATAAAGGGCTAATATCCAGAACCTATAAAGAACTCAAACAAATTTACGAGAAAAAAACAACCCCATCAAAAAGTGGGCAAAGAATATGAACAGACACTTCTCAAAAGAAGACATTCATACAGCCAACAGACACATGAAAAAATGCTCATCATCACTCACCATCAGAGAAATGCAAATCAAAACCACAATGAGATACCATCTCACACCAGGTAGAATGGCAATCATTAAAAAATCAGGAAAGAGCAGGTGCTGGAAAGGATGTGGAGAAATAGGAACACTTTTACACTGTTGGTAGGACTGTAAACTAGTTCAACCATTGTGGAAAACAGTGTGATGATTCCTCAAGGATCTAGAACTAGAAATACCATTTGACCCAGCCATTCAATTACTGGAGATATACCCAAAGGATTATAAGTCATGCTGCTATAAAGACACATGCACACGTATGTTTATTGCGGCACTATTCACAATAGCAAAGACAGAATCAACCCAAATGTCCATCAGTGACAGACTGGATTAAGAAAATGTGGCACATATACACCATGGAATACTATGCAGCCATGAAAAAGGATGAGTTCGTGTCCTTTGTAGGGACATGGATGCAGCTGGAAACCATCATACTCAGCAAACTATCACAAGAACAGAAAACCAAATACTGCATGTTCTCACTCATAGGTGGGAATGAACAATGAGATCACTTGGACACAGGAAGGGGAACATCACACACCGGGTCCTATTGTGGGGAGTGGGGAGGGGGGAGGGGAGCGGGATAGCATTAGGAGAGATACCTAATGTAAATGACGAGTTAATGGGTGCAGCACACCAACATAGCACATGTATACATATGCAACAAACCTGCACGTTGTGTACATGTCCTCTTGAACTTATAAAAAAATAAAATAAAATAAAAGAGAAAGTACAGCTTTAAAAAAAATACCACTATCATTCTTCACAGAATTAGAAAAAAACAATTCTAAAATTCATATAGAACCAAAAAAAGAACCCACATTAAAAAAAAAAAAAAAAAAAAAAAAAAAACCCAGAATCAGGATGAGAGGTGCTTAAAGAGGGAGGTGGTGGCAAAGAGGACAAAGTTGTAGAATTTTATATTTTTGCTTAAAGCAGGTCTTGTCTGTCTTTGTAAATAGTTATTTTAGCTCATTGAAAGTAACATAAACATTCATTTATTTATTTTGCTGTAACCAGAATAAATAGAAGATGTTCTCTGAAATCTATTCTCAGTCTTCAAATAGACTTATAAACCAGCTTGGTAAAACCTAGAAAATAGTTGCCCAACCACATCTGTAGGGCATCTGTGGCCTTCCACCCATAGTGCCTGCCGTCTGTTCTTTGAAGAGACTCTGATTCTTTGATCCTGCTTGGAGTGATGAGGGGGATAGGCCCTCTTCTGGGAAGCCATAATAATGTGGTATTCCCTGCTGAGAGAGCCCACCCTGAGCTTTTCTTTAAAAAGCTTTCTGAAACCAGGAACATGGGCAAGCATGGAGTCACTGGGAATTATGTATCCTATTGACTCCTGTGCATTGCAACATTGAGTATCCCTTAAAATAGACCTGGAAATAGCTCTGAAAATCATCCAGAGCTGATGTGACTTGGGAAAAGTATAATTACCCTGAACTCGCTTGATTTCAAAAGTGGCATTTTGTTGGCAGGTCTTGATCTCAAGAAAGAGAGGCAGCTGTGGCTGGAGGCAGTCGGTTAGGTTGATGAATGTTCACTGGAGAGGGCTGCCCAGCTGCTTCCCAGATGTTGGGAAAGACCTCATCTATGGGAGGCCATAAGAAGCCAGACAAGTGAGGACACTTCAGTCTATGTGGATGTTGATGGTTTGGGGAAAGAAAGAGGGGCAAAGAGGAGGGAAAGCTATAGGTCATGATGTATCCGTTTATTTTATTGAATCATTAATTAGTCCTGAAAATCTAAAATTAGTCTTGAAATTGTCTCTGCCAGATGAGGCAAGATGACAGAAAAATAACAAAAACCAGGTTGTTTCTGTGCACCGCCTACATTATATCTTTGATTGAGGTCTCAAGACATCACTGTTCTCAAGTTGCTCACCAATGAGTTCAATCAATTTGAAAGCAACCACACCTGGCAAAGAATGCCTTCTTACCCATTTACTGCCTCTCCTCAAGACCAAATTTCAAGCTCCATAATGCAGAAAAAAAAATCTAGATTGACTTTATCTCATTGTGATTGTTTCACTTTTCTGTATGCCTCTCAAGTCAACATTTATTTAGCCCTGTATGTTTAATGGTGCTGTGCCAGGTATGGTGGCAATGAGAAAGATGCATCAGACAATGTTAAGGTTGATGTCCCTCTAATGCTCTGGCTGTACATTGTCTTGATTTCCATGCCTCACCAACTTCAAATTCTATGCCACCCCAGTCACATGACTTGGCAGCCCCATTCCAGCCCTCACCATAATAGAAAATTGCTTAATTCTAAAATCTCAAACTCTAAAATTTCCCTTTACTAAAACTGCCCGTTCTACTCTGCAACTCTCAGCCAATCTATTCTTGGTTTTCATGAGTTCGTGCTTCTCAGGCTCTCCCAAATTCCTAAGCCCATTAGCCCAGCCCTCAGTGAATCCTACCACCATCTCTCACCATGTTGGTTTTTTCCCATGATATCCATAATCTTAGTCAGGTTGCTGGTGGGCTTAGCTATTTAAATGAGGCCTCTTTTCCCACAAGGACATTCACTGCTTCTTCAAATTTTTTCTGAGCTTCTTTTTGATTTCCTATCCTCTTCCCCACAGCCATCACAAGACAACCTTTCTTGACACCCTCAGCTGGATATGATTTCTCCCTTTTCTGAACTCTCATAGCTTGTACTTGTTATGCCCTCATGGTTCTCAGCACTTTCTGACTCAGAAAATAGTCGTGTCTATTTGTGTAGTTTCTCTTCGAGGTCTTTTAGGGTTGAAGTTCTTATTCGTCTTTATATTTCAGTGCTTAGCACAGTGCCTGGCATCAAAAAGATGCCTAGTGACTGTTTTCTGAATTGAATAGGACAACTTTTCTACAAAAGAACTTTTAAAAAATAATAGCTTCACCAGGATATCAGCTGCAAAGTTTGGAGGGAGTAGCTTTAAAGAGAAGCATAATAAAATGTACACTGAGAATTATTAGTTTTCTATTGCTACATAATGGATTCACACAAATTTATCAGCTTAAAACAACAGACTTGTATTATATCATAGTTTTGTAGGTCATAAGCTCAACGCAGCTTGGATAGGCTCTCTGCCTATAGTCTCCCTCCTGAACAGGGTAAGTGAGGACATTGAGGTTGTTTAGCTCCACCCACCTTTTCAAGCAGAATGTCACCTCTTTCTGCAACTTGTCAAGTAGAAAGAGGACATTTTAACGTTCCTTTTGCAGATGAGAAGTCATAGGTTGAAGTTACTTGGAAATAACTTTCTGCTTACTTCAAGGAGGAATTTTTCTTAAAGTCAAAAATTTTTTATATTTATCCAAAGAAAAAAGGGACTGACTTGAGAGGTTGCAAACCCTTGGGATAAAGACAACTTCTGGAAACAGAGCAGAGGTGGATTTATTCAGCCTCTTTCAGACATTCATACCAAGATATTTGTAGGGATAATCCCAACTGGAGTGTCAACTAAGACAAAGAATATCTTGTTATGGCCATTGCAGAAAGGTGTTAACATTCTGTCCCCTTGAGTGACCCTGGTGCTGAGGCATGTCTGGGCCCTCCTCTGCTGATCATTTGCTAGGTCATCTTCAGCAAATGCAAGCTAGCTTGTACTCCCTCACCCATCAGATGTGGTCTCATAGCCAGGCTGTCATGAAGACCGAATATTGATGGATATAAACTTTAAAAGAGTTACGCCCTTGAAAGGCAATTTTATCATTACCTCTAGTCACACCACCACCTTTGTGTTAACTTTTCTGTTACTGGAGCATCTTAGGATGGACCTCCCTCTACTGATTGTTGAAAAACTGACAAGTTTTACGTTGTGGTATCTCATTTTAGGAGACATCCAAACACATACAATACTTTGTTCAATTCTACAGGCCACCTCATATTCATTGGTTAATTTGGTTCCTCTTGGGTAGGTGCTGTGGCTCACGTCTGAAATCCCAGCACTTTGGGAGACTGAGGTAGGTGGATAACCTGAGATCTGGAGTTTGAGACCAACCTGGTTAACATGGCAAAACCCTGTCTCTACTAAAAATACAAAAATTAGCCAGGCAAGGTGGCATGCATCTGTGGTCTCAGCTATTTGGGAGTCTGAGGCATGGGAATTGCTTGAACCTGGGAGGCAAAGGTTATGGTAAGCCAAGACCACACCACTGCACTCTGGCCTGAAAACAGAGTGAGACTCCATCTCAAAAATAAATAAATAAATAAGTAAACAAAATAAAATAAAAATATCTTCTTCACAGCCATGTAACACAATCCTAACAATTCATAGAACTCAAATCCATACAAGTCAAGCCATACTTTGAATGCATAAAGAGAAATATCTATTACAAAGAAATGTGAGGAATTTCTTCATCCTACTTCTAAGGGGCTGCCTTTCTTTCCTTTGTCATTTGACTCAGTTCTGTCCCAAGAACATGGAGTTACCCACTACATGTCTTGTTGATGAATGATGTATTTGGACCATGCCACAGCAACAGGTGGAGAATGGCTGGAATCCTGGCAGTCTTGGTTCATCATGGCTGTACTGGAGCTTGAGGTCTGAGACTGTGCAGGGTTATGCAGGGACCACATAAGGACATGGGGTTTGAATAGTGTACTAGGTTTCTTAGTTTAAGGGTGCCCGCTTTCTTTGCTATCAGAAAAAGAGGGGGTTTTTGTTGTTGCTGTTGTTGTTGTTTATGGTGACTTGTTCAGGAACAGAGATGAGGTAGTATTTGACTAGATTTTAAAATTTTTCTAAGGACGTTTAATTTCCATGGCTCACTTCCTTTTTCCCTTTCATTTAAAAATCTCTAAGGAACACCTACCTCGGAAACTGTGCCTTCCCATGTAGCAGGACGAGCCACAGACAAAACCTCTCAGACAGCAAGATAGTGAAGGGAGTGGCTTTAATCAGTTGGGAGCATCAGCAGGCTAGCGTCTTAAAATACGAGCTCCTCAGGTGCTTAACTTCTCTCCCTTTTAAGGACTCACAACTCTAAGGGGGTCCACGTGAGAGGGTCATGATTGATTGAGCAAGCCAGGGGGTATGTGACAGGGGCTGCGAGCACCAGTGGTCAGAGTGAAACAACCGAAAAGGAGGCTTCACAATGTCCTTCCATACAATGTCTGGACTCTATAGATAACAGTTGCTAGGTCAGGGGTTGAATTTTAACTACCAGACTTAGGTCAGGCAGGCCTAGGCCTGGTTTCAGGTCTGGTTCCTTGATTTCGGGTCTGGTTCCTAGGCGCTGGGCTACCTGCCTTTAGTTTTACTTCTCTTTCCTTTTCTGAGTATAAAACAGTATAAAACAATATGAGAGGGTCTCTCTCTTCCCTCATTTCCCCCCTTTGAGACTCTCACTTTTTATTAGTGGGAGTTCTCACTCTTATTTTCGCTATTCACGTCCTTTTGTGCAATAGATTGATAGTGATTCACACAGTACATTTGTGTTGAAGCATTCTGGTGAACTAAGGTAGCGATGAGGCTTTTTATCATTTGAAGAAGTACAGGTAGCAAACAAGGAGCAGTAAGCAGGTTTCCTATTACTATTATAACTCTTATCATAAGAGTTTTAAATCTTCTTAGTGCTGGGAACCAATTTCTAAACATGGCCTTAGGATCAAATCCATGCCACACTTGCACAGGCACATGTGCTAGTTTTGTTATATCTTTAACTATGTCTTCAACTACTTGCCCCTGATCATCTATGTGTAGACAGCAATTAGTAAGGTTAAATTTCTTACAAACCCTTCCTTCAGCTGCTAGCAAGTAGTCCAGAGCTAGTCCATTTTGATAGATAGCATTCCTCATCTGAATTTCTTGCCAGGCTAGAATAGTCAAGGCTTAACCAGTTTTATTAGTGATTATTTCTAAAACAGCTTGCAACTGTATGATTCAGTTGAGCATGTAAATGGGGTCCAGTATCCCCATGAGCCATCATGTGTCTAAGTGGCAGGCCTATAGTATTGTATAATTTTTTTAGGAGGCCATTCATCATCTTTTCAATTATCTATGCCTACGTTTCACTTTTCGCCGGAAGCATAGACAGGGAAGCCCAGGAGTTTGCGTGTTTTTTATGGGCAGTAGGAAGAAAGATGGTTTAATAGTGTCAATAACACAACTACTGGTCAGGCAGCTTAGCGTAGGTTCTATGTCCACATATCCAGTATAGCCTAGTGGGGACCGTCTAGTCCTGGTGGGATTCTGGGTAAGCTTAAACAGTCTGCAACTTTGGAAATTTACTGAATGGATTTTTATCTGCGTGGTTTGAACTCCACCATCTAACTGCTTTTGTGGTACCATTATACAGTTTCTGTCCTAGGCAACTAAATCATCCTACAGAATAAGTGAATTTTTTCCTCTTTCTAGCTATGCAATATTGCCCAATAATTGAGACTTTTAGAACCTAGAAATGATCAGAGTGATTCTTTAGGGCCGGGAATTCATCAGGAATTGGGTCTGTAGGCACTAATTCTTGGGCTTCTTATGGCCATTGATCTCCTATTACAGTTCTTTCACAAACATAACATTGAGAGACTGGAGCACATACCTTGGATAGAATAGCATTATACAAACAAGTTTCTTTTAGAGTCCTGGTACACTTATAATAACCATAAAATAATAGGACTGTAACAATCTTTTGTCCTACCTCAGTGACTTGATGTATATACTGGGAACAGTCCTCAGTCTGAGGAAGGTCAGTTGAAGTCCTTACTGTACAAGCCCAAATTTTAAGGAAAATGAGTCCTGCGATGAGTTCTCATGCTTTGGCCATGCATGGACCAGTCAGCTTCTGGGTGTGACTGGAGCAGGGCTTGTCGTCTTTTTCAGAGTGACTTTGCAGGGGTTGGCGAAGCTGGTCCCATCCACGTACAGCTCCCAGTCTACTGATATTTAAGGATGGTCTCGGAGGTTGGGCCCACTAGAATAAACTGAGTCTAATATCTCTACACAGTTATGTTTAGCTGGGCTCTCTGACACCAGGAGTAAGGTGGCAGGGTTTAGGGTGTTGCAAACTTCAATGGTTACGTGGGGATTTTCACAGAGCAAGCTTTGGTATCTAGTTAGTCTAGCATTCATTAGCTAATGGTGTCCTTTGGTATTTATTAAAGTCACCACAGCATGGAGGGCCAGCCTTTGGAAACCCTGCCTAGTTGCTTTGAGAGACAGGCCACAGGCCTTGGACAGGGCCCTACAGTCTGGGTTAAAACTCCAACTGCCTTTTTTTTTTTTTTTTTTTTTACACATAGAGTGTAAAAAGTTTTGTCAGGTCAGGTAGCCCCAGGGCTGGGGCCAACCTGTGTTTCTCTTTTAACTTACGGAAAGCTTGTTGCTGTTGGTTGTAATAGATGTAGTTTATCTAATTTATATTTTTATTAACTGTCATCCACTAAAATATTGAATTAAATCCTGTAGCTATTTGATTTCAAGCTTTAAATTGATCTGATATCCTTGCGGGGCTCCAATTGCATCTAAACAGATGTGAGAGTTGAAAGACCTATAAGGGGCTTCTCTCACTTTACGATGTCTTTTTTTTTTTTTTTTCTTCCTCTGGTTGATGAAATGCCAGGATGAAAGGGATAGCCAAATGGACTAAAGCACAAGTGCCACTCTGGTTATTCATCAGAGTGCCCAGTAAAGGTCCACCACAATACCACCACACATCTGCTCGGATGATTGATAAGCTCTTGAAAATTCTTAAGCTCATCGCATCCCTTCAGGTCTCCAAGGAATGCTAAGTTTCCTCCCTGTTGTGAGAGGCACAAAGTGAACTTAGTGTTGGGAGATGGAGGCTGGATGGCCCTCGGGGGCTGACCCACAGGGTGCCAGACTTTGGGACATAGCAGAGAGAGCTTGGCATGACTTACTACTTCAGGCTGTAGAATCCTTGAAAAGAGCTACTATGCAGCCCGTGCCTGGTCGACTGGAGGACCACCTTAGTGGAAGGTGGGCAATCAGGGCCTCTGGCCTGCCATGTGCACAAGCATAACAATTCTTTTGTTTAACTTGCGGATGGAATATCTGATCCATTCCAACCAGGCATTTGCATCTTGGTATGCTGTCTTAATTGCCAAAGTTTGTTTTAGGTCTTTAACTTCCATGATCCTCTAGTAAAATGAATGTTTCCTTTAGCACCTATTTTTTAGTTTTTAGACCAAAGAAAGCCAAATACCATTTTACATTTAACAATGCTTTTTGTATGATTTTTATACTAGATAAACTAAATTTTACCTTTATATTAGTGTGTTATTAATGTTAAACTTAATTTTAATAAAACCTTGTAGACCTATTTATCCAATTTTTCATGTTTGACCATAAGGTAAGATTTTATAGACTCTTTTTAACCTTTTATAGTTTTTGCTAAAGAGCAGGTTGTTGCTTTCAGAAAAATCTGTTGCATTTTTCCTTTAATGTCCAGTTCACAGAAAAACTGGCTGATATCTTTTTAACTTTAGTTAATATGTTTACACACAGAATTTTCTTTACAATTAACATTTTAAAACTTGCTTAAACTTTCAAACAATTTTTTTAACCTTTTAATGTAGGTAAAAATCCACACTTTTATGCCTCCTTATCATCTTTTGACCAAAAGTATATTTTACTTTTCTTATACACCTTGCACATAAACTGTTTTTTCAATAGTACTGAGAAAGCCTTATTATTTTTAAATTATACAACATTTTTTGCATAATTTTTTATAGCTTCTTTTTCTTTCATGACTTTCACAGGCAATTCTTCAACATGTCTCAACTTTCTGACTTATTGCAAACATGTTTTTCGTTAAACAACCAGTTAATTTATTTCAAGACAAGAATCTACTATATAATACTCTTTTTACATAAATTCTGCCTCCCTTTTTTTTTTTTTCCTTTTTTTTCCTTTTTTTAAGATAACCGTTCTTTTTTTTTTTTTTTTAAGCAAACTTTCTTTATGTCTATGGACTAGACTGTCTAAGGCCACAAGATTAGAAGTTACTATAATACATGTTACACTGTTAACTTTTAGCAAACTTTACTTTTGTTGAAAACCTTGTAAGTTTGGGATTTCAATTATCCTTTGCTATTAATAAGACATTGTTTAGTCCAAATTAACTTAGAATTCGTATAGATGGCCTTTTTTTTTCTGTTAGCAAAGCAGCTGCCTCTACAGACTGAATGCATCTGGGCCATCTGCGGGTTATTGGGTTAAGGATTTTTGATAGGAAGGCCTCAGGGCTTTCAGGATACGCCCTTGTTTACACTGACAAAAAAGTGGTAGAGTGTTACAGGGCTACTGAGAATACCTTTAATTATCAATTATAGATTTTAAATTTACCTTGGCTTTTAAAGGAATAGCGTATACTGTTTTTTTCTTTACTTGTATATTTCTTTCTCTTTTTCTTTCTCTCTTTGACTGTCTCTCTCTCTCTCTCTCTCTGACTTTCCTTTTGCCTCTGTCTCTTCCTCTCTGCCTCTCTCTTTCTCTGTCTCTCTCTTTTCTTGACTCCTTCTTTGTCTCTCTGTCTCTTCCTCTCTCTCTTTGCCTCTTTTTCTCTCTGTCTCTTTCCTCTTTCCTCTCTCTCTGCTGGCCTTTCCTTGTCTCTGCCATCCACTTATGCTGCTGCTCTCTTACCTACTGTGGCGGGGAAGAGAGTCTAAAACCAGCTATAACTGTCTATGTACAGAAACTGATCTGGATGCCTTGACTTACAGGTTACCTTGTGCCATACTTTTGAAACAAGGGACCTGTCTAGGCTTCCTTCTGATGGCCAACCCACCTCTAATGCTGGCCGGTCTATTTCACACAAAGTTCTAAGTTATTCCGGTGTCTTAGTAACACCATAATCTCCTTTAAATCCTTTCTTGAAATTTTTCAACATAGTTCCTAGTGAGGTGGGCTTATTTGTGCCTGACCCATGCTTCTTAGAGACAAAACACCATGCGCACACCACAAAACAAAGAACAGGTAAAAAGGCACACACATACTTTTGCGGTTTACACCAAACCAAAATCAAAACCAAAATCAGAGTATCCAGAAATCCAAGCCAGGTCAAAACCAAAACCAAAGTATCAAGCAATCTAAGTCAAGTCAAAAACAAAAACCAAAGTGCTGGTACAGGCACACCGTGGGTGCTCAGACCACCCTTCCACTCAAATGGAGTAGGCAAGTTCCCAAGACCAGTCCTGTCAAGCAATTCAAGCCAAACCAAAACCAAAATGAAAACCAAAACCAAAGTGCCGATAAAGGCACGCCTTGGGTGATGGGGCCATGCTTCCACTCAAATGGAGTGAGCAAGTTTCTAAGACCAGTCCTGTCAAGCAATTCAAACCAAGTCAACACCAAAACCAAAGTCCTGATAAAGGCATGCTGTGGGTGATCAGGCCACAGCTTCCACCCAAATGGAGTGGGCAAGTTCCAAAGACTAGTCTTACCAAGTTTTAGATGTCTGGACTCCAAGTGCCAGTTTCTTCCCAGTGTTCAGCCACTGCGTTGATCCTCCACTGGTGCCTGCCACACACTGCTCTGGCTAGGGGTCCCACCCGGGCAAATGCCTACCCGGGAGCGCTCTCAGGATCCGCGTCGGGCTGGTGGGAGTTCCCTGCAGGGATGTTCCACAGGTCAGGCTAAAGCCGCCTAAGGAGCTGCCTGGACCATCCGCCAATCACCTCGCTTCCGGGTCAGGGAACCAAGAAATGTGAAGGGAGTGGCTTTAATCAGCTGGGAGTATCTGCAGGCTAGCGTCTTAAAATACAAGCTCCTCAGGTGCTCAACTTCTGTCCCTTTTAAGGGCTCTCAACTCTAAGGGGGTCCACGTGAGAGGGCCGTGATCCATTGAACAAGCCAGGGGGTACATGACAGGGGCTGTGAGCACCAGTGGTCCCAGTGAAACAGCACTGAACAGGAGGTTTCACAAAGTCCTTGCATACAATGTCTGGAATCTATAGATAACAACAGTTGCTAAGTCAAGGGTCAAATTTTAACTACCAGGCTTAGGTCAGGCAGGCCCAGGCCTGGTTTCGGGTCTGGTTCCTAGGCGCTGGGTTACCTGCCTTTCATTTCACTTCTCTTTCCTTTTTTGAGTATAAAACAATATAAAACAATATGAGAGGGTCTCTCTCTTCCCTTACCCAAGAATGTCACCTTTGGTCCTGTGTACTTTCAAGTTTCTTTTTCTTTCTTTTTAAACTTCTGTATTGAGGCATACTTCATATATTATAAAAGTCACCCACTTAAAGTGTGCAATTCAATGGTTTCTAGTCTATTCACAGTTTTAAAACCATCACCAAAATCTAATTTTAGAAACTTCTATCGAAAGAAATACCATACTCTTCCCAACCATATCTCAAGGCAGCCACTAATCCTCTTTCTGTCTCTAAATATCTGTCTATTCTGAAGATTTCATTGAAATGGAATCTTACAATCTATGGTCCTTTGTGAATGGCTTTTCCACTTAGCATGAGGTCTTCATGGTTCATTCATGTTGTATGTGGCATGTGACAGTACTCTATTCCTTTTTTATGGCCAAATAATATTCCATTTAACAGATATGCCATCCTCTTTCTTTTGATTAATCAGCTTTCAACACTCTGAGCCATCAGATCTCTTACCTATTCTCAGTATTTCCCTTTCTGGGGAGGCCATATCTCTTTCTAGGGGAGATTCGATCTGTGTTTTGCTATAACTAGCCCCAACTGCCTTATTGCTTTTCATAATTATAGTATCTGAAGGGTTTGCGGGTCTGTTAATATGGCCTGCTTTTTTCCCTGCTGATTCTCAGTTATAGGGGCTTGACTCTATATGTTTGCTTTTTTTCTTAACTATAACATTTTTCTTGTTTGTTTATTTTCTTGAACATAATCTATGGGAATTCTTGCTTATTTACAGTGAAGATATAGCCCTCTGGGCTTTCTCTGGATTACCTGGGGTGTTCCTTGAACTTGATCTTCTGAACCTCCACCACCCACATAGTCTACACAGCAGGAGCTCCAGGTCTCCAGCTTCAGCAAGACTCCCAAAAATGAAAGCCATTTTTGGCCCTTGTTTACTTCCCTGGTTTCGTGGTTTCACATCATTGAGGGCTTAGCTTATTCCTCATTTTCACTAAATGGAAATACATATTTAAGATGATTTGGTTTCAAATCCAGCATGTCAGTTGTTTCAGATAGGAGAGTCATTTAGATATATATAATTCACCATTCTGCGAGATGCAGGAATCCTTAGTAAACCTCATTTTCTTGTTCTTTTAACCACATTTTTCATTCCCCCCCCCTTTTTTTTTTTTTTTTTTTTTGAGACAGAGTCTCTCTCTGTCATCCAGGCTGGTGTGCAGTGGTGCAATCTCAACTCACTGCAGCCTCGGCCTCCTGGGTTCAAGTGATTCTCCTGCCTCAGCCTCCCAAGTAGCTGGGACCACAGGTGCATGCCACCACACCTGACTAATTTTCTTTTTTGGTATTTTTAGTAGAGACGGGGTATCACCATGTTATCCAGGATGGTCTTGATCTCCTGACCTCGTGATCCACCCACCTCAGCCTCCCAAAGTGTTGGGATTACAGGCTCCCATCTTCTTTTTTTGATATGTCAGTAGCATCTATGTCATGATTTAAGGCAATTGCTTTTCCTGATGTCTTTATTGGTCTGATATTGCCATGCTTTCTTGGTTTTCATTCATAAGATCTTGTTTCCTTGTATACTTGGAGATTTGTGTAACCTGACTTTCCTTAGAAGGTTATTTGGGAGAATTGTTTGAGTCTGGGTTTAAGATTCTTTTTTAAGAATTTTGAGAGAATTTGCATTTGCTTTGACTAGCATTTGAGGGAACTTACAACCTGGGACTTTAAAATAAGTTATCAGCTAAAGACTCCTTAAACTGCACATGTAGCATGAATTAAGACCACAAACCTCCATTAGGGCTTGCAGTTATAAATTTGAAGATCCTTACTCTCCCTGTAGGATCTTTACTTTAGAATGACAAGGGACATCGCCTCCAGGATCAGATATCCTAAACCTGCCCTGCTGCATTCTACCTTCTCTGCCCCGCAGGGAGTCCAGACCAAAATGTGTGCCAGCGACCCCAACTCCTTTATTTTCCTCAGCAACATGGCCATGCAGACCAAGACCAAGGTGAGCAGTGCCCAGGGCACAGGACGGCCAGTAGGAGCAGAAACACGCCCTGGAGGAACACACACCATTGCACAGTCCTTTGGGCCTCAGCCACTATAGCGATGCTGAATTCCAGGAGTTCAGGATTCCTAACTATGCTCCCTGCAGAACTCAAGGCAGCCTTGTCCCTGTTCCCGGGTATCACGCGGATTCGTTTTGTGTCCTTTCATTTAGCTACAATTTTGAATTTCTTCCTTCCTTCCTTCCTCCCTCCCTTCCTTCCTTCCTTCCTCCCTCCCTTCCTTCCTTCCTTCCTTCCTTCCTCCCTCCCTTCCTTCCTTCCTCCCTTCCTTCCTCCCTTCCTTCCTTCCTTCCTCCCTTCCTTCCTTCCTTCCTCCCTCCCTCCCTTCCTTCCTCCCTCCCTTCCTTCCTCCCTCCCTCCCTCCCTCCCTTCCCTCCCTCCCTCCCTCCCTTCCCTCCCTCCCTCCCTCCCTTCCTCCCTTCCTTCCTCCCTTCCTCCCTTCCTTCCTTCCTTCCTCCCTCCCTCCCTTCCTTCCTCCCTTCCTTCCTTCCTCCCTCCCTCCCTCCCTCCCTCCCTTCCCTCCCTCCCTCCCTCCCTTCCCTCCCTCCCTCCCTTCCTTCCCTCCCTCCCTCCCTCCCTCCCTTCCCTCCCTCCCTCCCTCCCTTCCCTCCCTCCCTCCCTCCCTTCCCTCCCTCCCTCCCTCCCTCCCTTCCCTCCCTCCCTCCCTTCCCTCCCTCCCTCCCTCCCTCCCCTCCCTCCCTCCCTCCCTCCCCTTCCTTCCTTCCTTCCTTCCTCCCTCCCTCCCTCCCTCCCTCCCTCCCTTCCTCCCTCCCTCCCTCCCTCCCTTCCTTCCTTCCTTCCTTCCTCCCTCCCTCCCTCCCTTCCCTCCCTCCCTCCCTCCCTCCCTCCCTTCCCTCCCTCCCTCCTTTCCCTCCCTTCCCTCCCTCCCTCCCTCCCTTCCCTCCCTCCCTCCCTCCCTCCCTCCCTTCCCTTCCTTCCTTCCTTCCTTCCTTCCTTCCCTCCCTCCCTCCCTCCCTCCCTTCCTCCCTTCCTCCCTCCCTCCCTCCCTCCCTCCCTCCCTTCCCTCCCTCCCTCCCTCCCTCCCTCCCTCCCTCCCTCCCTCCCCTCCCTTCCTTCCTTCCTTCCTTCCTCCCTCCCTCCCTCCCTCCCTCCCCTTCCTTCCTTCCTTCCTTCCTTCCTTCCTTCCTCCCTCCCTCCCTCCCTTCCTTCCTTCCCTCCCTCCCTCCCTCCCTCCCTCCCTTCCCTCCCTCCCTCCCTCCCTCCCTCCCTTCCCTCCCTCCCTCCTTTCCCTCCCTTCCCTCCCTCCCTCCCTCCCTCCCCTCCCTCCCTCCCTTCCCTCCCTCCCTCCCTCCCTTCCTTCCTTCCTTCCTTCCTTCCTTCCTTCCTTCCTTCCTTCCTTCCTTTCTTTCTTTTTTTCTTTCTTCTTTCTTCTTTTTTTTTTGAGATGGAGTCTCACTTTGTCACCTAGGCTGGAGTGCAGTGGCATGATCTTGGCTCACTGCAACCTCTGCCTCCTGGGTTTAAGCGATTCTCCTACCTCAGCCTCCTGAGTAGCTGGGATTACAGGCATGCCCACCCCCCACCGGCCCTGCACCCAGTTAATTTTTGTATTTTTTAGTAGAGACGGGGTTTCTCCATGTTGACCAGGTTGATCTCAAACTCCTGACCTCAGGTGATCTGCCCACCTCAGCCTCTCAAAGTGCTGGTATTACAGGCATAAGCCACCACGCCCAGCCAATTTTTTTTTTTTCCTTTTCTGCTTTTCTTACCAACGACGTACTAGAAGGAAAGTCATAGCAATTTTCTTAAAGTTATAATTAATGTGGATATTATTAAACAATGGAAATGAATTTTGTACATTTCTGATCTTCAGCTGTGGTCCAGGAGCTGGACCAGGTGGGTGCTTTATTTATGTTTTCTCGTGTGTAATTTTTACTAGGAGGTAGCCGTGCTAATCCTTTCAAAGATGAGAAAAGACCTTCTCTTCTTTTTTTTTTTTTTTTTTTCTTTTTTTTTTGGAAAGGGAAGATAAGCATCCATTTGCTAGTTTTGTTTTGTTTTTCTTTTTTTCAGTCCCGCAGGCCCACCCACCAGCCTGTCTACATGGTGCCAACCCCTCCCCCAGGGCCTTGCCTGAGCCTCTCCTGACTGCTGCTTTCCCTGCCCAGCCTCTGGGCAGTGCCCTGCCAAGATAGAGATCCATGCCTTTGCCCCAACATTTGTCTGCTCCTTCTATACGATCCCAAGTTATCCAGTTAAGAATCTGCTCTGGAATTCTCCTTGGGAGGCTGAGGCAGGAGAGTCACCTGAGCCCCAGAGGTCAAGGCTGCAGTGAGCCGTGATCGCACTACTGCACTCCAGCTTGGGTGACAGAACAGAGACCCTGCCTCAAAAAAAAAAAAAAAAAAAAAAAAAAAAAGTATGACCTTTGTACATTAGAGCTTTCTCAAACGCTCGTTGAAAGAATGTTGAAGGAATTGTGCCAATCTTTGCTGGCTTTTATTTTTCCCACCTCTTAGCCCTAATTACACCATGATTCTCTGCAATGATTCCTAAAAGTCATTTTGTTAGTTTTATAATTTTTCAGCTCCTATACTTGGCCTGTGTTTCAGTGGCGACCTGCCTGCAGGCCCTTCCTACCTGCTCACTTTTGGTGGGTTTTGCGTTCCCTTAATGCCTTATTCTCATGCCTTCTTGTTCTGCTTTCCATGGTGGAGAAGGCAGAAGCCGGTTGGGTTGGGTGCTGCTTTTCTGTCCCCTGTTAACACCGCCGTACCTGTCTGAAAGAGCCGGCTGCCCTCCCTGCCATCTCCTTTCCTCTGAGGACGACTTACTCATCCTTTTTCTTTTATTTATGTATTTTTTTAGAAACAGGATCTTGCTCTGTCACCCAGGCTGGAGTGCAGTGGTACAATCATAGTCCGCTGTAACCTCGAACTCCTGGGCTCAAGTGATCCTTCCACCTCAGCCTCCTAGGACTTTGGGTGCATGCCACCACACCAGCTAATTCCTTAATTGTTTTTGTAGAGACAGGGGCTCACTATGTCTCACTAACTTGCCCAGGCTGGTCTTGACCTCTTGGCTTCAAGCAATCCTCCCGCCTGTACCTCCCAAAGTGCCAAGGCAGGAGGATCTCCCAGAATCCTTCCCCAAGTTTCAGTTCAATCAGTGCTTTGGCTTTCCCAACTCTAGTCTCCCGTGTCTCTGAGGATGTGGGAGCACAAAGCTAATCTGCCCCCCGCCTCTCCTGCCATGAGCCCCATGGTAGCTCGTACTCAGGCTTTGCAGGAAGGAACAAAGGTGGGGCTGCCGGCTGTGCACCTTGGCCTTTCTGTGGTCCAGAATCTAACAGCACTCACACCTTTGACTTCCACACTTGAGCCCCTAGCCAGTTTCCAGGCACAGGATGAGCAGGACTCATGAGTGTTTCTGCGTTCTCTTCTGGTGCAGATCAGTAAGCATGCATTTTCTGGAGAGAGAGACACCATGAGGAGCACAGGCAGTTTGGGGGCAACTGTGTTGTGGACGTGTCTTTCATGTACTTGACCTTCTTCCTCAAGGATGAAGACAAGCTCGAGCAGATGAGGAAGGTGAGCAGGGAGCCCCGAGGACCTAGTCATCCCGTTTCCAGCCACCCACTCCTGCATATGCGTCCTGGAAGGCTCCCATAGCTGGACATTAAGGGTTTGTAGGAGACTTAGGAACAGGTGCCTGGGCCTTAGGAACAGGTGCTCAACTGAAACGAGATGAAAACTGAGTAGAGTCCCTCATGTTTTTTAAACGTGTGCTCAGAAACCTCATGAATGAATCACAGAAGGGCAGATATAAATTACTATTCACTTAGTAGCCACACAAAACAGTCTCATCTTACTGGTCATCAGAGAACATGGAACGGCGTACAGCCCACAGACACCGTCAAGATCAGTGTCCATGAGTGAATGTAGTCAAGGCAGGTGGCTCCCAGCCCTGCCAAAGGGCTGCTGTGGTGGAGACCTGGTGGCTTCCCACTGGACCTGCCAGCCCTGGCCCACGATGCCATGTGGTGCCACGAAAGGGAGGGCTGGAGCTTCAGACGCACTGGCACGAGTGTGCTCGCCCCTCCCTGCTGTCTCTTAGTGTGGAGGGAACCAAAGATCACACGTTGGGGGGCAGGAGGCCGAGTTCAAGTTCCTACTCAGGTACTGCTGTGTGGCATGACCTCACCTGGGCCTCCTCATCCCACTGGGCTCCCCACCCTCCCACGTCCCAGCCCCTGCTCACCTGGCTGGCTCTGGCCGGTAGGGCTGAGCCACCCACAGAGGGTGGCATAGGAGAGGAAGTAGGTGGCAAAGGAGTGGCTGTCCCAGAAAAGCAGGGCTGAGCTGCTCTTGTAGAGGCTGTGCTGCCCCTCCTCATGGGCCACCAGGCCCAGGCAGTGCAGCGGCCCATGGTACTTGGACACTGAACATACAGGAGGCACAGGACACACGGGGGCCACAGACAAAGGCCCCGAGGCCAAGGGCTGTGACTGCTGCATCTGCGTCTGCAGACAGACCTTAGCCACCTCAGTGGGCGAGGTCAGGAACACCTGCAGAGGAGGAGGAGGCAGGGATAAGATGGCACCTACAGCTCTGCCCACAGCCTGGACCTGGCCTCCCACTGGCCTCGTGCTGTCCATGGTGACCTGCAGTTTTGCCATTTGCTTCCTCTCGCTGCCCATGTGTCTTAAATGCCATGTCACCTGGCATGGAGGGACCCATTGCCCTTCATGAACACACATGGACAGAGTGAACAGGAGCTGCCTGCCACCCTCCATTTGGACAGCAAGGCCCTGTGAGGGGCCTTGGAGGTAAACCCAACTCACGCTGGCCCTTCATGCTCCCACCGTGTGGCACAGACACTGGAGGGTCAGGCAGCAGAGAGGTCGCTGTCCAGACTCCAGAGGGCAGAGCCCGAAACAGGAGCAGATGGCAGAGCCCCACACAGCTGCCCCAAGAAGACATGGCCCTGCCTAATGCTGGTGTGTGCTGGGCAGGTAACCTGTCCCAACGTGCTTCGGCTCAGTCATCCTTTCGGCCAGCCACCGCCCTCTCCCACCCACTCCTGACTCCGGAATGCCATCTCCAGCTCACCTTACCACTCCAGCCTAGTTGCACTGACTGGAGGCCTGGGACTGCCTGCTCACCCAGCTGTCCTCCACTATGACAATGGGAACCTGAGAGAAGGCACAACCAGGGGCCCAGAGACTGAATTTTGTTAGCCCTGGGCAATGTAGGAAGGACCAAAGGCCTCAAGCCCATGCTGTGTCCAAGATGCAAGGTTGAGCCCCTCCCACTGGCCCCTCTATGTTCTCACCAGGAGGCCGACACCACCCCTTTGGCCTTCTGGCTCTGGAGCACCCCGCCCCCACACCCAGGCTCCCATCAGCTCTATTTTTATCCAAGAAGCACTCTGCCGTGTGTCTATTTATATCACTCCCCGTTGAGTTTCTGGTCTTTTTATAATCTGGGCCAAGCCTCCTCGGTCTTCATGACCCCCTCGAAGGTGAAGCAGGTTCTGAATGGCACCCAGCCTGCCAGGAGCCCACACAGCTCACCCGAATGGTAGCCCTGGGAAACTAAATGTTGCCAATTAACAGCAATGCAAGAAACACACACCGTGGTGGCAACTGTGGGGTTGAATGTGCTGTTCACAAGAGGTTCCAGGTCCTTCACTCTCTGAGGCCCAGAGGGCACCCCCTGGCAAGGAGGAGTCACTCCCACTGAGTGGCTGAGAGGCTGGAGATTAATCCAGATGACGGCAAATGTTTATTCATAGCAAGAAAGAGACCAGTCGGGCAGAATTTTGACTTGTCAGTGCCAAGCCTCAAACCGACAGCTCAGGCCCCAGCCCCTGGCCATAAAGCCACCTGACCTCTTCCTAGGGCTTCAGCAGCTATTTGGGACCTTTGCCAGCTGGGCCCAGGTAGCCCTGCTGCAGGGCCAGGATTTCCCCCAACCCATCCAGATAGTTGAAAAGATGCCCTTAGAAAGCCTTCAGGATTTCAGCTGATTAATTAAATTATGTATCATCCACTTCCTGCAAAGGTGTGGACAGCAATGGGCAGAGAGCCAGCGCATCTTGCCCTAGAACAGCAGGATGGGCACTATCTCTGCGTCCTGCCAGCTTGGTGTGAGGTCCTCTCTGTGCATGGACCGGCCCCTAGAATCCTCCCCAGCCCGGTTCACAGATGGCAAACCTGAGGCAAGAAGGCTCATGGGTCTATGCAGCCAGGAGGGGTCTGAGCTGAGACTTAAAAGCAAAACTGAGTTGGATCTTCCTGAATCTATCCTTGGAGATGGCCTCAACCCACAGTCCCCGCAGCCACCTGAGAACTACTAAAGAGGCTAGTTTAAATGCAGGTTTCATCTCCACCTGCTCCCTGGGGCTGATTCCTTAGGTCTCGGGTGGGGCCTGGAAATCTGCCTTCCTGGCTGTTTTCCAAGGCAGTGAGCCAGCCGCACAGGGACCCACTGGCCGACTCTAACCTCAGAGGTCTAGAGAGTGGAACCTGTGGCCAACACCATACAGCAAGACAGACCAGAGCCTGGGTCCCCTCACCGAGGCTGGGCTGCCTGCTTGCTTGGGTTGGGAGGAGGCAAAGCTGGCACGGCAGGGCCTGGCTCTGTACCCCACACCCGGAGGAAAGCCAGGCTGTGTTCTCCTGTCTCCCTGGCTCCATCTAACTCTGGCTCATTGCAGCCCTACAGATAGGAACTATGTTTCTGATGTTTGTAATTCTAAAAACATGTTTTAGAAAACTGGAAATAAGAAACAAACCCTCTTCTCCACCAGCACAGAGAAAGACAGGCTGTCAGCCAGCAGGCCCATGCGCAGATCCCACCATACTCACAGCCAGGCCTGTCCAGTGGGGGGAACAAAGAAGGTCCTGCCCGGGTGGAGCTGACATTCCAGTGGGTGCTGGGTTATGAAGGCAGAGAAACACTGGGGCTAAGGTGGGGGCTTTCCCCAGGGAGGATGTCTTAGTCCATTCTGGCTGGTGTGACCAAAAAAAAAAAAAAAACATAAACTGGGTGGCTTATAAACAGAAATTTATTCTCACAATTCTGGAGACAAAGTCCAAGGTCAAGGTGCTAGCAAATTTTGTGTCTGGTAAGGGACCACTTTCTGATTCCCTGTGTCCTCACACGGCAGAAGAGACAAGGGGGTTAAGGTCTCTTACAAAGGCACTTGGTTGGGTGCAGTGGCTCACACCTGTAATCCTAGCACTTTGGGAGGCCAAGGCTGGAGGATCACTTGAGCCTCGGAGTTCAAGACCAGCCCGGGCAACCTGACAAAACCTTATCTCTACAAAAACAAGTCAGAAGAGAAAGTGGGAATCAATTCCTGTCGTTAAGAGTCCTGAGTGGGGCCTCCCAACAGAGACAGGGAGGGTTAGAGTCTCTCCGCTCTCTCCTTCCCTTGCCCTCTGTCCCAGAGGTTGCTGAAGGCTGTTACTGCCCCCAGGCAGGTCTGGGGCAAGAGGCGTAAGCATGCACCCACTGGAAGGGGACCCCACAGCTGGACCTGGCTGTAGGGGACATGGAGTGGCCTTGAGGGACCTGCAGCTGGAGGGAGAAGGAAAGTCAAGGGGCACATACTGGGCAAATGTTAGGTTTCAAAAACCCAGGGAAATCCAGGTACTGCCCAAGGAAAGAACTTCTAGAACCAGGATTTTCGAATTTAGAAAATTCAAAAAATCAAGTGGAAAAGAAGATTGTTTCTGGGAAACAAAGGCCTCCCAGAAAACCAGAAACACAGGTGGAAGTCACGAAAGAAAAGATAGGCTTGGTGGATGTCTCTTCATCTACCTGTGAATGTTAGGGGCTTGGGAAGGAGAAGAGGAAGCAGGTCTGGAGATAGCGAATATGATCAATAAATAATAGTAGAAATTTTCCCTGATCAGAAGAGGGCATGAGTTTGCACATTGAAAAGGTTGGTAGAGTTCCAGGCAGGGTTACTTTAAAGAAAAAGATACACCCTTGGCATCTCCTGGTGACATTCTTGAAATCTACAGATAAAATCAAGGAGGCTTCCCAACAGAATAAACAGATAATTGACAAAGGAGGAAGAAAAAAAAAAAAAAAAAACCTTGGCAGCAGATTCCTCATCTGTAGCACTGAAAGCCGGAGGGCTCTGGCTGGACTGGGCCCAGGAAGCCTCATCAGAGCATTCACACCATTCGCTGACCAGAGCATTCACACCATTTGCTGACCAGAGCATTCACACCATTCGCTGACCAGACTCAGAAACATATTTTGCAGACGAGCAAGAGGAATTCAGAGGATATTTCCCGCTTGTGTTACGTCTGAGGGAAATCATCAAGAAAGGCTCTAATAAAACGGCAGTTGGTCAGAGTAGAGACCCCAAGATGGAAGGAGAAGGAATCATTATTAGTTGAGTCTCACAGTTTATAGGAGAATATCAGTGGAAGGTGGCAGGGATAAGAGGCTTCTTGGGGTAGCTCCTACTGGGGAGGGCAGGGCAGAAGGAAGCAGAGAGAGTCCTAGGGGGAGGCAGGTGCTTACACTGTTTCCAACAGACTGGATTGAACCGTCCTCCCTGGTTTGTTTATAATGTTTCTATATAATGATTAGGAAGCAACCATTTGCTGAAATGACAGATTGAGAATTAGAAAGAGAATAAATAGTAATTTGCCCAAACCATCAAAACTATGGAAAAAGGAGTAAAATAAACCATTCACATAGAATAAAGTGACATTAAAATGTCAGATCCCTCAGTTGTTCTAACAAAATCTGAGACTGCTTTAGACTGTGTTAGAAAACAAAATCCAGCTATAGTTGTTTACAAAAAAAAATCTGAAACAGGATAGTAAGAGGAGGTTCAAAATTACGAATTGGGTCAGGTGCAGTGGCTCACGCATGCCTATAATCCCAGCACTTTGGGAGGCCAAGGTGGGTGGGTCGCTTGAGCCCAGGAGTTTTGAGATCAATCTGGGTGACATGGCAAGACCTGTCTCTACCAAAAAAATTACAAATAGTTAGCTGGGTGTGGTGGCTCGTGCCTGTAGTCTCAGCTACTTGGGAGGCCAAGGCAGGAGGATTGCTCGTGCCCAGGAGGCGGAGGTTGCAGTGAGCTGAGATCGCGCCACGGCACTCCAGCCTGGGCGACAAAATGAGATCTTGTCTCACTAACAAACAAACAAAACAAAACACCCAAAATTAAAAGTTTGACAAAAGTATACCTGGCACATGTAAACCAAAAAGAAAGAATTGGCAAAGTTAATATCTAAGTGGGTTTTAGGGTCCAAAGCATTAAAAGGATGAAGAGGACATTAGGTAAAGATAAAAAGTTCAATCTGTGGAGAAGATGAATAATAACTTCCATTAACCTTTGGACCTCAACTCACATGATAACCAACTCTAATGGAGAATGAGAGGTGATGGCTGAGGAGGGCTCTAGGCCCAGAAGGTCTAGGTTTGAATTCCCACTCCACTCACTGATAAGCGTGGTGTGGACATTAATTCTCTGTGCCTCGCCTTCCTCATCTGTAGAAGAGGTTGCTAATCCTTTAACAGGCATTAAATGGAAGAGTTATTGCAGGTTGTAACGTGACTGTTACTCAACAGATGTGAGCTATTTTAATTATATATAAACACTACTGGCAATAAAAGGAGAACTTTAACAGATGCACACATGAAACTCTAGGGAGTGAAGTGTGGGAGGCAGAATTAGTTACTTGTCCTCACTAAGCCTCAGTTTCTCCTTCTGTGAAATGGGTAAAAAGGGTGCCTTACTCACAGTGTTGGCGAGACTCCCAGAGATGTTTACCACCTGCACAGCAGGCAGGACTGTGAGAAGTGTTTGTGAACTCTTCTGGAGAGTTGAATCTTTGTCCTTTGAGAGAGGCTGGATTTTTGGCTGAACCTGAAATAATAAGTAAACAAGCCTCAATGCAAAGTCACAAGATATCATCGTGGGCTTGACGTGACTCCCATTCAGGGAAGGGAATGGAGGTATCAGTTAGTGCATCAGGACCTGGGGTGATCACTCCCCAGAAGGCCATTACCCTGTTCAATCTCCATGAATACCCTGGGGGAGGGAGATAAACCTTCACAGGGAAGAGGAGTGAGGCTCAGAGACACTGAGTCATTTGTGAGGTCGCTGAGCTGATGAGCAGCTGAGGGAAAATTCAAATCTGGGGAGCGTCTTACCGCATAGTCCAGCATCCCTGGAGCCTCTTGTCCATGCCAGGCGTTTGGAGCAATGGGACATCTCATAAATAGTGTGTGCAACCTCCCAGGGGACAACTTCTGCTGTCAGCTGCCCAGACCAATCAACTGTAGAGAGCAGCAGCCCGAAGATAGGACACCAGCGTTGAGTTGGACAGATGCTGGCTTGACCTTGGGATGTCATGTGCACATACATAAACACACACACAGACACCCCCACTGGACATGAGGATTGCAGAAGCTCACAGGATGTGCCTGGTGCCCAGCAGGTGCATGGTCAATGTTCCTTTCCCCTCCAGCAGCTCCTGCCTACTCTTCCTTGCCAGAACCCCATCCTATCCATCACCCTACACTGCAAGTTTCTGAGCCACTTTAGGTCACGAGTCCCTCTCTCCTCTTCCAGGTGAGGCAGGTATGCTTGGGGGACACCCATTTGACACAGTCGAGGTGAGTCTCCTCACTTGTTTTTTTTTTTCTCAGGCACGTACATTGGAGAGAGTTGGAGTGATTGGAAGCCCGTTTCTATATACAACTCCAGGTGGGCAGCTGCTTTTCCAACAGACAGGATTGAACCTTCCTCCCTGGTTTGTCCTGGCAAATTCCTGCTGGGACTGAACCATATGCTGGGTTCATGGCCAAGTCCATCCTCAGCTTGATCAGTTGGGACCAAGATGCGAAGGTTTCCTCCCACCCAGAGCAAGGGCACCCACATTGTTCTAATGCAGGACTCCCCGAAACAGTTTCTTAAAAGAAATAGAGAAGTCGAAACTTGTCAGTATATCCATGAACAGTATATCCACAAACCCATGAACATGATCTTCAGAACAGCAATCATCATTTCAGAAAAACTGGGTCATTGTTTCCCAGGTGCCAGTGTGCAGCTGTGAGGTGTCTGTGCCAGAGGCCTGAGGAAGGGCCCAGGAATGTGGCCTCTTCTTGAGAACTGAGGCATTGCGGCTGTCGCCCTGTGAACTGGTTCCTCCTCAATACACCCCACACCTCAATGAACTAGAGTTCCAGGCTCTCAGATGCCCCAGAATGGAAACCAAGAAAACCCATGTCCTTCAGCTGGACATTCCCAAATAAGTCCCTTCACCCGTTCCTTGTGTTTGGGGTTGTATGTTCTTAAAGTGGCCCAGTGGGACCCTTCCCTGCTGTTTTCCCTGGGCCCCAGGGCAAGCTGTAAATAGCGGTCTCCAGGCTAGTCCTGTGTTTGCTGGCAGTACTGAACTTGGCCCCTTTTCCCACTGAGGGAGGGCAAAGCTGACTGCAAGGCAAGACACATCATCCTGAGCCGGGTTTGTGGGAGGCTTTCTGTCTCCTCTTTTTTCAGTGAACCCAGGTGTTGTCAGAGGAAGTAACTTCTTATTGTAGGGTTGGGATTCCATCCAGCACAGGCATAAGGGCCCAGCCTTGGCCTTAAAATGTTCTGTCCCTAGGCCTCATGTAGGTCTGGGCCCCTCTGCCAGCCAATTTTCTGCATGACCTTGGACCGGTCACTGTACCTTTTGTGAGAGGAGGCAGTTAGGGGCTGACTAGGCAGATAGAGATGGAGAGTCTCAGGAGAGAACAACGCCCACAAGGAAGCATGTGCACTGCCCCTGTTATGTAGCTAGCAGGTGGAGATGTGGTTAAGAACTTCCTCTTATACCAGGATGTTTGCTCAGAATGGACTGTCCCAACTTAGGCACAAGCACAATAAATCAACTAAATGTCCTTAACTTGACCCAGCTTATTATAATATCATGAACATGACATCTACATTGCAGTTTTACCACCACCACCCCCAACTGGGCTTTTCTGTGGTGCCTATGGGTAATAATTACAATGGAGTAACTGTGGACAACAATGCACCTGCACAGTAAGAAGTGGAACTAGGAAGCAACCTGGAAGTAGGAGGTTATGTAAGATGCAAATGAGAAAAACATCCCTAGAAAGAAGGGATAAAAACCCTTGGATGAGCTGGTCAGCAGCAACCCACTTTCAGGTCCCCTGTCTTTACTGAGAGCTGTCTTTCTGTCACTTAATAAAACTCTACTCTGCCTTACCCACCCTCCTGTTTCTGCATACCTTATTCTTTGTGGTCACGAGACAAGAGCTTGGAACTTGCTAAATTAAGGAGTAGGGAAACTGCAACATTTCATAGGAGCTCACCCAGGATAACCCAGACCTCTGTTAACACTGTAAAGTTCACCCAGCCCTCCTAATGGTTATATCAAAAAACCCCACAAAGGACAGTCTTAGTGGATCAGGGAAACAAACCCTAGAACATCCCCAGAAAAGGCACCAGACCATGAAGCCAGTTCTCTTGGTCAATCCTATCGACCCTGTCCAGGTCCCCCCTTAAACTTGCCCCATCATAGAAATTTTTGTTCTAGTTGAGTCCAAGCCTCACTGATGCCCCTACAAGAAATGCCTTGTGAATATGGCCCTATTAAGGCACAGGTCCCCTTTTCTCTAAAGGGAAAGCTAAAGGTAGCTCTTTGTAGGTTTTCAGGTGACCCTGGCAGGTATATAAAGGCCTTCCAGGATTTAACCCAAGTATTTGAACTCTCCTGGAAGGACATTATATTACTCTTAAAGGAAACCCTAACCACTGTGGAGAAACAGGCCTCCCTGCAAGTTGCAGAGAAATTTGGAAATGAGCTTTGTACATCCTATAGTGCCAGAGAAGGCAAGGAGCCTTATTCAATTGGAAAGACAGCGTTACCATTGGAGGACCCTAAATGGGACCATGATGATAACATGGGAGAATGGAGGAGGAAACACTTTCAGGTGTGCGTATTGGAGGGCTTAGGAAGGACTAGAGCTAAGCCTTTCAATTACTCAAAACTATGATCAACCGGAGATTAGATGAGAATCCCTCTGGCTTTCTGGAAAGGCTAAGAGAGGACTTGGTAAAGCACACCCCTCTATCACCTGATTCAGCTGAGAGACAACTAATCCTAAATGATAAATTTATTACTCTGGCAACACCAGATATCAGGAGGAAGCTACAAAAACAGACCATAGGACCAGGTAGCACTTTAGAAAACCACCTAAAGGTGATGACCTTGGTCTTTTACAATAGAGATCAGGAGGAGGCTTAGGAGAAAGAGAGGAGATGTAAGAAAAAGGCAGAGGCTCTAGTAGCTGCTCTACAGGACTCCAGACCCCAGGATTGCCTAGGTGCACCTGCTAATTGCTACAAGTGTGGCAAACCAGGGCACTTCTAAGAAGAATTGCCCAGACAGCAAGAGAAGATCACCTTGACCCTGTCCAGCCTGTGGTGGGTACCACTGGAAGGCAGGCAGACTGTCCCCAGAGGTACAGGTCACTGGGTCCAGAGCCAGCCTCACAATTGGTCCAGCAAAACTGAAAGGTCCGAGGACTCGACTCCCCGGCTCCAACATCTCAGATTGCCATCACCATCCAGGAGCCCCAGCTGATTCTGGAGGTCGAAGGGAGGAAGGTGAACTTCCTTCTCAATACCAGAGCTGCCATTTCTGTTCTCCTCTCCTCCCTTGGTACGATTGTGATGGGCATCTCAGGAAAGCCCTTAACCTGATACTTTTCCCAATCCCTTAGTTGTAGCTGGGAAGACCTCTTGTTTACTCATGGCTTTTTAATCATGCCTGAAAGTTCTACTCCTCTGCTAGGTAGGTATATTTTAACTCATATGGGGACCATCATCCTTATGGCTCCAGGACAGACTCTTTATAAACCCAAAAGTTTGGGCAATTCAGGGAAAAATTGGCTGAGCCACCACAGCCACATCAGTCCAAATCCATTTTAAGGACCCCACTTCATTCCCTAACAAAAGACAATATCCCCTAAATCCAGAAGCTAGGAAGGGGCTCACGCGTGTAATCCCAGCATTTTGGGAGGCTGAGGCAGGCAGATCACGAGGTCAGGAGTTCAAGATCAGCCTGACCAACATGGTGACACCCTGTCTCTACTAAAAGTACAAAAAATTTGTGGGGCATGGTGGTGTGCACCTGTAACCCCAGCTACTAAGGAGGCTGAAGCAGGAGAATCACTTTAACCCAGGAGGCAGAGGTCACAGTGAGCTGAGATCACACCATTGCACTTCAGCCTGGGTGACACAGTGAGACTCTGTCTCAAAAAAAAAAAAAAAAAAAAGGAGGCAGAAAAACATGAAAAGACCAGACTGGCCTAGCCTTCCAGCCTACATCTTTCTCCCATGCTGGATGCTTCCTGCCCTCCACCATCGAACTCAGAGTTCTTCACTTTTGGAACTCAAACTGGCTCTCCTTGCTCCTCAGTTTGCAGATGGCCTATTATGGGACCTTGTGATCATGTGAGTCAATACTTAATAAACTCATATATATTAGTTCTGTACCTCTAGAGAACTGTGGCTAATACAGATTTTGGTACTGGGAGTAGAATGGTTCTAAAGGAAAAGAATATTAAGGATGGAGTTCTTTCCTTGGTTTAGGGGTTTCTGGAGTTGGCTGCTCAATATGATTAGACTCGAAAATGCTAAGGACTCCACTTCTAATAGTATGGAGAACACTGATAGTCCTTGGCATGAACTGTTTAGAGAGTTATGCAAAATAAATGCATTTGACACTCCTGATTCACTGCTCATGAGAGGCAAGGAGTTTAGTGACTCTATACGTAATACCTTTGACTATATTTGGAAAACCAAGAAACATAATGAAGCTGGTTGGTTGCCCCTAAATTCACTGGACAAAGTGATGAAAGAAAATGATGAACTCAGGGATTCTAACTCCTGACTTCAAAACAGAGAGCTGACCCTTCAATCTGCTAAGATTGCCCTGAGTGAGAGTCTTATCTCCTGTAGAGAAAGAGCTGAAATTGTGGAAAAACAGACACATGCTCTTGTCATGCAAGTGGCTAACCTGCAATGAAAGGTGCGTGCACAACCTGGCCAGGTGTCTATTGTTAAAGTGAGGGCATTGACTGGGAAAAAATGGGACCCTGCAACCTGGAGTGGGGATGTGTGGGAGGACCCTGATGAAACTGGGGACATGGAGTTTGCAAACTCTGATAAACCTTTCTTTGCCAGAAGAAACAGCCTCCCCACCCCCAGTAGTGGCAACATCCCCTCCCTGACCCATACTGCCATCAGCCTTTACACTTTTGGAGATAAACCCTGTGCTGCTGCAGGAAAGAGTGATGGCCTCTCCTGAGGTGGTTGCCAGGCAAGATAATGTTGATTCTTCTCAGGAACCACTCGCAACACCTCTGTTTGCTTCTAGACCTATAACTAGACTAAAGTCTTGATGGGCCCCTAGAGGTGAGGTTGAGAGTGTAACCTATGAGGATGTCCACTACAATTGAAAAGAACTGCTTGAGTTTTCTAATTTACATAAACAGAAATCTGGAGAACAGGCATGGAAATGAATATTAAAGGTGTGGGATAATAGTGGAAAGAACATAGAGATGGATTAGGCTGAATTTATTGATTTGGGCAACTAAGTAGGACTCTGCATTTAATATTGCAGCTCAGGGAATCAGAAAAGGTTCTAATAGTTTATTTGCTTGGTTGGCTGAAGTATGGATTAAAAGATGAGCAAGCTGGAAATGCCTGATCTCCCTTGGTTTAATGTAGAGGAAGGGATTCAAAGGCTTAGGGAGATTGGGATGGTGGAGTAAATTAGTCCATTAGACCTACTCATCCCAGCTGGGAGGGTCCAGAAGATATGCCCTGGACCAATGCCTTGTGAAATAGATTTGTGAGGGAAGCATCTGCATCTTTGAAGGGCCCTGTAATTGCTCTTCTCTGTGTGTCAGATCTACCAGTGGGAACTGCAGTCACTCAACTACAAATTTTAAATACAACGGGAAAAACTGGATCCCTAGGTGGTGGCAGCCAACTGGTGGCACTCAACCGTCAAAGGCAAGGTGGGTGTAGCTACCGTAATGGACAGCAGAGGCACAGCAGCAATCAGAGTAGACTGACTCATGTAGCGCTCTGGCTCTGGCTAATTAATCATGTGTTCCTAGAAGTGAAATTGATAGGAAGCCTATTGCATTCCTACTTAATTTATATAAAAAGGAAACTTCTAGGTCAAATGAAAAAAAAGACAAATTCAAATTATAAAAGTAGAGAATCACAACCTCTCAGTCAATTTCCAGGCTTGAGCCAGTTTACAGACCCAGAACCCCTTGAATGAAGGGGAGGCCAGGTCCTCTTGGGGAAGGACCCTATTACACTACCCACAATTTATGCTGTTAATCTTTCTCCCTCCCTTCCCCAAAGAGACCTCTGGCCTTTTACCAGGGTAACTGTGCATTACCTGGGAAAAGAAAATAATCAGACATTTCAAGGACAACTGGACACTTGCTCTGAGCTGATGTTGATTCCAAGGGACCCAAAACATCATTGTGGTCCTACAGTTAAAGTAGGGGTTTATGGAGGTCAGGTAATTAAGAGAGTTTTTGCTCAAGTCTGACTTACAATGGGTGCAGTGGTCCCTGGACTCATCCTGTGGTCATTTTCCCAGTGCCACAATGCATAATTGGCACAGACATACTTAGCAGCTGGCAGAACCCCCACACTTGGCTCCCTGACTGGTAGAGTGAGGGTTATTTTGTGGGAAAGGCCAAATGGAAGCCATTAGAACTGCCTCTACCTAGAAAAATAGTAAATCAAAAACAATATCACATCCCCAGAGGGACTGTGGAGATTAGTGCCACCGTCAAGGACTTCAAAGATACAAGGATGGTGATTCCCACCACATTCCCACTCAAATCTCCCATTTGGCCTGTGCGGAAGACATATGGATCTTGCAGAATGACAGTGGGTTATCATAAGCTTAACCAAGTGGTGATTCCAATTGCAGCTGCTGTACCAGATGTGGTTTCATTGCTTGAGCAAATTAACACATCTCCTGGTACCTGGTAAGCAGCCATTGACTTGGCAAATGTCTTTTTCTCTATTCTTGTCCATAAGGCCCACCAGAAGCAATCTGCCTTCAGCTGGCAAGGCCAGCAATATACCTATACTGTCCTGCTCAGTGGTATATCAACTCTCTGGCTTTGTGACATAATCTTATTTGGAGAGAACTTGATTGCTTTTCACTTCCACAAGATATCACACTGTTCCATTATATTGATGACATTATGCTAATTGGATCCAGTGAAAAAGAAGTAGCAAACGCACTGGACTTACTGATGAGACATTTGCATGCCAGAGGATGGGAAATAAATCTAACTAAAATTCAGGGACTTTCCACCTCAGTAAAATTTATTTTCTTTTATTTATTTATTTATTTATTTATTTATTTATTTATTTATTTATATTTTGAGATGGAGTTTTGCTCCGTCACCCAGGCTGGAGTGCAGTGGCATGATCTTGGCTCACTGCAACCGCTGCCTCCTGGATTCAAGCGATTCTCTTGCCTCAGCCTCCCGAGTAGCTGAGATTACAGGTGCATACCACCAAGCCTGGCTAACTTTTGTAATTTTAGTAGAGACAGGGTTTCACCATGTTGGCCAGGCTGGTCTCGAACTCCTGACCTCAGGTGATCTGTCACTTCAGTCTCCCAAAGTGCTGGGAATACAGGCATGAGCCTCTGTGCCCAGCCCTCAGTAAAATTTCTAGGGCTCCAGTGGTGTGGAGCCTGTGGAGATATTCCTTCTAAGGTGAAGGATAAGTTCCTGTACTTGGCCCCTCCCACAACCAAGAAAAAGGTATAATGCCTAGTGGTACAATTTGGATTTTGGAGGCAATACATTTCTCATTTGGGTTTGTTAATCTGGCCCATTTATCAAGTGACCCAAAAGGTTGACAGTTTTGAGTGGGGTCCAAGACAAGAGAAGGCTCTGCAACAGGTCCAGGCTGCTGTGCAAGCTGCTCTGCCACTTGGGCCATATGACCCAGCAGATCTAATGGTGCTTGAGGTGTCAGTGGCAGATAGGGTTGCTGTTTGGAGGCTTTGGCAGGCCCCCATAGGTGAATCACAGCAGAGGCCTCTAGGATTTTGGAGCAAGGCCCTGCCATCTTCTGCAGATACTATTCTCCTTTGGAGAGACAGTTCTTCACCTGTTACTGGGCTTTCAAGGAAACTGAACATTTGACTGTGGGTTATCAAGTCATCATGGAACCTGAACTGCCTTTCATAAACTGGGTGCTTTCTAACTCATCTAGGCATAAAGTGGGTCATGCACAGCAGCATTCCATCATCAAATGGAAGTGGTATATATGTGACTGGGCACAAGCAGGTCCTGAGGGCACAAGTAGGTTACATGAGGAAGTGGCTAAAATGCCCGTGGTCTCCACTCCTGCCACCTGCCTTCTCTCCCCAAGCCTGCACCGATGGCCTCATGGGGAGTTCCCTATGATCAGTTGACAGAGGAAGAGAAGACTAAGGTCTGGGTTCACAAACAATATGCAGGCACTACCCAAAAGTGGAGAGCTGCAGCACTGCAGCTCCTTTCTAGGACACCTCTGAAGCAGTGAAGGGAAGTCTTCCCAGTGGGCAGAACTTCGAGCAGTGCACCAGGCTGTGCACTTTGCATAGAAGGAGAAATGGTCAGATGTGCAATTATATACTGATTTGTGGACTGTAACTAATGGTTTGGCTGGCTATTTGGGGACTTGGAAGAAGTATGATTGGAAAATTGATGACAAAGAAATTTGGGGAAGAGGTGTGTGGATGGAATTCTCTCAGTGGTCAAAAACTGTGAAGACATTTGTATCCCATGTGAGTGCTAACCAACCAGGGCCCTCAGCAGAGGAGAATTTTAATAATCAAGTGGATAGGGTGACAAGTTCTGTGGACCCCACTCAGCCTTTCCCCAGCTACCCTTGTCATCACTCAATAGGCCCATGAACAAAGTGTCCACGGTGGCAGGGATGGAGGTTACCCATGGGCTCAGCAACATGGACTTTCACTCACCAAGACTGACCTGGCTATGGCTACTGCTGAGTACCCAATTTGCCAGCAGCAGAAACCAACACTGAGCCCTCGATATGGCACCAATCCTCAGAGTAATCAGCCAGCTACCTGGTGGCAGGTTGATTATATTGGACCTCCTCCATTAAGAAAAGGGCAGAGGTTTGTACGCACTGGAATAGACACTTACTCCAGATATGGATTTGCCTATCTTGCACACAACGCTTCTGCCAAGACTACCATCTGTGGACTCACAGAATGCCTTATTCACCATCGTGCTATTCTACACAGCATTGCCTCTGACCAAGGCACTCACGTTATGGCTAAAGAAGTGCAGCAGTTGGCTCGTGCTCATGGAATTCACTGGTCTTACCATGTTCCCCATTATTCTGAAGCAGCTGGATTGATAGGATGCTGGAATGGCCTTTTGAAGTCACAATTACAATGTCAACTAGGTGACAATACTTTGCAGGGCTGAGGCAAAGTTCTCCAGAAGGCTGTGTATGCTCTGAATCAGCACCCAATATGTTTCTCCCATAGCCAAGATTTACGGGTCCAGGAATCAAGGGGTGAAAGTGGAAATGGCACCACTCACCACCACCCCTAGTGTTCACTAGCAAAATGTTTGCTTCCTGTTTCTGCAACATTATGATCTACTGGCCTAGAGGTCTTAGTTCCAGAGGGCGGAACGCTGTCACCAGGTGACACAACAATGATTCCGTTAAACTGGAAGTTAAGATTGCCACCTGGACACTTTGGGCTCCTCCTACTTTTAAGTCAACAGGATAAGGGAGTTACAGTGTTGGCTGGGATGATTATCTCGGACTGTCAAAGCGAAATCAGTCTACTATTCTACAATGGACGTAAGGAAGAGTATGCATGGAATACATGAGATCCATTAGGGCCTCTCTTAGTATTACCATACCCTGTGATTAAGGTCAATGGAAAACTATAACAGTCCAATCTAGACAGGACTACAAATGTCCCAGACCTTTCAGAAGTAAAGGTTTGGCTTGCTCCACCAGGAAAAGAAACCACAACCTGCTGAGGTGTTTGCTGAAGGCAAAGGGAATACAGAATGTGTAGTAGAAGAAGGTGGTTATCAATATCAGCTACGACCATGTGATCAGCTGCAGAAACGAGGACTGTAGTTGTCATTATTATTTCCTCCTTCTTTTGTTAAAAACATGTTTGTGCATGTACACACTTGTACTAAGAAAATATCTTCATTTCAGTTTTCCTTTATCATGTGACATAAGATTTTTTGACTTCATGTCAGGATTTAAGTATTGTTAACTTTATGTAATAGTATTTGGGTTGGGGATAGGTGCACTTCCAGTTGTATGAAGGATAGTTGTATTATGTTAGGTGTAATTATGACTTTATTATTGTCCTTTTTGAAGATTATGTATGATCTTAGGAGATGTGTATGGGTTCAAGTTGACAAGTGGTGGACTTGTGATGGTTAATACTGAGTGTCGACTTGATTGGATTGAAAGATCCAAAGTATTGATCCTGGGTATCTGGGAGGCTGTTGTCGAAGGAGATTAACATTTTGAGTCAGTGGGGTGGGAAAGGCAGATCCACCCTTAATATGGGTGGGCACCATCTAATCATCTGCCAGCGTGGCTAAATGTGAAGAGACTAGACTGGTCCAGCCTCCCAGCCTACATCTTTCTCCCATGCTGGATGCTTCCTGCCTTCAAGCATTGGACTCCAAGTTCTTCAGTTTTTGGACTCAGACTGGCTTCCTTGCCCCTCAGCTTGCAGATGGCCTATTGTGGGACCTTGTGATCATGTGAGTTAATAAGAAAATCATATATATATATATATGTATATCTTTTTAGTTCTGTCCCTCTAGAGAACACTAATACAGCAGTTAATATTTATACTAAGTATGGTTTCTTAGTTATCCATGCCCATAGCACTATCTGGAAAGAGAGACGCTTCCTCACAGCCAATGGGTCTCCCATTAAACACCATCAGGAAATTGACAGGCTACTATTCTCAATCTTCTTTCCATGGGAAGTGGCAGTAACACATTGTAAAGGCCACCAAAAGGGGAGATAAAATAGCCGAGTGAAATAAGTTGGCAGACTAAGCTAAATTGGCAGCAAGAGCGCCCCATATTTCTGATACACTTGAGGTCCCCCTGATCTGGAAGGGCTCCATAAAAGAAAAAAAAAAAAAAAACTCAGTATTCTCCTGTGGAGATATAATGGGCCACCTCTCAGGGAAAGAGCTTTCAGCTCTCAGGATGGTGACACTCAGAGGATGGCAATAGGTAAAAAATTATTTAAAATGATCAAACAGGTACTTAATGTTTGTGAGGCTTGCCTTAAAAATAATGCCAACTAACAGATTCTTCCCCCAGAACACAAAGAATAGGAGGCGACCCAAGGGAAGACTGGCAGATGGATTTCACCCATATTCCAAGGATAAGGGACATCCAGCCTCTGTTCGTATGGGTGGATACCTTCACTAACTGGGTAGAAGTATTCCCATGCCAGACAGAGAAAGCCTCTGAGGTAGTAAAAGTACAAATCAATGAGACAATTATTTGCTTTGGACTCCCTAAGTACCTCCAGAGTGATAATGGTCTCGAGCTTACTGAACCACAGGGCAATTTCCTCCCACACTTAGTAAGGAAACACCTGAGCTAAATAAAAGAGACACCCCTGCAATGTTTAATGTCACACTGCTGCCCATTGCCAGGTTACCAGAGATACTTTGGACAGTCTCATGCCATCTCTGTTTAGCAACCTAGTCAAGTATCTGCTGGACTTCTAGGCCACCGAAAGATGGCCACAGAGGGGTGAATAAATAGGCTGAGGGTTCTTGGGAAGAAAGACACAATGAGGCAGTAGGAGGTGGGGAAGAAAAGAAGACAGACTTTCACAGTGAAATTAGGCAGTGGGGAGAGATCAGTTTCCCCACGTCAGGGAGAAGAAGGTATAGGTGGGGAAGGGGGTGGCCGGGAGCAGAAGGAAGAGGACTCCAGATGGAAAGGGAGCCGCCGTGCACGTGGCAGCACCACTTGGAGAGGTCGTCTTCATACCGTCAAGCCTTTTCCCCTGGGCTTTTGATTGTGTCCGTGCCCCATTTCTTGTCCTCTCTGCAGGTGTCCAGTGAGATTACCTCATCCTTGTGCTGTTCTTGTGTGGCTTTCTGGGCAGTAGGGATCTTGAACTTCCTTTCTAACACTGTGCCAGGCAAGGCAGGGAGCATTCCTCTGCCCTTTCTCTTGTGCCAGCCTGGAAAGGTGCGGTCTAGATTTCAGTGAGAACCCTGCCAGCCGAGCCCTGTGCACCCACTACCTTAACACAGAGTATTTTCCCACCAGAACCCCTGCTGTGTTCTCCCGGCCCAAGTAGGGGACTCCATGCCTTCCCTTTCATGGTCTTAGCACCAGCAGCCTAGTTTCTCCCTTCCAGAGTCTCCAGGGATGGCAAATGTAAGTGGAGACAAACCTCATCAGGTGCTCATCCCCTGAAAGGTTAAGTGTGTATTTGTGGCTGTGGTGCCTTTGTGTTTTCATTCTCTTCCCCTTTTTGTAAAATTTGGTCGTCTCTGTGGTTTTATACTTGGTCAAAAGTACTCGTCTTGGTGATGCACTATTCTATGCATGAGAGAATTGGGGGAAGGCCCATGTGGTACAAGGAAGGACCCCTGACCCATTTCCTTCTCTGTGGTCCCCGGCATTAGATTGGGGGTTCTGGGAGAGGCAGGTGAATGTCCTAATGTGGATTGTTTATTTGTAACTGGAGTGTTTTGAAGTCTTTGGTGTTGCTCTGAGAGAGGACATCGCCACCTGGTGCTCATGAGGTGTCTGTGCAGAACAATAAATGGCAAATGAACAACCACAAAATTGTTGCTGCTGTTGACCTTGCGCTTTTTGTAGATGAGTGCACCTATCTGTGAGGGATTTCGGTTACCTCCCTGAGTCTGTGAGCAACCACAAGCCCTTCCACTGGATGGGGGAAAAGTCCCTTCAACCCCCACTTAAATATATATATATATATATTCTACATTGTTCTCACCCACATATTCGACCTGGTTAGACTCTTCACCTAATGGAACAGACAATATGGCTGGGAAAATAAGTAAGTGAAAATGTGGGAGAAAAATCATTGTTAAAATTGTGAATGTTCATTTTTAAAGGTTCCTTCGCCTGACTACAATATGATACATGTTTGAATTGTTGCTTCTGCCTGTTGTTTCTCAAATAAATGTTTAATGTTAATCATCTCAGAACTGACAAGAACACAAAAATAAAATGCAAATGCAGAGCCACCTTTGTCACCCAAATCTGTGTCTATTTCTGATAGTCCATGGGATGTGGTCTTCTTGGAAGCCAGGGTTGGTCTCCTCACAGACCCCAGCGTAAGACCACCAGTTAGGAACCCAGGACTTGGAAGGCAGAGCCTGTGAGCTCTTCCATCCAGGATCTGACTCTGCAAAATGACTTGATGAATGCAACTTGCAGACTCCCATGTTCAGACTTCATATGCATGAGCCGTTGGACACAGGGTTTCTTCGTACATACTTTAATGCATGCTTATGTGCAATCTTGTTAGTGGGAATATAAATTTGTGAAGAACCTCTCATTTCAATACGCAGTTAAGGCATTAAAAGCCTGGGAATTGGGGGCTATATTTTTCCTTTCTGACTCAATAATCTCCAAAGAATTCATAGGAAGTCAGTATTTGCAGACAAGTGGTTAACTTGGCTAAAACATGCAAAGCACTCAGAACCCACAAAACACTCAGAGGTTTAGAAGAACGTTTTATGCTTAAGAGGCAGGGTTAAGTAAAGGGGCTATAGAAATCAGTGTCCCTGGCTGGGCAGTCAGGAGAGCAGGGCTCAAATTCTATGACTCACTTCTCTGTATCTCAGCTGGAAATGAATGGGTGTCCTTGTTCCCACCTTCCCACACGCTGTGATACTTCAAACTCCTTGGTGAAGGGCCTCTTCTCAGCCCAAGATCTTGATTGTGAACATTAACAAAGAGAATAGTCATCCTATTCTCTCCTTCTATGAAGGAGAGAACTCAGTAATGATATTCGATTTGGTGAATAAATATATCATTTAAAAAACATTTTGTGGGGGAACACGACAGTGGTAGAGTAATTACAATCAGATGAGATTGGTATTAAAATTGAGTAAGACCCCAACTGTTGCCAGTTGACAATCATGTGTCCTGCTAACTGCCCCAGGGCTCTCAGCCTGGAACTGAAATAAATGGGTTGCAAATGGTGCTGGATGCCTTTTTCAGTTCATTTGAAAACATGGATTTGATCATGGTCAGCTCCTTTTCTGCTGGAAAAAAAAAAGGAAGGGTCCATAATTGGTGTTACCTACTCTGTTTTGGTTTTAGGGAAGAAATAATACTTAGATGTGGGCTTACTTTAAATTCTTACCTTTTTCACCCCCAGAACAATGCAAACTTACTGAAATGTGGCGTGTGTGTGTGTGTGTGTGTGTGTGTGCATATAACAGGAAGACGGGAAGGGTAAGGACCATTATTGCAAGAAGAAGGGGTTGTACTTTTGTAACATAGAACATGAAACCATAAAATTTGGTCTATCCAAATCTACAGCTCCTTTCAATGCCCCATTTATGATGAGCTAAGAGGAAGGAATCAGGTAGTTGGCTGTGGGTAAGAATTTCAGTTTCTCCTGAGCACCAGAATCTTTTTCAGTTTTTATCTGTCTTTCCTTACTCCTTGTCTACAAACTGTCCCTTCCCCATTGACCCACTAATAGAAGCTTATATGTCAAAATATTTTCGGAGGACTTCATGACACTAGTCAGAAGTCCAAGAGTGGTCTGGTCTAAGGAAGACTTAATGGGGCAGCTGGAAAAAAGTGGAATTGGCTCAGGCAACATCTTTCTTTTCAGATGCTGTTTAGATGACATGGAGGAGATAACACAGTCTGTCAACAGGGAGGCCCAAAAGTTAAAAAGCAGTGGCCAAGTGTCTTTTCAGGGTTTTGCTAGGCTCTAGTAGCATGAAATTCAGACAACTTTAAAGGTGGGGAGTGGGGAAGAGAGAGAGAGAGAGGTGCCTTTAGGCAGAAATTTTTACAGCACACACGTTGGAAACCACTGCAGACTTCAGAGTAAATGCATAGCTTCCAAATCCAAATGTTCACATTCCCACTCCTCTGCTTTTACACAAATGCCTTCAGGTGAAGAAAGTGACACACATTGGGAAAGGGTATCTGCTTCCTATTTTAGTCCCAGGATGACTTTTGCTTCAAGAGTCCCAACTGTTCCCTCTCCCCAACCCCACCCTTGTCCATGTAGCAATATGAATTTCCTGGCCCAGAGACCTAAACAAGAAGTCTCAAATTTCTATATGATTTTGGTTGCACTTGTCATTTCAATACTTAGGAAAACAGAATTAATCAGAAATGACCACGCTGTTTGGAGATGAGAGAAACCCTTTTCAGGGAGAGATTTAAGATTTAATGCTCTTGGTCAGGGGTGTCTCCAGTTGCTGCAGAGCCTGGAACCAAACTCTGCCTCTTCCAAAATGCCCAGTATCCCCTCTTCTTGAAATTCCCAGTGCCATAGATGGCCAGGGTGATGACAACAGCCAAAATGGTGGTGGCCCCCACTGCAATACCAGCTGTAGTCCCTCCTGACAGCCCACCACCATCCCCATGGATGGCATTCATGGTGCTGTGCAGCTCTATCGGCTCCCAGCCTCCACTGGTGGGTCTGGGAATCTTTAATCCAGGATCTCGCATTCTCAGAACTGGTCACTATGACAGCATTGGTGTCAGCCTAACTCATAAGGGGCGGCTGGGTGAAAGGCGGGAGACTAGCAGGAGGAAGGAACTTTTCTGTAAAGAGCCTGGCCTTGACGCAGTAGGACACTTGGCATCCATCGCTGATGAGGGCTAGGTGCTGGCTGAAGCCCCTTGGCCACTTTTTCAGGGAATGTGCCCCTAAATCTTTGGATATGCCTGGATCTACCAGGGTGTACCCAACTGTGCAGCTGAAGAACCCACCAAAAGGGACCACAAACCTGCTTCCCAACTCATAGTCCTGAGAAACGCAGACCTTGAGGTTTTCAAAGAGTCTCAGTGGAAAGTAGCCGGCTGGGCATGACTGCCCATTTGTCATGGGGTTTATGCTCTTGCTGCTGAAGAGGCCTCCAAAAAGCAGTCCTGAGTTCTTAGGTACTTGGCTACTGGCCACACACCAAAAAGCCCTAAATTCAGCCTTTGCCACCTGGAACATATCTTCACACACAGTCTTGCAGAAGACAAGGAGGGTGCACTTCTTACAACACTCCAGATGGTTGTAACCCTCCTCACGAGTCTCGGATAGCAGGTACACTGGGGAGTAATCAGAGGGGCAGGAGAAATCACCAGTGAGTGGATTCTTCTGCTCCAACTTTTGGCAGAGGAGGACATCCCTATTCTCTGAGAGCTGAGTGCATTGCTGATAAACCCCACCGAAAGAGAAGTTGGTCATTTTCCCCTCGCAGGAGCCATCATCCATGTTGGCCTGAAAATTGAAGTTGGGAGAATTGAGATCTGTGCAGCCAGGGTAGGTGTTGAATGTGTAATAGCGCTTCACAGCAGTTTCCACCGTCTTTGACACCTTCCTCACCAGGGGGCCTGGCAAGTCAGGCAGCATGTTGGGGTTGATGAAGAAATGCAGCGGCAGGCCAGAGCGGTCGATGGCCACCAGGTGGTTGGTGGTTTGCCACCTGTTGCCAGGCCTGGAGGGTGATGCCTGGGTAAAAAGGAACCCCTCCATACCCCCTCTGCACCCTGGAATTGGTTCGGTTTGAGAGGTAGCTCTTGGTAAGGACATCCTGCGAGATATAGTTTTCCTCAAATTTGAAGTTCACGGTGTTTTGGAAGGCAAGTCCAGCAGAGGCAGTCACGGCACTACGACTGCTCTGGCTGTCTTGGAGAAAGGAGGCCTTGATGTGGTCCTACTGGATAAGAGCAGCCCCAGCATCGACACTGGTGATGACATGGGTGCCATAGTTGAGGACCAGGAGTTCTGCCAGGTAGGTGGCCATCCTCGTCTGGTTGTTCTCTAGACGGTCAGAGATGTCAAGGAGCTCCTTCCTGAAACCTGAGCTTAGCTCTACAGTTGGGTTGATTTTGACTGTGTAGACGAGGTTTCTTACCTGAACTCGGGTAGTTATAGCTTGGTCCTTCACTTGGAGGGTTTCATTCTCTGGAACTCAGCAGAGAACTTGCCATTGACTTTGGAAAAGAGAGAGAGATCTGTGTTGATGGAGTAGGAGGTGCTGCTCTGGTAATTAACCCAAGATTCCAGGATTTCTGAGTTCATCTCCAGGTTGCTCTGTTTCTGGGGAATGGTGAAGATTTCATCAGGGGTGATATACTGTCCATCCTCAGTTGTCCTGCAGTTGGTGTAAGTCAAGTCCATCACCCATCCCATATCCACATTCTGCAGATTGTCCCAGCCCCCCTCCAGGTAGGACTTCCAGGACAGGCAGTTTCAAGGCATCCTTGCATTTTTGAACTCCAGCTTCCTCTGTCTCTCCCAAAGGCTTGCCTGATGTAGCCCATGCTGCCACTGCCCAGAAAAAGATGGCAGCCCTAAAGCTGTTCATGGCTCAGACAGCCCCAGTCACACAGGAGCCTACACAGCGGCCAGCAAACTTCAGGCAAACTAAATGGAGAAAAAGAAAGCAGCTGTGGAAACAGTTCTCCAAAATTCAACAGTTTTCCAAAAGCTACCAGTTTCTCTTTAAGCTAATCTAATTGCAAAATAAGGAAATGAGAGTTGGTTGGAATATGAAAGTCCATCAGGACTTTGAAAAATTTATGCCATGCCACACATGCAAACACAGCCCTACTTTCCCAAGAGTTAAGTATCCTAATTTTCCCCCAGCCCTGGCTGGTTACTCTGCTGCAGGGGTGTGCACTTAGAAAAAGTGTGACCCCACCACACCCTACTACTTCTGCCACCAGAAAGGTTGTCCTTTCTTTTTTCTCACTCTCTTGGGCTTGATGTTTTACATTTTCCCTGATTGCTGTTTCCTAGGACTCCAATTCCAGTTTCCTTTTACTGGAAACACAGAGGCAAATGACAACATCATCCTTACTGAAACACCCTGCCTCCACCATACCCATGCAAGCTGTAAGTCAAGGCCAACCCGGTTTCCCATTTTCCTGGGGGTGGAGGCTGTTTCCACAAAAGAGAGGAGTGAAACTCTTGGACACTTGTCCTGTAGGTTTCATTGTTATAAGCCCTAATAGTTCTGCCTTCGGGGATGACATTATCTGGGGCAGAGCTGACAAGGCCTGGAAAGGATTCTGTTAAAATATGCTGAAACACCGCAGTTTGCATTGTCCTAAGCATTCAGAGTGAGAGCGAGGGGCCCCCATACTGACCTGTGTTCTTTCAGGTAGAAATATTCAAGACAAAACCACGCTATTATCTAGATGTTGAATTATCAATGGCAGACAGGGGCCAAGGAACATATGTGTATGTGTACACACATTTATATAGCCCCTGTGTGTGTGCATTTTGCATGAAATTGGTGCCCGTTATACCTTTAATTTTTCATTTCCTTGCTAAGTGTGTGTATTCAGTTTAGGTGCATAAAAAGAATGTGGCTCTTCATTACTCAGTATTTTTCAAATCAAAACCGCAGTGACATACCATCTCACACGAGTTAGAATGGCAATCATTGAAAAATCAGGAAACAACAGGTACTGGAGAGGACGCGGAGAAATAGGAACACCTTTACACTGTTGGTGGGACTGTAAACTAGTTCAACCATTGTGGAAGACAGTGTGGCAATTCCTCAAGGATCTAGAACTAGAAATACCATTTGACCCAGCCATCCCATTACTGGGGATATACCCAAAGGATTTTAAGTCATGCTGCTATAAAGACACATGCACACGTATGTTTATTGCAGCACTATTCACAATAGCAAAGACTTGGAATCAACCCAAATGTCCATCAGTGACAGACTGGATTAAGAAAATGTGGCACATATACACCATGGAATACTATGCAGCCATAAAAAGGATGAGTTCATGTCCTTTGTAGGGACATGGATGCAGCTGGAAACCATCATTCTCAGCAAACTAGCGCAAGAACAGAAAACCAAACACCGCATGTTCTCATTCATAGGTGGGAATTGAACAATGAGATCACTTGGACACAGGAAGGGGATCATCACACACCGGGTCCTATTGTGGGAAGGGTTGAGGGAGGGATAGCATTAGGAGACATACCTAATGTAAATGATGAGTTAATGGGTGCAGCACACCAACATGGCACATGTATACATGTGTAACAAACCTGCACATTGTGCACATGTACCCTAGAACTTAAAGTATAATAAATAAAAAAAAGCAGCAATTCATTTGCTACATCATTAGAAGAATATAATATCATACATGTCTTTTCATATGCCAATGCAAGCTCTATTAGAGACCATAATTTAAAACAATGTTTCCAGGTCCATTGATCTGGTGCCAGGATTGATTGAGACCCAACTCTGTTAATTCTTTAGGACAATTAGGCTGTGTCTTAGTACACTTAATGATAGCCGGGGACTACAGGGGAGTTAATGAAGCTCCCAGTTGCATCCTTAACATTCCCAAAATTATACCATGCACCAGATGCAGTGCTGAGACTGAAAAAGTCAGGTTGCAATTCACAGGTATCACTACACCATCACCTGTATGCATCCTGGAAAGAAGATTGCAAGGAATTGAATTCCTCTGATGGTCATTGATGCAACTAAGAAGTGTTTTTAGAAAGAATGAGGCTAGTTGCTTAGCTTACCAGGCTCAGTTTCACTAGTTATTATAAAAACCATGATGGTGTTCTGTAAATCCAGAAATATTGCATTCTGCGTCTTTTTTTTTTTTTTCCAAGACAGAGTCTCGCTTATTTGTAGGCATGGTCCCACTATGATCATGGTCCCATGATCAGCATGGGAGTTTTGACCTGCTCTATTTCTAACCTGGGCCTTTTTACCCCTGCTTAGGCAACCTGGTGGTCTGCTCCAGGAAGGTCACCATAGTGATGCTGAACTTAGTGCAGACACCCGATTGGCATAGCACACTACAGCCCAGAACTCCCGGACTCAAGTTATCCTCTTGCCTCAGGCTCCAGAGAAGCCAGGACTACAGGCACGAGATACTGTGCCCATCCATTCTGAGTGTATTTGTGCCACGGTTATCATGCTTCTAGGAGTTGGCATCAGCTAGCCAAGAGGGATTAATTTATGAATCAGTGCCCAGTCTATATTTGGCTAGAGAACCAAATTTTGCATAAGATCTTCTGGTTAATTTATAAATCAGTTAGTTATAAATATATTCCTCAGCAGCATGATCCCAGAATTAGAAAAATGAGAGCTGAATGCCCTTGAGTACTTCCAATAAATCTGTTGAAATATATACACATTTCTCTTCAAACTATTTCTGGGATTGTTCATCAAAATTAGAATACTCTCTCACTTACACCACTTTGGAGACAAGCTGACAATTTGTCACCCTCTCCTTTCTCTTTAGTAGATCCTGATGAGCCTTCACTCTCCTGAAATGAGAATACAAGCAAGGTTAATAAAAATAATTCTATATTCTGGTATTCCTATTTCTCCAGATGCCCTGTCACTGTAATTTTTATTTCTTCTACAGCCTTTGACTTCATTTTATTACAGTAATAAAGGAAAATAACTAAAAGAACCAAAAAGAGCAAAATTACATTGTATTCACAAGACAAAATATTTTACAGCCACCACAATTATTACAAACAATTTTAATAGCATGAGAGAGTCTTATGCCATATTGTTACTGAAAAGCAGTCCTGATCCAGATCCCAAGAGAGGATTCTTGAATCTTACGCAAGAAAGAATTCAGAGTGGGTCCATAGAATAAAGTGAAAGCAAGTTTATTAGAGAAGTAAAGAAATAAAAGAATGGCTCCTCCATAGGCAGAGCAGAGGTATGTGCTGCTTGACTAAGAATACTTATTGTTATTTCTTGATTATATGCTAATCAAGGGTTGGATTATTCGTTAGTTTTCCAGGAAGAGGTTGGGCAATTCCCAGAACTGAGGGTTCTTCCCGTTTTTAGACCATATAGGGTAACTTCCTGACAACGTTGCCATGGCATTTGTATAAACTGTCATGGTACTGGTGGGAGTGTCATTTAACATGCTAATGCATTATAATTAACATATAATAAGCAGTAAGGATGACCAGAGGTCACTGTCATTGCCATCTCAATTTTGATGGGTTTTCACCAGCTTCTTTACTGCTTGCTGGTTTTTTGGTTTCTTTTTTGTTTGTTTGCTTGGTTTTTGAGACAGTCTCTGGTTCTGTTGCCTGGGCTAGAGTGCAGTGGCACAATGTCAGCTCACTGCATCCTCTGCCTCCTGAGTTCAAGCAATTCTCCTGCCTCAGTCACCTGAGTAGCTGGGACTCCTGGCACACACTACCACATCCAGCTAATTTTTGTATTTTTAGTAGAGATGAGGTTTCACTATGTCGACCATGGTTGGTCTTGAACTCCTGGCCTCAAGTGATCTGCCCACCTCAGTCTCCCAAAGTTCTGGGATTACAGGTGTGACCCACGGTGCCCAGTCGACTGCATGCGGTTTTATGAGCAATGTCTTATGACCTATATCTTGTGCCAACTTCCTCTCATCCTGTGACTTAGAATATCTAACCTACGGGGAATGCAGTCCAGCAGGTCTCAGTCTTATTTTAGCCAGCTCCTAGTGAAGATGAAGTTGCTCTGCTTCAAATACCTCTGACGTATTTCCCCCATCCCTTTTATAAGAGAACCCTTAATCCTAAGGGTTGTAGAGGGATGAAGATCTATCCTCTGTAATTTTTCATGCTGAATAGGGGCCAAGATATTTCTGCCTAACTATTAGGGTCTCTTGTATTCAGGGTAGAAAGGAGCTCAGTAGGAAAGCACCAGTATGGTGAGACACATTCATAACTGACAAAAGGTGATATCTGGAAAATTAATAAGTATTCAATTTATGAAGACATTTCAGTAAGCTTATTGTGCATTCCTACACAAGGAGTACAACAGCAAATATGATCCACAACCATAAAGCAAAATAAGTAAAATTATCCCAAGCAAACTAAATAAGATGGTTTTCCATGAAATGGGCAACTGTTGGAAGCAAAGTGATATGGGGTTGCTAGCTGATTCCAATATGTGTCCAGAACTAGAATATTGGTCTAGGTTTTTGCATTACATATCCCTCTTGTTTTTTCTGAGCTACAGCCAGAGACCACTGGTTGGTTCACAAGAATAACATAGTCATTATAAATTGCAGAAAAAAAAACTCTAAAACAACTGATGAGAGAATGTAATAGCAGGTGTACCATCATTTTTGAAACATCATCTTTTCTCTCTCCAGTCACCCATTTTTACTAATGATAAATTATGGTAAGACTAATTTACTTTATTATACTTAGCCTGATTATTTGTATAAAGTGCAGCAAAAATAATTAGTTTTCACATAGGCTTTTAAAATTGGCTTTGATGGAACTCTGCTCCATAAGGAACATCAGATAAGACCTTTCTTAAGGCAAGCTCAACCATGGGTTTGTATACCCAAATACCTATGAGTTGAGCAAATTCCTCTCCTCTTGAGGTCCCAAGGGAACTTGGGGCTCCTGGGCCTGTCAGAAAGTGACATTCTTTACTTACCACAGGTTAGGAATCCTGTACAAGAACTGTGTAGACAAGATATGAGGCCAGTTTTCAAATTTGATTCCTTAAAGGAAAGCACTTTATTTCAGTCAAAGCTTTGGTAAAATAACCAGTTTCTCTAATTGTGTCCTCTTGCAAAAGAAAACAGATTCTTACTGCACTTATGCAAATAAGTATATTGCCATAAGTTAACAATACTCATAAATAGTTTCAAAATCCTGGAGAAATCAGGTAGAGAGAAACAAATATGCTCCCAATTTTTTATAAGAGTATATTTTACTCAATTGTTAAAAACTGTGAATAACTTAATAGAAAAGTTTTCTTGATTCTGAAAAACGAAACAAAGGATCAGCAATGTCTTACACAAAGTCAAAAAAAGATTACTTCACTCTTCTATTAGTTCATTCCACAAGGTTGACTCCTGTTCTGCTTAATATCAAGAACATTTCAGCTCTCCATGAGTTCTGAAAATTTTTTATTCTATTTTAATATCAAAAACCTGCATTTAAAAACACCTGTCAAAGTACTATAACTGATTAAAAACCACCTTTTAAAGAAGATTAAATCAAGACAGCAATTGTCCATGGATGAAAAAATGCCTTAGGGCAGCCTCTATTAAAACTGCAATTAACTAGGAATTTTGGTTTCTTCTGTGGCATATAACAATTTTTATTTGATTTGATTTTTATTTAGTTAGTTATGTATGCATGTGTGTAAGTATGTATTTACTTATTATTGAGATGGAGTCTTCCTCTGTTGCTCAGGCTGACTGGAGTGTACTGGGGTGATCTCAGCTCAAAGCAACCTCCACCTCAGCCTCCTAAGTAGCTAGAATTGCAGGCATGCAGCATCTATGCCCAGCTAATTGTTTTTGTATTTTCAGTAGAAACAGGGTTTCACCATGTTGGCAAGGCTGGTCTCAAACTCCTGACCTCAAGTTATTCACTCACCTTGACCTCCCAAAGTGCTGAATTAAATGCATGAACCACCATGCCTTATCACAAGAATTTTATGTAACAATTAGAATTATTACTGATAATGTACATTAAGTCATATCAGAATTATAGGCATTTCCTATAATTTTGGAACATATACCCATAACATATTTATACAAATACAGCCCAAAGAGAGCCAAACACCACTTCATATTTGACAATGCTCCTGTATGATTTTTACACCAAATAAGCCAAATTTCACCTTTACATTAGTGTACTATTAATGTTAAACCCAATTCTTAATAAAACCCTATAGATAAATCTAGCCAATTTTAATCAGTTTGACCATAAGATTCTCATAAACCTTTTATAACCCTTTATAAATTTTTGTTAAAGAGCAGACCAGTGCTCTAAGAAAAACTGTTATGATTTTATTTCAACATTTAATTTAGGGGAAAACTGAATAATATCCCTTTAACTTTAGCCAATATGTTCACACAGAATTGTTTTCACAAGATTAATCTTTTACAAACTTTCCACAACTTGTTCAAACCCTTAGTTTTATCTTATCTGACTTAAAACAATCCTATAACCTAATCTAAGCAAAAAAAATTTACATTCCCATGACTTCTTATATAATCTTCAGCAAAAACACATTTCACTTTTCCTACACACCTTTACTGTAAAACTGTTTCTTCAGTAAGTCTCAATTACATGTTACAATGTTAACTCTTAGCAACTTTTACTTTTGGTGAAAAACCTAGTTAGTAAGCAATTTCAATTATGTTGAACAATTTTCAAAAATCAAAGAAGCAGTTTATGACCTTAAAGCATTTAGTAAACCTAATACCTGACCTGCCTAACTTAGAACAAATGTCTACATTTTTGAAGATATTTTTATTTTACCAACAGTCTTTAGAACTGTCTTTATTTCCTAAAGATTACTTAAGTCACATGAACTAAAAGGCATTACAATTTTTATTTTTCTGAGAAAATATTTGATTTAAACATTTGTTATTTTTAAGCCAATTAAAGCTCTTCCATATCACACACACAATACATAAAAACACACAGACAGAAGATCCAGTACTTGTAAGATTTTTCATTTGCCAGTTTCTTAATTGGATTATTGGCTTCAGGGCAGAGAGCTCATGAAGGAACAGGGTCAAGAAAACATGCAGGCTATACAGCCTAATTAGCAGGCACAGCTGGAGGGCGAAACAGATCCCCCACACTTGTGTCTCATTTTTATACCAGATCCTAGATCTCCAAAAGAGAAATGATATGGAACAAGACGTTGCTATGATTTTGCTATGCATTTTATTGCAAAGCAATCTAAAGCCAATCAGCCCATTTTGTGACTAGCTCATCCCCCAATGGGAGTCTTATCTTTCCGTGCAGGGGTGAGGACATCTCCATACCTTCAAGGTGGCCAAGAGCATGCTTCTCTAATCCAAACATGCAAAGAGTCACATATTCTCCCATAACTGCCATTAGATATCCCCCAAAGTATATTTTCTACCTAGTTATTACACACCAAAGCTCTCATAATGTGAAGTAATTTCTGATACTTGCCCACAAGAGTCAAAAATGTCAGATAACACAATGCAAAACAGAACAGAGGCTTAGATTTTGAAAGGAATCTATCCACTTCCAATTCCTGGGGTTTCATGAGAAAAACAAAGGCTTTTCCCAAAATAGGGTCTGTGTTTCCTCCTGTTTTTCCCAAGGAGTCCCAGGCTTGAATATTCACGTTTAATTAAGCCAACTTTTCAGCATAACACCCTTAAAAAATAAAAGTCCTTTTAAATCTCTTATTACTTGACTTTAGCCAGGCCAAACAGCCAACACTTCTTTTGAACTTTATCAAACATAACTGCCCATGTAACCTCACAGGTGCTCAGAGAAAGGAAAATTCAAGATGGTTCATGGAGGGGAGGAGAATTAACAAATGGTAAAGGTTACACAGATATCAAACCAGAAGGAACTCATTCCCTGTGCCAGAAATTGAACCCTGGAAGCCATTAGTATAATGGCAATGCCTTAGTTGCTGAGCTATAGCACGGGGCAGTTCCCATTACCCTTCCCAGAAGAAGCTTAGAGGCAGCCAATTTTAAGCTTCCAAAGGCTTTTAAGAGCTCAAGATAATTTTTAGGGCTAGCTGACATGAACCCTCAAATTCCTGTTCCCTGGATGTTAGAGACCAGTTGAAAATTCTGCCATGTGGTTATAGGGTCAAGCTCCCAGAGACATAAAACAAGATGAGAGGGAAACTTCATCCAGTTTTTTTTTTCCAAGGACCTGCAATGAAGTTTGTAACTGACCAGTTTGCTGGGCTGGCTTGAACAGCAGGCTTATGGGGTCCTAGCCCGACATTCAATCCTGAGGTACCCCTCTTTATGACTGAATGATACAGAAAGACAAATTTATAGCACAGGGTATATCAGATTTGCTACAGCTTAAGACTAACTTCACAAATATTTTGTCCCATTAATCAAACCTTCACAGAGCAGATAGACAGCAACTTTTGCCATTCATTCAATCTGTTTGCACAGAGAGGGAAAAGGGAAGGGAGAAAAGCGTTGCCTGCAGCAGAGTGGGAAAGGTGAGGAGCTCAGGGAGGCCAGAGAAAGACCCACCCATTGCAGTGACACTGTAAAGTAGAGGTGGCCACTTGTCAGTCTCAAAAGATATTTTCCGGCAGTCCCAACAGCTCTCAAATTTCCCCTTTTTAGGGAGAAAAAGCTCTTCATGTTCCACGGTCCTGTACGTGCCTAATGCTATCACCCATAGCCATCAGCAAAGAGTTCAAGGCAGAATAATCCAAAGAGAATAATGGTTAACATCCTATAGTGCTAAACCTGTTCTTAGCGCAGAGGCACTTTACTGAGAGGGAGCCTCTAACTCCTAAATCTTAGGAAGGACTCTAACCTTTCTAAGTTGGGCCTTGAACCCAAGTTTCGTCAAGCGTGTTTTGCCTTTTATTAAGAGGGGCCTTTAACCCCGCCTGTCTTAGGAGAGACTCTAACTCCTCTAAAGTTGGCCTCTAACTAAATTCCATTCTCTACCTGGATACCCCACAACTTACCCAAAGTCAGCCAATCGGTGCTGCAGTCTATTTCCTTTGGGACGGGGGTCTCCTTAGTATCATGCCTTCATGGTTACTGGAAAGATGTTACTGGAAAAGGGTCCTGATCCAGACACCAAGAGAGGGTTCTTGGATCTTGAACAAGAAAAAGTTCAGGGTGAGTTCACAGAGTAAAGTGTAAGCAAGTTTATTAAAGAAGTAAATAACAAAAGAATGGCTAACCCATAAGCAAAGCAGATGCACGTGCTGTTTGACTAAGGATACTTATTTTTATTTCTTGATTATATGCTAAACAAGGGGTGGATTATTCATGAGTTTTCCAGGAAAGGAGTGGGCAATTCCCAGAACCGAGGGTTCCTCTGCTTTTCAGACTTATAGGGTAATATTCTGACGTTGCCATGGCATTTGTAAACTGTCACGGTACTGGTGGAAATATCTTTTAGGACGCTAATGCACTATAATTAGCATATAATGAGAAGTGGGGGTGGCCAGAGGTCACTCTTGTTGCCATCTTGGTTTTGGTGGGTTTTGGACAGTTTCTTTACTGCATGCTGTTTTATCAGCAAGATCTTTATGACCTGCATCTCATGCAGACCTCCTATATCATCCTGTGACTTAGAATACCTAACCTACTAGGAATGCAGCCCAGCAGGTCTCAGCCTTATTTTATCCAGCCCATATTCAAGATGGAGTCGCTCTGGTTCAAATGCCTCTGACAATGATGTTATGAAAAAAGCATGCTATATATTCAGCATAACCCCAACTATGTACATAACTAGAGAGATGTACACCAATGCATAGACAGTAATTACATCTGGTTGGTAGTGTTTGAAATGCTTGTTCCCAGTGCCATAAAGAAATAGCACTTGAACATAAATTTAATTTCCTCAGCAAGGCCATTTTTTTTTTAACTTTCTGCAGAAACAGTACTCTCGTGGAGTGCTATTTCTTTACAGCACCAGGGAACAAGCATTTCAAACCATTTGGTGGCAATCCGTATGGGGATACATTCTTCTCCGGGGGTAGTCTCCAGTCCTCTCTCATGAGGGAGTATGCTCCTCTGCCTCATTGCAGTGGCCTCAGAGAGAAGGACTCGAGACCCACCCGGTGTGATGAATAAACCCAGACTCTCAGCATTTGCAGAAAGAAAAAAAAACTTGCCTAGCGACCTGGAGTAAAGGATCCTTACATATCATGTGAACCAGGAAACTGTGCACAGACTGAGGAAAAAAACACCGAGAGACTCAGTAAGGTATTTCCTTGGTGGTTGGGACTAAGGAAAAAGCCACAGGGCAGTAAAGCATTCCTTGGTTAGGACATACCAAGGAGAGAGAGACCACGAGGGCAGTAAAGCATTCGTTAGTCTGACTAGAGAAAGAAAGCCGCAGTGGGCAGTGAAGTATTCCTTAGTCAGAATGTCTTGGAGGTTAAAAAGAGGTGAGAAATTCCCATTGTTGGGGGGGTTGAACCTCAAAAAGAGGTAAGAAATCCCCATGGTGGGGGGTTGAACTTCACACAAACCTCCGATAGTAAAAAAAAAAAAAAAAAATTCAAAACTCCCCTGTCCCCTCTTCTTGAGGAAAGAAAAAGGCTAAGCTCCTCTCCTTCTGGTCATTGCCCTAGAGGAAGGGGAAAGAGAGCGGGGAAACAGCAGCATAGGTGGTTGGCAGAGGCAAAGGGAAGCCCAGCAGAGAAGAAAAAGAAGCTAGGAGAGGAAGTCAGAGAGAAAGAGAGCAAAAACAGCCAGTGTCGCGCCAAACAGCCAGGCACACCAAGGGTTAAGTCCCTCTTCCCAGCCTGGCTCTGTGAGAAAAAGGGAGCAGGGACCAGTGCCAGTAGGAGAGCAGAGGAGGTGAAAGGGCATAATTCCTGCAACTTGCAGCAGGCATCTGCCAAACCTCAGGGCCGGTAATGACCCGGGCTCAGACTGCAGCTGCACAAATCCCACCAAGCCTGAGAAACTAAGTGTAGGAAGAAGGGAAAAAAGTAAAAAGGGAAATCAGAAAAAAACAAAAACAGGAGAGCAGAAAAACTCAGGAGAGAAAAAGGAAACAGGGAATGACAGAGAGAGAGGAAAAAAGAGTGCAAATGAGAGAGAGAGAGAGGGAAAGAATAAGTAAGAGACTGGGAGAGACAGAAATCAAAGGAAGACACAGAGGATGAAACTAGGAAAAGAAATAGTGTAAAAGGAAGGCAGAAAGTTAAGACATGTTGAAGATTGTCTGTGAAAGTCATAAGAAAAGTTATAAAAGGGAATTTATGTAAGAAATATTGTATAATTTAAAAGTAATTAGGCCTCCTGAATGTAAAACTACTTTAAAAAACAGTTTATATACAAGGTATGTAAGAAAAATAAATATACTTTTAATAAAAGGATAAGGAAGCATAAGAATATGGATTTTTACCTGCATTAAAAGGTTAAAAATATATTTTGTTTTAAAAGTTTAAGCAATTTTTAAAATGTTAATTGTAAAGGAAATTCTGTGTGTAAACATCTTGGCTAAAGTTAAAGGGGTATAATCCAGTTTTTCGGTGAACTGGACATTAAAATAAAAGCACAATAGATTTTTCTTAAAGCACTAACCTTGCCCTTTAACAAAAATTGTAAAAAGTTAAAAAGAGTCTATAAAAGTCTTACCTTATAGTCAGACATTAAAACTGGATAAATAATGTCTATGAGATTTTATTAAAATTAAACTTAACATTAATAGCACATTAATATTAAAGGGAAATTTTAACTTATCTGGTATAAAATAATACAAAAAGCATTGTCAAATATAAAATTGTGTTTAGCTTTCTTAAGGCCCGAGGGCAGCTGGGTAAGTCACAAGGCCCCTTATTCCCAAGGCCACAACACGCAGGGGCAGTGAAGGCCACAAGAAGGCCAAGACCTTAAGTGGGGGCAGGGCCACAGTGTCCCCTGGGCAGTGCTGAGCAGGAATGGAGCGGGAGGCATCACCATGGGGGCTCAAGCCCCAGGATATGCTACAGAAATTATAGACTTAATTTATCTTCCACTTTCCCTTCCCTCAGAACCAAGTCTTTTAACCCACGTACCAGCCCTAGAATTTCCAGTACACCAGCACCAACCTGAAAACCACACTGTCATCAAAAGACAGAAAAAAAAAAACCTCTAGTCAGCCTGGGAAGGGCCCTGTTTTATGCTGTTAACCACTGAGACTGCCATCCACACAGCCAAGAAAGAATGAACCCACCATACTCGAGTCAAGAAAACATCTTCCTCATCAGAATCATGGGTTACTGTACTAGGATCAAGCCCTACTACTTTAAAGTTAAAGAAAGTTTAATTTTCATATATCTTCTATATTACTTCGTTTCCTTTCCTTAATCTGTTACTAGCTCCTTTGTTATTAATGTAACTAAGTCTGACTCACCTGAGACCATTGCCATTAATGCTTGCTGTCATACCTTGTGGAAATGTAAGAGATCAATGATAGCTAGCCTTTTCATAGAAATATGCATGTCCCAACCCTCTAATTAACACAGTTATCCCAACACTCATTGTTGTGATTACCTACAGCCAGGACACTGATTTTCTGCTCCTACAGCCTGGCAACCTTATAGTAAATGGAACTATGCCCTTTAAACTAGTCAGGAGCAAAGTTGGACTTCCATGAAAAAAGTTTGTGCAGATCTAAAACCCCTCATCTCTTTCACTAAAAGGACTACCCCTTCTAACTGTCAGCCTTATCAATGTAACCCTATCCTTCTCTCTATTACCACCTCCACCTTAACTAACTCTAGACCTTAGTCGCTTCTATGGTATGGGGATTGACATAAATGGAAAAAAATCCTAGGTATTTTTTAATACTCATTATTCCCCCACCTTCCCCTTCTTCAGTAGCCTCAGTTCTAGATCCCAAACCAGTTGCTCCTACATCTAATAATAAAACTAGGGTGTCTATTGTAAAAATAAGAGATCTAAGACAGACCTTAGCCATCAAGACAAGATATCAAGATGCAAATGTGTGGCTGGGATGGATTAAATATTCTGTTCAAACTTTAAATAAAAGTGATTATTATGCTTGTACGTACGGTAGGCCAGAGGCCCAGATTATCCCCTTTCCACTCAGATGGTTTCCTCATTGACCAGATATAAACTGTATGGTGGCTCTCTTTAAGAATCCCACTGCTTAGGATAATCCATCATGCCAAGCTCTCTATCTGCTATTTCCTGAAATTCAACACCCTGTGGGTCAGCCCCTGAGGGCAATCCAGCTTCCACCACTAAACGACAAGTTTACTTCACGTTTCTCATGGCAAGGGGAAAATTTGGTGTTCCTTGGAAGCATAAAATTATGCAAGGAGCTCAAGCCTTTCCAAGAGCTTGCCCATCAGTCCACACTTAGCCATCCCAAAGAAAATGTATGATGGTACTGTGGAGGACCTTTACGGGACACTCTGCCCAATAATTGGAGCAGTACTTGTGCTCTAATCCAATTGGCTATCCCCTTCACCCTGGCATTTCATCAATCTAAAAAAATAATAATAAAAACAAAACACCACAGGCCAAGGGAAACTCCTTATGCATCCTTTAATCCTCAGGTTTATATAAATGCTATTAAGGTCCCTTGAGAAGCGCCAAATAAGTTTAAAGCACAAAATCAAATGGCTGCAGAATTTAAATCCACGTTGTTCTGGTAGATAACTATAAAAAAAAGTAGGCTAAATAAACTATATCTATTACAATCAGCAATGATTCATAAATTACACTAAAGATGCCATCAAAGGGATAGCTAAGCAATCAGGACCTACCAGCCAGATGGACTAGAAAAATAAAAAGCTCTGAATGTAATACTAGCAGAAAAAGGAGATGTTTGTGTCACAATTAAAACTCAATGTTGTACTTTTGTTCCTGATAATATTGCCCCTGACTTAACGATAACAAAGGCACTGCAAGGATTAACAGCCTTATCTGATAAACTTGCCAAAAATTCTAAAATAAATAACCCTTTTTCTGAAATAATAAAACATTGGTTCAGTGGATAAAAAGAAATTTTAACTTCAATTCTCACCTCGCTCACTCTTGTTAATGGTGTACTTATTCTTGTAGGCTGTTATATTATTCCCTGCCTTCAAAGTTTTATACAAAAACTTCTCTCTGCCACTCTTACAGAGTTAACTCCTAACTCTCCTCCACCCTATTCGGAAAAATTACTTCTCTTAGAAGGACAAACAAAGCAATTAAGTCAAAAATATATTAAACAAGTCTGAAGAGGAATTATGAAATAAAAAGAGGGGGAATTGTACAAAGTAAAGTAGACGTTCCTCTTCAAAGGCTTTCCTCCCCATCTAATTAGGAATAAATAGTAACTTCTCTTAGAAGCAAAATTTATTCAAAGACCTGTACTAACATTCTTAAATATCTGCTAGCCATAATAAAGAAATCAATGTACTTTATGTTTTTAGCTCCTACAATTTAACCTAAATATTTGCCCTGGCGTGTTTATACTGGTCCAAGCAAGAATAGACAACGTCAGGTTATAAATGACCCTGTCTCCTTTGTTCGGTGTACTCTCTTGGCAAAACTGCTTGTGAGCGTACCCTTTCGGCAATAAAGTAAAAAAAATGGCCTTGCTGAGGACATTAAATTTATGTTCAAGTGCTGTTTCTTTATGGCACCAGAGAACAAGCACTTCAAACAGGAGGTTTTTCTGAATTATTTTAATTGTTTCCTCTTTTCCATGTTTTTTGAGTTTTCAACAATAAGCATGTCTTTATTCACTTGAGAAATTTTTTTTTGAGAACGTACTAAGTACCAAACAATGATGGGTATTGGGTAATTGTCAATTTTGTGCTCAGGAAAAAAAACAAACACACACCCATTTTGAAATCAAAAGAAACAAATATTTCTGGAATATTAATATGCGTGAAATGACCCAAAGCCTATGGATTCTGTGACTGCTGTGTTCAAGGATGTTCTCTTTTCAATTCACTGGAAAACAGTGAAAGGAGAAGTGCAAATGGTGAGAATTTTCTTTTTTTTTTTTTTTTTTTTTTTTTTAATTTTTATTTTTTTGAGACGGAGTCTTGCTCTGTCGCCCAGGCTAGAGTGCAGTGGCCGGATCTCAGCTCACTGCAAGCTCCGCCTCCTGGGTTTACGCCATTCTCCTGCCTCAGCCTCCCAAGTAGCTGGGACTACAGGCGCCCGCCACCTCGCCCGGCTAGTTTTTTGTATTTTTTAGTAGAGACGGGGTTTCACCATATTAGCGAGGATGGTCTCGATCTCCTGACCTTGTGATCCGCCCGTCTCGGCCTAATTTTGCATGCCAGAAACAGAAGAACTGTTTGTAACAGTCAGGTGTGAGTACTGGTGACCAGTGCGTTTCACCCATGCCTTTCCTGTTTTACTATGTTCACCAGCAATTTCCTCTGCTTTTTCTTGTACTAGGATGCATATGTAACTTCCCTAGATGGCCACACTTGAGCAGTAACAGCCTAAGACTAAAACTGAACTTTGGTCTCTAAAATAAAGAGGCATCTTGTCTACAAAAATTATGCGTTTACATTGCAAAAGAGCCATTTTTCTTCCTCGTAAAAGAGGCAAGAGGGAAGTGCCACACCTGCTTTCTTTCTCAGGTTGATCACATACAACCTTCTGACACCATCTCATACAGAGTCAAACCATGATTCATGTCTAAGGTTCAGTCCTGTGTGGACTTGGAACTAGTCCACGTGTTTCCTATTTCTGTCTTTCACTTGTGGTTTAAAATGGGGAGAAATGTCTAGTTACATTTGCTGGGACAATTCCCTTCCAGCAGGAATCTAGGAGGCCAGTGTGAAAACTGATAGTCAAAGAATCACTAAGTGGATCAGAGAACTACGGATTTTATAAACTTTGGAATAAACTTTGTTATAACAAATATGGAAGGTATCAGTGAACAACCTGCCAGTATTTTCTTTTCTGAACAGTTGACTCCTAACCTGATGTGTTAAGGGCTGCCTTGCCAGCTCCTTCCCCTCAGAGGCTGTTCTTTCCACAAGCATTGTTTGGGTACTGAGCATGAATAAGAACATAGTGATTTTATGATTCCTTTTAATCTGGAGGGGGAAAACAGAAGGCCCATGTGAAATGTTGCATATTCCCATTAAAAGCTAGGCCAGAATTTGGTGGCCCATGCCATTTCATTTGTGTTCTGTATTAGCACTCTTTTTCTTCCTCTCTCTTTCACTTTCCCTGATCCATTTTCTCATCATCACTTATTCCCTTTCTGCTCCTTTTTTTCTTTGCCTTTTGCAAATTTAGATTTGGAGGACACATGCTAGTGATTTGAGGTGGACTGGACTACAGAGAGCTGGTGTGATGGTGTGTGATGGTGTGATGGTGTGAGCCTGTCATCCCAGCTACTCAAGAGGCTTAAACAGGAGATCCCTTTAGCACAAGAGTTCAAGGTGAGCCTGGAAAAAATACTGAAACCCCGTCTCAAAAGAAGGAAGGAAGGAAAGAAACAAAGAACAAATGAATGGATGGACAGATGAAGGAAGGAAGGAAGGAAGGAAGGAAGGAAGGAAGGAAGGAAGGAAGGAAGAAGGAGGGAGAAAGGAAGGAAGAAAGGAGGGAGAAAGAAAGAGAGAGAGAGAAGAAAGAAAGAAAGAAAGAAAGAAAGAAAGAAAGAAAGAAAGAAAGAAAGAAAGAAAGAAAGAAAGAAAGGAAGGAAGGAAGGAAGGAAGGAAGGAAGGAAGGAAGGAAGGAAGGAAGGAAGGAAGGAAGGAAGGAAGGAAGGAAGGGGGAGAGAGAGAAATAAAGAAATAAGAGGAAGAAGAAAGAGAGAGGGAGGGAGGGACAGAGAGAGGGAGGAGGGAAGGGGAGGGGAGGGGAGAGGAGAGGAGAGGAGAGGAGAGGAGAGACGAGACGAGACGAGACGAGACGAGACGAGACGAGACGAGACGAGAAGAGAAGAGAAGAGAAGAGAAGAGAAAGGGGATACCCTGATGTGGCAAAAGCTTAGCCTTTAGGCTTCCACACTCGTATTCCACGTCATGGCAGACATAACTGAGCAGTCATACCCTTGATTTTCACTTTATTCTGAAGTTGCCTTGCCATTATTCTCAACACAGTTCTCCAGGACATTCTAGTGAAAGCCTAATTCATCAATCATTAAATAAATACTCCTTGAGCATCTGTTATTCATCATTTGAAGAGTCTAGGAGACAGACTGACCCCTCAGCGCTATTGTTCCCTCTCCATCTGCCCTCCAAGCTAAGCTCTACAAGGATTGAGCGTTAGGACCAACTCACTTCCCCTGCCCATCTGCCTTCAGGCTTCCAAATGACATCAGCCTAACCTAAAAAGTTCCCCTTACATTTTCCTTCAGCTGAAAATGGTTTAACATAAAGAGCTTTGCACACACAAGACTGGACACACACACAGTGGAATTTCTCTTATGTCCTCATTTCTCAGTCTCCACATCTTCCTGTCATGTGACTTCCTTCTTGAGGAAGATTTGAACAAAAGACTGAACTGCGCTTGGTCTCTCTAGGTTAACTACTGGCAGATTTCATATTTCTAAATTTGTTACATTATTCGGTAACATAAAACCAATCTCACATTCAATCTTTTCCTTTTACCATGCGATATTCAGATAAACTTTGAGCTAAAGCAAAGTAAAAATTGCCACCATTTTTCTTTCCACCTGAAATAACCATGAGTAAGTTTAGATGAAAGAAGCACTTTAAGTGGTTCTTCCATCACACAATTGTGTAGAGTTGAGAGCTTTGGGTCCTCTATTGAAATATTCCTATTGCGTCTTCTATTTGTTGGTAATCTCAATATAAGATTAAGAGCAAAGCCTGGATTGTGAGTCTATTCAGTCTCTAGACTTTGTTTTTGCTTTGCTAGTCACTCAAATATCTCAACTGCTAGAATGACAAATATGGATGGGAAATAGAGATTTCAGAACTGAAATATAGACAACATTCTAGCCCAGTAGGTAACTTTGCACAAGTCCTGAAGTTTCCCTAAGTCCTCATCTTACCAACTGTGAAACACAAATAGGAGCTTCCTCTATACAGTAGATGCAGTTGCTAAGTGGATTGGCTGCAGTCCTCCATGTAAAGGTCTACAAGGTCAGACAGGAGCTCAATGTGTATCAGCTCTCAGCTTTGCTGAGCTTGCTATGCAGTCTTCAGGATGGGAGTGGGGGAAGAGGCATGTTAGAGAGTCTAAGGAACTTGACTTTCTCCCTGGTTACCTATTTGATGGTATGGGACATCATACTGACTCAGAAAGACCACCTGAATATTGTTTACTCATATCCTAAACAAAGCCATGAATCTCTCTAAGGAAGACAATCTGATTGCATTGTCATCTGGATTAATGACACAGGTAAATGAGAAGTGATTGGTTGCAGCCGGGCACGGTGGCTCACACCTGTAATCCCAGAACTTTGGGAGGCTGAGGCGAGTGGATCACCTGAGGTCAGGAGTTCAAGACCAGCATGGCCAACATGGTGAAACCCCATCTCTACAAAAATTAGCTGGGCTTGGTGGCACACACCTGTAATCCCTTCCCTCAACTAGGGAAGTTGAGGCAGGGGAACTGCTTGAACCCGGGAGGTGGAGGTTGCAGTGAGCTGAGATTGAGTCACTGCACTCCAGGCTGGATGACAAAGAGAGACTCCTCCCCCCACCAAAAAAACAAAAACAAGTAATTAGTTGCTTTGTCAAAAAATTCATTTTAGGACTTTTTTAGAATGCGATTGACAAGGATTTTCTTTAAATGATCGGCTAGTAAATATTTTAGGCTTTGCAACCAAGTGGTTTCTACAGTAACTACCTAACTCTGCCATTATAGCACAAAAGTAGGTGATAAGAAAATGCATGCGCATGAATTTGTTCCAGTAAGTCTTTATTTACAAAAATAATTTGGGGCTCGATTTGGGGAGGAACACACAAGAAACAGAAAGAAGTGGGCATTGCGTAAACCCACAGGACACTGCAGCTTCTTTCAAGGATTTGTGAAAGATGGTGGCCACACCCTGCTGATGTTGGCAGCTCTTCAACTTGCATCCAGACAAGAAAAATATGTTACAGTTTCCCTTCTCCACCCAAAACTCCATCAATTTCTCCTCTGCCAGGGCCAGAGTCTCCTACTGTGAAGTTAAACAAATTATACCCCCTCCTCACGTTCCCAGCTCTGGGCATCATACCTGCATTCTTGGGGTCTCTCTCTAAGGCTAGATACTGGGGAAGTGATTACTATGGCCAATGCAGTAGTTTGTAAATAAATCTTTTCTATGAAAAAAAAAATCCTGGAAACCTAAAGAAACCTCTGTTTTCTTCACTTCTTATTGTGGACTGAAGGGTGTAAGGATAGCAAACTAGAAGAAAAGACTGTGGTGTTTTACAATTCCTACCTCCCTTGCTCCCACCTTCTGCATGAATTCTCCTGTTCTTTGATACTACTTATCCACAGATCTAATTATCTATAGAATCAATAGAATCCTTCTTTCATGCTGTCTCTATCTCCAGGCAATTTTTGGGGGTCAGTGGGGACTCACTCAATTTTAAAGTGATTGTTAATAATTTGCCTTCACTCTCTCCAATTCAATCCTTCCTCCTTAACCTGCAAGCGAACCTCCCTAAAGTACAAATCCAATCATGTCATTCTTTGCTCAAGAGCCTTCATTAGTTTTTTTGTTCATTCACGGCCTGATGACATCCAAATTCCTTATCCTGATCCTCAAGTCTGTCACCACCCGGTGATACTTAGCGAACATGACATGGAACTCAAGGGGGAAAAATATGAACAGAGGGCTATTGATTTGGCAAGAACGAGGGAAGGTGTGGTCTTACCAGCACAGTTTCAACAGATTTGTAAGGGCGGAACTCATCAGTCTCAGACAGGGGCTCAGAGGGGATTACAGCAAGGTCAGGTATTGAAGAAAGTTATGCCAGTGTAGCAGTGAAAGGAGAGAAGAAAATGGAAAAGTAGGAAGAGTAGCTGGCAATGTCAAGCAAAGGAATCCTCAAAATTAGGGAAAGTGGACCAGATTTTGAGACTGAAGCAAACACTTCAGTGTTTTTCAGAGAGGGATTCTCTGAGGCAGTTGTTTTCTGCCTTGGCTGCTCACTAGATCACAGCCAGTCATTGGTAGGGCCAGAATTTAGCTGACGCCATCAGTCACAGGAAAAGACAGCTGCATGAGAACACAGGCAAGTGGTAATGGAAAGAACAAAGAATTCAGAATCAGGATGAGAGGGGCTTAAAGAGGGAGGCAGTGGCACAGAGGACAAAGTTGTAGAATTTTATACTTTTGCTTAAAGCAGGTCTTGTCTGTCTTTGTAAGTAGCTGTTTTCGCTCATTGAAAATAACGTAAACATTCATTTATTTATTGTACTCTCTCCAGTGTAAATAGAAGAAGGTGTTCTCTAAAATCATTCTCAGTCTTCAAATAGACTTATAAACCAGCCTGGTAAAACCTAGAAAATAGTTGCCCAACCACATCTGTAGGGCATCTGTGGCCTTCCACCCATAGTGCCTGCTGTCTGTTCTTTGAAGAGACTGATTCTTTGATCCTGCTTGGAGTGATGGGAGGGGTAAACCCGCTTCTGGGAAGCCACAATGCTGTGGTATTCCCTGCTGAGAGGGCTCACCCTGAGCTTTTCTTTAAAAAGCTTTCTGAGACCAGGAATATGGGCAAGCATGGAGTCATTGGGAATCATGCATCCAATTGACTCAATTAACTTGATGTGCATTGCGACATCGAGTTATCCCTGAAAATAGCTTTGAAAATTATCCAGAGGTGATGTGACTTGGGAAAAATAAGTCACCCTGAACTTGCTTGATCTTGAAAGTGGCATTTTGTTGGCTGGGCTCAATCTCAAGGAAGAGAGGCAGATACGGCTTGGAGCCAGGCAGTTAAGTTAATGGATGTTCACTGGAAAGGGCTGCCCAGATGCATCCCAGATGGTGGGAAATACCTCATCTATGGGAGGTCTTAAAAATCCAGACAAATAAAGGACACTTCAGTCTATGTGGATGTTGAAGGTTTGGGGAAGGGAAAAGGGGCAAAGAGGAGGAAGAGCTATAGGTCATGAAGTATCTGTTTATTTTACTGAATCATTAATTAGTACTGAAAATCTGAAATTAGTCTAGAAATTGTCTCTGCCAGATGAGGCAGGAAGACAGAGAAAACAACGTGTTCTCTCTGTGCACTGCCTACATTACATCTTTGATCGAAGTTTCAAGACATCACTCTTCTTAAGTTGCTCATCAATAAGTTCAGACAATCGATTTAAAAGCAGTCACGCCTGGCTAGGAATGCCCAAGAATGCCTTCTTACCCATTTATTAATAGGAGATGTTTATTTCTACTATCCCGGCTTTTTTGGATAGAGATGTATTAATCATTACACAGTCATTTTGTTATGAGATGAAAGTGATTATCTGCAAAATGGACAAAATGATCTTGGTAAAATTCATTTTTTCACAATTGTCAATTTCCTCTCTTTGTCTTCAGAGCAAAAATGATTTTATAAAGTTGGTGGTCTTCAACTTAAAAAAATAAAATATTGCTTAAGAGTCTTACAGAACAATTAGACTTTATTTAATATTTGAATCTACTTTAAACTGGTTTTATTAATTCTCCACATGATATGTGGCACTCTTAGTTGTAAGAGATTTTCTCTTCAAATAGTTTGCAGATATTTTATAACATTCAAGAGGTTGTCTCTTCACTTTATCGATTGTTTACTTTTCTGTGCAGAAGGTTTCCAGCTTAAAGTTATTACATTTGCCCATTTATTGCTTTGGTTGCCTATGCTCCTGAGTTCTTACTAAAAAAAAAAAATCTTTGTCCAAACCAGTCCTGAAGCATTTTTTTAATATTTTCTTCTAGTAGTTTTATAGTTTCAGATCTTACACTTAAGTCTTTTATCCATTTTTTTAAATTTTTGGATGTGGTAAGAGAGGGGTCTAGTTTCATTATTCTGCATATAGATGTCTAGTTTTCCCAGCATCATTTATTGAAGAGATAGTTCTTTCCCTAATGTTTCCCCCTTGGTAGCTTTGTCAAAAATAAATTTACTATAAATATATGTATTTATTTCTGGGTTTTTTATTCTGTTCTATTGGTCTATATGTCTGTTGTTAGGCCAGTGCCATGCTGTTTTGGTACTATAGCTTTGTAGTATAATTTGAGTCAGCTAATGTGATGCCTCCAACTTTGTTTTTCTTGATTAGGATCACTTTGACTATTCTGGGTATTTTGTGATTCCATATAAATTTTAGTATTTTTCTATTTCTATGAAGAATGTATTGATAATTTGATAGGGTTTGCATGGAATCTGTAGATAGTTTTGGGTAGTATTGACATTTTAACAATATTGATTCTTCCAATCCATGAACATAGGATATCTTTCCATTATTTGAGTCCTCCTTCAATTTTTTTCATCACTGTTTTACATTTTTCATTGTAGAGATCTTTCACTTCTTCAGTTAAGTTTATTTACAGGTATTTTATTTTATTCATAGCTATTATAAATGGGATTGCTTTCTTGGCTTCTTTTTCAGATTTTTCAATGTTGGCATATAAAAATGCTACTAATTTTTATATGTTGATTATGTATCCTGCAATTTTACTAAATTTATCAGTTTGAATAGCTTTTGGTGGAGTCTAAGTTTTTCTAAATATAAGATTATATACCTACAAACAGGAATAATTTGACTTCTTTGTTCACAATTTTATGCCTTATATTTCTCTTGTTTAATTGCTCCGGCTAGAACTTTCAGTACTATGTTGAATAAAAGTGGTGAAAGTGGGCATTCTCTTCTTGTTCTACATCTTAGAGGAAAGGCTTTCATTTTTTTCTTATTTGGTATGATACTAGCTATGAGTTTGTTGTATATGGACCTTATTATCTTGAAGTAGGTTCCTTCTATACCCAGTTTGTTGAGAACTTTTATCATGAAGAGATATGTTGAATTTTATGGAATGATTTTCACTCTCTATTGAAATTATTGTATGTTTTTTTGTCCTTTATTTGTCTGATGTGATGTATCACATTTATTGATTTGCATATGTTAACCCATACTTGCATCCCTGGGATGAATCCTATTGATCAGGATAAAGTATCTTTTTAATGTGCTGTTGAATTTGGTGTGCTAGTATTTTGCTGATAATTTTTCCATCTATGTTCATCAGTGATATTGGCCTAGAGTTTCCTTTGCGTGTTGTGTCTTTGTCTTGTTTTGGTATCAGGATTATCCTAGCCTGATAGAATGAGTTTGGAAGTATTCCCTCATGTTTGATTTTTTTTTTTAATAGTTTGGGTAGGATTGGTATTACTTCTTTTTTAAGTGTTTGGTGAAATTTAGCAATGAATAGAAGCTACTAAACTCCATCCTCTTCTACTAACACAGCAAAGAAAATGCAAGCCATCAGGTCCTGTTCTTTCCTTTGATGGGAGACTTTCTATTATTCCTTCTATCTCATTACTTGTTATTGGTCTATTGAGGTTCTGTATTTCTTCATGGTTCAATCTCAGTAGGTTGTATGAGTCTAGAAATTGATCCGTCTTTTCTACGTTTTCCAATTCATTGGCACATAGTTGCTGATAATAGTCTCTAATGATCCTTTAAATTTCTGTGGTATCATTTATAATACCTCTGTTTTCATCTCTGATTTTACTTATTTGTGTCTTCTCACCTTTTTCTTAGTCCAGATAAAGTTTTGTCAATTTAGTTTATCTTTTAAAACACAAACTTTTCCTTTTACATTTTGTACTGTTTTCTTAGTTTCAATTAACTATTTCTCCTCTGATCTTTATTACTTCTTTTCTTCTACTAACTTTGGATTCATTTTACTCTTGCTTTTCTAGTTTCTTGAGATGCATTGTTAGATTATTTATTCAAAGTCTTTTACAATTTTAATGTAGATGTTTATTTTGATATAAACTTCCCTCTTCGTACTGCTTTTGCTATGTCCTATAGATTTAGTACATTGTGCTTCCATTTTCATTTGTTTCAATACATTTTTAAATTTACTTCTTTTTTATTGACTCAATGGTCATTCATGAGCAGATTGTTTAATTTCTGTGTATTTTATAGTTTAGGTCAATTTGGTCTATAGTGCAGATTTAGTCTAATTTTTCTTTCTTCATTTGTAGTCTAGATAATCTGTACCATGGTGAAAGTGGGGTGTTGAACTCCCAACTATTACTGCACTGGGGTCTGTCTCTCTATTTAGCTCTAATAATATTTGCTTTAGACATTTGAGTGCTTCAGCATTGGGTGCATACATATTTATAACTGTTATGTCCTCTTGCTGAATTGACTCCTCTATCATATAGTGACCTTCTTTGGTTTTTTTTTTTTCTACAGGTTTTGTCTTAAAATCTATTTTATCTGATATAAGTATAGCTACTCCTGCTCTTTTTTGTTTTCCATTTGTATGAACTATCTTTTTCCATGCCTTCATTTTCAGTCTATATGTGTCTTTATAAGTGAAACGAGTTTCTTGTAGAAAGAATATCTTGTAAAACAAGTCAGATCTCGTTTTTACAGTGCGCATAGTCATCATGTCCTCAGATAAAAACAGGTATACTGATTCCCTGTATACTAGGTGCTAACCCTGCTCAAGCATGGGTATAGCCTTTGCATAGGTATAGCCATCCATTGATCTACTTCCCTGGATGTGGCTCAACCTAGAAAACTTAGGGACCTGTTGAAAGTTCCACTATTATCTTCACTTTTCCACCTTCATGTGCCAAAAATAAACTATTAGAGCACTTAATGCAAAATGTGATATAGGCATATATAAAATCAGTTTCCAAATTTTGCATATAAATTAATCGAGATATATAGTGATAAACAGAACTGCCAATCAGCAATCAGTGCTGAGTCAGGAGTGTTTAGCCTATGCCCAGAGTCCTAGAATATATTAAACCCCATCCTCTTCTACTAACACAGCAAGGAAAATGCAACTTCTTAAAACACAGAATTTACTGTTTCATATCCAGGGCCTTTCATTCCCAGCCATGGTGCTAAGCTTCTGCAGCAGCCTAGAGACCGATAAAATATTATAGAATATAATTGAAATATGCAGACAATTTTCCCATAGTACACCACATAAAGTACATTTTTTGTTTAAAAAATACATCACCAATACAAAAATGTTAATCACGAGTAGTTACAAAAAGAGAAATATGTGATATTGCCCAAGAATTTGTCTTTAATTTATGAACCTCTGTTATGACCAGTTAATCTCTGAACCTTTGTTGTTCATAAGAAATTTCTGTACGGGGATATGCATCTTATACACCCATATCCTACAGATGATTTGAATATCAAAATAAAAGGTATTCTGGTCTTCTGTAGAGATAGGGCTTTCTGACTTAAAGGCTACAACATTCTTTTCTGAAGATTATGTTTTTCATAATTAAGGAGCTTTTGAATATTATATAATAAAGCATTTCTGCTCATTGTGATATCAACTCCAAGTAGTATTTCTCTTCAAAGATTCTAATAATCAGTGACCATAAAAGCATTAAACACCCAACCAAATGAAATGAATGGCACTTAGGAAGTTACTTCTCTCTCAATGTCAGTATAGTCATCAGCTAATATCCTTTGTTTTAAACTGAAGCCAAGAGAGGTCTCAATGGGGTCACTAAAAAGAGTTAGCTAAAAACAAAACAAAAAACAAAAACAACAAAAAACTTTACATGAAACCCAGGCTTGCAACCCCATCTCAAACTTCTCAACAAAATCCTATCCGATAACTGTAAACCAGTTGTCTTCTGAGATAACTTTCCCTTTCATCTCCAAGCTCCCTGAAGTTGGATTCTACTCACAGGGATATGGAGTATTTATTAGAAGCAGAACTTCTCACATTGTAGTGCCTACAGTTATCTAAAAGGTTTGCTGTAAGATTTTTAGCAACTGAACACTCATGGGGATTTGAAATTTTCCCTTCTGAATTCAGAGGGAGGTGGGGGGAATATACAAAATGCCTTTTACTGGATATAATCTCTTGAAAATTTCCATGATTTCAGGCCTAAGATTATGGAAGTCAGAATCCTACCAGAAGATTAAACAACAGAAGTGTGCTTTCTGCCTCAGCTTCCTTTCCTTGTTTGGTATTTTAAATCTGAATCCTCTAGTATTCCTCTGTATCTTGTAGTAAGTTATAAGGGAAACAGCCAAATTCAGACTTTCTTGTGGCCCCAGAGGTTCCGTTCTTTATGGATGATTTTACCAACCACTTCCTATTTGTTAATTATTGGAAAAACAACTTTGTAACAGGGACTTGGCCTATTAAACAAGCCAAAAGTGTTAATAGTAAGACAGTTGGAAATGCAAAAATCAGGGACTAGATTATGTCACCACCACCGCCAGTTTCTGATTCTCTTTTCTGGTGTCATGGTAGAGATAAGATGGAAAAACAAAGACACTATAGGAATAGCATACAAGGAATTGTCTAGGAATACCTAGCTAGAAAACTGGTCAACCAAATCTTAACTTAGCAGACATGTTAAGCATTCCTGTTACAACAAATTTCATCTGTGTGACTTTAGCAAGCCTTTAACCTGATATGAATATTTGGCTTCGGACAAATGCATAAATGAAGAAATTAATCCAAAATTTCCAAAGGTGAAAGAATAGGTTAAATGTGAATTTTAGCTTAATTGGGAAATTATTTTTAAAAAGATCTCCCTGTATTAATAGTAATCCTTCTTCTACCTAAAATAAGATGCTATGAGAAGACTTGCTTGTCTCCTGGAAGCCCTGACCAGTAATAGCATCTCTGGTTCTTGAGGTAGTGCCATGTTAGATAGAAATTGAATATTCAAGGTGAACTGTCCCATTGCCACAACTAGCTACAAAAAATGCTGTGGTTTGCCTGGCCTATTGATTTATTAGAGTACAACTAATAAAGAGTGGTTATTAAATTTGAAGATACCTTTTATGCATTTGCCTGATTTTGTGCCAGCCCTGAGTTTATATAAGGAGCAACTGCAATTCTGCCAACAATTAGGAGAGTTGAAAATAAATGTTTAGCTATTCTTCCCACACTATTTACACATCTGAAACAAATTCCATTATTTCATTCCATAACACCAGGAGAAGATTCTCTTCTTCCATCTGTTTAGGGCGTCTTTGATTTCCTTGTTCCTCAAGCTGTAGATCACTGGATTTAACATGGGGATTATAACTGTATATAAGACTGATGCCAACTTGTTTTGGCTCAGGGAATCACCAGCATTAGGATATATATAAACAAAGATACCTGAGCCAAAGAAAAGGATCACTGCTGTCAAGTGAGAAGCACAAGTGTTGAAAGCTTTGGCTCTGCCTTCAGCTGAGGTGATCTTCAGAATGGCGGCAATGATATAACCATAAGATATCATGATAACTAAAACTGACATGAGTCCAAAGATCACTGTGAGAACAGAGGTCATGACTTGAAAGAAAAAGGTGTCAGAACAGGATAGAATCAGCAGCTGGGGCAGATCACAAAAGAAATGGTTGATGACGTTTGGCCCACAGAAATGGAGCTGAAGCAAAGCACAGAGTTGGATAAATGAGCCTAAGAATCCAGTTATACAAGATCCTGCCACCATCTGCATGCAGAGGGTGGGAGACATGATGGCCCTGTAGAGCAGAGGTTCACAAATGGCAGCACATCGATCATAAGCCATGGCTGCCAGAAGACAGCACTCAGTTAGACCTAGGCTAGAGAAGAAAAAGTACTGCATACTGCACCCCATAAAGGAGATGCATTTATGCTTCTTGAAGAAGTCTGAGAGCATCTTGGGGGCTGTAGTGGAAACATAGCAGATGTCCAGAAACGACAGATTACTAAGGAAAAAGTACATAGGTGTATGCAGATGGGAGTCCATCCTGATAAGGGTGATGAGGCTCATGTTCCAGGACACTGTCAGGAGGTAGATCCCTAGGAATATTGAAAAGAGGAAAATAGCGAGCTTTGGAAATTCAGAGAATCCCAAGAGAATGAACTTTGTAATTGTTGTACTGTTCCTTTCCTCAGTCATTGCACTGGTGATTCTAGTATCTGTAGGAAAAAGAGCATAAATCTCTAAGTCAGTTGTTATCCCAATTTCTATTGAAATAAACTACCTTGTATCCACACTGAACACAGAGCCAAGCAAAATATTGATCCAATTTAGAGGAAATAACCCTGATTAACCTTGGCCCTTACCCTAGAACTTAAAGTATAATAAAAAATGTTTTTTAAAAAAATGCATAAGCAAAAAAAAAAAAAAAAAAAGAACTACAATGGATCTGTGCATCAGTTTTTCCACATGTGAAAGAGGATGACTACACTTTTCATTGTGTATCAGGCTCTTATGAGAACAAAAGAAAGTATAAGAACATTTGGAAGGGACTTTTATTTAAAAGACACTTTGGAAACGTTAGCATATCGCTAATGGAATTACAATCCTGTGCATAAGTCACTGACTAAGAGCATGGACTTAGATGTCACACTGCTGTTTTTGGATTGTGGTTCTGCTACCTACAAACTGTGTTAGTATCTTTGTGCTTCTTATTTCATCAGTAAAACAGGGATAGTAAACCTGTCTCAGGTTTTAACTGAGGTTATGTATGGTATCTGTCATGCACATAGCAAGAATAGTATGAAAGTGGTGTCATTAGGGGATATCTTTCTAGTATAATTTTGAAGCACTCTTTTGATTTGTGAAAAACTTAAATTTAAATGTTTAATGGGGTCATATAGGTAACATTCTCTGACTACAGTGTTATTAAGTTAAAAATCAGTAGCAAATTGATAGAGAAACATCATAATTGAAAACTTACATATTTTGAAATTATTCATGAACATTATTAATATTAAATAATGTTAAATCTAATGAATAACTATGGAAATGCAAATTAAAACAGTGGATACAATTTCACACTTGCCATTTTGACAAAAATTAAGAAGTGGGGCAATATCAAGCGTTGACTAGAACATAGAATAAATGGAATCCTCATCCCCTGTTATTGGAAGTGCAAACTACTATGATGGCTTTGGAAAGCAGGCCAGTAACCTTTAATATGGAAGAATATGTAAACACAATATAACCCTCAAATCCCAATGCTAAGTGTATTCTCTAGAAAACAAAATCCTCTATAAAACAAAAACTCAAATAATAGATACAAGGGCTAATAGAGAGTTGAGTCCAAGTGTGGTGCTCTATTTTGAGGCCACTGAAACCCTTTCAAAGGTGGTCTGAAAGGTCAACTTTCTGCCTGGGTAAAAAAATCCATTCAAAGGCAAGATAGACTAGTGGATGTAACTATGTGTGCTAAGTTCATTGATATAGTCTTCAATTTGACAACTAGCCTTTAAGAAACTGCCACCTGCAGAGTTTTGGTATAGTATTAAAGAAGTTTATACACGACTCTCTGAAAAGACTGTTAAAATACTCCTTCTTTTTTGAATTACATATCTATGTGAGACCAGATTTCCTAATCTACCTCAACCAAAACTGTATATTGCAACAGATTAAAAGAGAAACAAATATAAGAATCCAGCTGTCTTCTATGAAACAGACTTTTATGACATTTTCAAAACTGTAGAACAATGCTACTCCTCACAAGCTATTTTTGTTTTGGATAATTGTAGATAGATAATTTTATTAAAATATTTTAATCACATTAACCCATTTATGCCTGAGGTTGCAATTTTTTTAATTTGAAAAATCAGACCTTTGCGATGACCTTGAGCAGTAGGATATAAATGACTCCCACATGCAGTGTACACTAGTTCAACCATTGTGGAAGACAGTGTGGTGTGGTGATTCCTCAAGGATCTAGAACTAGAAATACCATTTGACCCAGCCATCCCATTACTGGGTATATACCCAAAGGATTATAAATTATCCTACTATAAAGACACATGCACATGTATGTTTAATGTGGCGCTATTCACAATAGCAAAGACTTGGAACCAACACAAATGCCCATCACTGATAGACTGGATTAAGAAAATATGGCACATGTACACCATGGAATACTAGGCAGCCATCAAAAAGGATGAGTTCATGTCCTTTATAGGGACATGGATGAAGCTGGAAACCATCATTCTGAGCAAACTATCGCAAGGACAGAAAACCAAACACCGCATGTTCTCACTCATAGGTGGGAATTGAACAATGAGAACACTTGGACGCAGGGTGGAGAACATCACACATCAGGGCCTGTCGTGGGGTGAGGGGATGGGGGAGGGATAGCATTAGGAGGAATACCTAATGTAAATGACGAGTTAGTGGGTGCAGCATACCAACATGGCACATGTATACATATGTAACAAACCGTCACATTGTGCACATGTACCCTAGAACTTAAAGTATAATAATTTTTAAAAAATATTACTACCCTAAAGTAAGCACAGGGAAAAAAACAAAAATAAATAAAAAATAAATAAATAAAATAAAATAAAATAAATGACTCCCACATGCTTAGCGTTCCAATAATGGAACACTAGGAATAATTAATATGTAGTGAGTGAAGAAAATAAGCAGAACAGAACCAGTAAGTGATAAGTGGCTTAAATCTATTAATAAGCTTGCATACTAATGGATTTCAAATATCAAAAAGATAAATCAACTATAAATTTTAGAGCACTTCAATAATAATAATACGTAACAGTTATTCAGCACTTACTGTCCCAGCCATTCTTCTAATATATTTGTTTAGTCTTCACAACAATCTCATTTTAATATAAAGCACAGGAAGTCAGGGATCTTTCCCATGATCTCAATATTAATAAGTGATACAGCTGGGAACCCTCTTAGATAGACTGACACCAGGGTCCCACAATGAACAATTACACTACACTACTAATTTACATACAGTTTGTCTCTCTTTCATCTTTATTTTCCTAGTCACTATTAGCATTGCACCATTTAATTAAATTAATGAATAAGTTGTTAGAGCTTTGAGGATTCATTTGAAATCATAAATAAAATAAAAGTAGGTGGAGTCTAAAGGTCACACTGGCCCAACATAAATTGTAGCTATGGTAAATCACCCCCTGCATCAACTATTGCAATGATTAATATCCCTTTGGCATGCAAAGATGGCCATAAATGACCATTTTTAATATTTCACAAAGTTATTAAAATTATATATTTATACAAAACAACACTATCAAGTTGCTTTAGCATAAAATTACATTAACCCCCTTTGGCTACTCTATTTTAGACTCAGCGAAAGTTTTAATTATCTCTGACAAATAAACTTGGGAAATTAACTATTGAAAAGCAGAGTACATTTGGTGTCACCATTAATCAACTTTGTGATTTGGGGCAAAGTAATTCACCTTTATGTGCCTTCATTTCTTCATCTCTAAAGGAAGAATCATCATCACTTCATATGCTTTTGCAAGGACTTAACTATGATATGTAAAATAACAACTAGACTGTCAAAAATGAGAGTTGTTATACTAATACTGAATAATAATAACTATATCTAAATGTAGTTTGCTAACTAAAATACATTTTTATAGGTAGAATGGGATATTTGGTGGTAAAAATATTAGGTTCCACGGTCCAGATGATAAGCTATCAGGAAAACTCCACGCCCCCCATTCCACTTTACTCACTGGCTTGAAGCACTGTAAGGTTATTTTTTTCAGCTCCAATACCTTGGTTTCTGTTAAAATTAATATTATTCTATGAGAGTGGGGAAGAGGGATCATGAGTTTTCCAAAAACAAACAAAAACAGATGTTGAGCCTTGATGCATGAGGTCTTTGTCAAGTGCATAAAAGAGCAGGGTTACAGCAGAAAGAAGAAAAAAGGAAAGGGTTTCAAGCATGGAAGCCAAGTTTCCCCCATTCTGATTTCACCCACCCAAATGTTCATGCAGGTGTTTGGCTCCTGACAGGTGTATCTTGGTGAAATTCTGGGAGGTACTGCTGCCACGCTGCCTTCCACCGAAGTGTGCTCTCCTCCCCAGATGAATGTCATGTTCTTTCAAATATTAGAGGCCACAAGCATCATGATACAAGTGTTCAGCTTCCCCTAGGCTCCGTGCTTTGGCCATGGCTCTGTGCTTTGGCCATTGCTGCAAGAAAGGTGTTTACAACCAAAGAATCTCTTAAATGTTTCCTTTGGGTGTGCGGAGAGAAGAGGCAATTAACAGAAGGCACCATTAATTATTCTCTAGAATGATGAGAAACACTAGAGAAAACACAGATAAATATTCCCAGTTGATCCCATTTATTTACACAACAGTGTGCCCCTCATCACCTAATTGAATCAAGTTCTAATTTTTCTTTTCATACTTTTAGAATCATGATATCTGGGAGGGACTTTCAAGGTAGGGTGACCATTACATATATTACCTAAACTGGAAAACTTGAAAAAGGGAGTTATTAATAATCTTGTCAGGACAGCAAACATAAACAGAGATTGTTTCAGGCAGATGATTGTTTGGTCACCAACATTTTAAGCCAAAACCTGCTATTTATTGTGTCTTTTGTGATTATGTGCTCTGGCTCTGAACAGACTTGCTTGGGGTTGAATTTTGACTTTGTTGCTTATGAGATATGGGCCCTTGATCATCTTTCTTAATCTCACTATGCCTCAGTTTATTAATCAGTAAAAGGTAGGACATAAGAGGGTTATCTTATAGGGTTGTGATGAATTCAAATGAGATACTTGGAAAGTACCTTGACGTACTCAATAAATGTTAGCATTTTGTTTTTGTTAATGATATTATTGTTTTAATTTCTCCATTTTCTGTTCACATTTCTATAAAAAACTGTGCTCATTTTATAGGTATAGTTTTTTAAATTCAGCTTTTGTTATATGACATTGCAAGTTTTTAAAACTTTGTAAATTCTACTTCAAAATTTAATAGTTATTTTACTGTTGAACTCTTGTATTTTGTCTTGTTAATAACATGAATGCAACCCAGATGTTCCTGGTCTCATTAACCTTAACTGTAATATCATGTCATATTAGCTTTTTATTTATAACGTTTTTCTTTTTCTTTTTATTATACTTTAAGTTCTAGGGTGTATGTGCACAACGTGCAGGTTTGTTATATGTGTATACATGTGTCATGTTGGTTTGCTGCACACATTAACTTGTCATTTACATTAGGTATTTCTACTAATGCTATCCCTCCCCCATCCCCCCACCCCACGACAAGCCCCGGTGTGTGATGTTCCCTGCCCTGTGTCCGAGTGTTCTCATTGTTCAATTCCCACCTATGAGTGAGAACATGCGGTGTTTGGTTTTCTGTCCTTGCGATAGTTTGCTCAGAATGATGGTTTCCAGCTTCATCCATGTCCCTACAAAGGACATGAACTCATCCTTTTTGATGGCTGCCTAGTATTCCATGGTGTACATGTGCCGTATTTTCTTAATCCAGTCTATCATTGATGGACATTTGTGTTGGTTCCAAGTCTTTGCTATTGTGAATGGTGCCAAAATAAACATACATGTGCATGTGTCTTTATAGTAGCATGATTTATAATCCTTTGGGTATATACCCAGTAATGGAATCGCTGGGTCAAGGATCTAGCTCTAGATCCTTGAGGAATCACCACACTGCCTTCCACAATGGTTAAACTAGTTTACACTCCCACCAACAGTGTAAAAGCATTCCTGTTTCTCCACATCCTCTCCAGCACCTGTTGTCTCCTGACTTTTTAATGATCGCCATTCTAACAGGTGTGAGATGGTATCTCATTGTGGTTTTGATTTGCATTTCTCTGATGGCCAGTGATGATGAGCATTTTTTCATGTGTCTGTTGGCTGCATAAATGTCTTCTTTCGAAAAGACTCTGTTTATATCCTTTGTCCACTTTTTGATGGGGTTATTTTATTTTTTTCTTGTAAATTTGTTTAAGTTCTTTGTAGATTCTGGATATTAGCCCTTTGTCAGATGGGTAGATTATAAAAATTTTCTCCCATTTTGTAGGTTGCCTGTTCACTCTGACGGTAGTTTCTTTTGCTGTGCAGAAGCTCTTTAGTTTAATTAGATCCCATTTGTCTATTTTGGCTTCTGTTGCAATTGCTTTTGGTGCTTTAGACATGAAGTCCTTGCACATGCCTATGTCCTGAATGGTATTGCCTAGGTTTTCTTCTAGGGTTTTTATGGTTTTAAGTCTAATATTTAAGTCTTTAATCCATCTTGAATTAATTTTTTATAAGGTTTAAGGAAGGGATCCAGTTTCAGCTTTCTACATATGGCTAGCCAGTTTTCCCAGCACCATTTATTAAATAGGGAATCCTTTCCCCATTGCTTTTGTCATGTTTGTCAAAGATCACATGGTTGTAGATGTCTGGTGCTATTTCTGAGGATTCTGTTCTGTTCCATTGGTCGATATCTCTGTTTTGGTACCAGTACCATGCTGTTTTGGTTACTGTAGCTTTGTAGGATAGTTTGAAGTCAGGTAGCGTGATGCCTCCAGCTGTGTTGTTTTGGCTTAGGATTGTCTTGGCAATGCGGGCTTTTACTCTTTTTGGTTCTATATGAACTTTCAAATAGATTTTTCCAGTTCTGTGAAGAAAGTCATTGGTAGCTTGAAGGGGATGGCATTGAATCTATAAATTACCTTGAGCAGTATGGCCATTTTCACAATATTGATTCTTCCTATCCATGAGCATAGAATGTTCTTCCATTTGTTTGTGTCCTCTTTTATTTCACTGAGTATAGTTTGTAGTTCTCCATGAAGAGGTCCTTCACATCCCTTGTAAGTTGGATTCCTAGATATTTCATTCTCTTACAATTGTGAATGGGAGTTCACTCCTGATTTGGCTCTCTGTCTGTTATTGGTGTGTAAGAATGCTTGTGATTTTTGCACATTGATTTTGGCTGAATTTGCTTATCAGCTTAAGGAGGTTTTGGGCTGAGATGATGGGGTTTTCTAAATATACAATCATGTCATCTGCAAACAGGGACAATTTGACTTCCTCTTTTCCTAACTGAATACCCTATATTCCTTTCTCTTGCCTGATTGCCCTGGCTAGAACTTCCAACACTATGTTGAATTGAATAGGAGTGGTGAGAGAGGGCATCCCTGTCTTGTGCCGGTTTTCAAAGGGAATGCTTCCAGCTTTTGCCCATTCAGTATGACACTGGCTGTGGGTTTGTCATAAATAGCACTTATTATTTTGAGATACGTTCCATCAATGCCTAGTTTATTGAGAGTTTTTAGCATGAAGGCCTGTTGAATTATGTTGAAGGCATTTTCTGCAACTATTCAGATAATTATGTGGTTTTTTATTTTGGTTCTGTTTATGTGATGGATTACATTTATTGATTAACGTATGTTGAACCACCCTTGCATCCCAGGGATGAAGCCAACTTGATCATGGTGGATAAGCTTTTTGATGTGCTGCTGAATTCGGTTTGCCAGTATTTTATTGAGGATTTTCACATCGATGTTCATCAGGGATATTGGTCTAAAATTCTCTTTTATTGTTGTGGCTCTGCCAGGCTTTGGTATCAGGATGATGCTGGCCTCATGAAATGAGTTAGGGAGGATTCCCTCTTTTTCTGTTGATTAGAATAGTTTCAGAAGGAATGGTACCATCTCCTCTTTGTACCTCTGGTAGAATTAGGCTGTGAATCCATCTGGTCCTGGACTTTTTTTGGTTGGTAGGCTATTAATTATCGCTGCAATTTCAGAGCCATTATTGGTCTATTCAGCGATTCAACTTCTTCCTGGTTTAGTGTTGGGAGGGTGTATGTGTCCAGGAATGTATCCATTTCTTTTAGATTTTCTAGTTTATTTGTGTAGAGGTGTTTACAGTATTCTCTGATGGTAGCTTGTATTTCTGTGGGATCGGTGGTGATATCCCCTTTATCATTTTTTATTGCGTCTATTTGATTCTTCTCTCTTTTCTTCTTTATTAGTCTTGCTAGCAGTCTATTAATTTTGTTGATCTTTTCAAAAAACCAGCTCCTGGATTCATTGATTTTTTAGGGGTTTTTTGCGTCTGTATCTCCTTCAGTTCTGCTGTGACCTTAGTTATTTCTTGCCTTCTGATCGTTTTGGAATTTGTTTGCTCTTGCTTCTCCAGTTCTTTTAATTGTGATGTTAGGGTGTCAATTTTAGATCCTTCCTGCTTTCTCTTGTGGGGATTTAGTGCTATAAATTTCCTTCTACACACTGCTCTAAATGTGTCCCAGAGATTCTGCTATGTTGTGTCTTTGTTCTCATTTCTTTCAAAGAACATCTTTGTTTCTGCCTTCATTTTGCTATTTACCCAGTAGTCATTCAGGAGCAGGTTGTTCAGTTTCCATGTAGTTGAGCAGTTTTGAGCAAGTTCCCTCCCTCCCTCTCTGTCTCTCAAATCTATTTGTTTTTCCTTTGGAACTTCTCACAATCTGAATTTTGCTGATTATCTCCCTGTAGTAGTTTAATCTGATTTTCTGTCCTCCATATTTCCTATAAATTGGCAGTTGGAGCTCCCTTTTTTGTTTTTTCATTTTTGAGACAGGGTCTTTCTCTGTAACCCAGACTGCAGTGTGGTGGTGCTATCACAACTCGCTACAGCCTCAACTTGCCGGGCTCAAGTGATCCTCCCGCCTCAGCCTCCCAAGTAGCTGGGACCACAGATACATGCCACCATGCCTGGCTAATTTTTGTATTTTAGGTGAAGATGGGGTTTCATCATGTTGCCCAGGCTGGTCTCAAACTCCTGGGCTCAAGCAATCCTGCTTTGGCCTCCTGAAGTGCTGGAATTACAGGCGTGAGTCACCACGCCTGACCTGGATATACTTAATATGATTCAGTTTTGATATTTTTAGCAAGACTATCTCTTAGGTGATATTGCAAACTTGTTTTTAATATCCAAATTTAGAAGATGCATGCCTCCACCTGTGTCAGTTTACAAGCCTGGCGCTTTGCTTGGATCCCCTCTCCGAGAGCCTATGGGAAGCCATGAGAAATGATCACAACTCCTATAGAGTCATAGGTGGCTGTTAAATGCCGTTCAGTGGATTTTTAAAAGCCTTTCTCTGCTTCTATTTTCCTCACCAGTAAGTACATTTCATAGGGATTTATTCTGAGTGTTTAAATATATCTTCTGGTTTTAAACTTGTGCATCTTTCATATGAGTGATGACTTTTCTCTCTCTCTCTTTTTTAAATGGAGTCTCACTGTGTCACCGAGGTTGGAGTGGAGTGATGCGATCTCAGCTCACTGCAACCTCTGCCTCCCAGGTCCAAGTGATTCTCCTGCAGCAGCCTCCCAACTAGCTGGGACTACAGGCGCATGTCACCAAGCCTGGCTAAGTATTTTTTTTTTTAGCAAAGACGGGGTTTCACCATGTTAACCAGGATGGTCTCAATCTCCTGACCTTGTGATCCACCCACCTTGGCCTCCCAAAGACTTTTCTCTCTTTCATTACCCTAACATTGTTTATTGCTATGCAATGAGATGGTTTTGATTAGAGAACGTGTGCTTACCTGTTCAAATATTTCAGAACAGTTAAGAGAAAAAGAAAAAAAGTAGGTAGTTTTTTTTTTTTTTCTTCTAGATTAGAGATGCAATTAATATTTTGTGTGGAATGAGGAGCAATCATGAGGCAAGATATTGTCAGGCAGTGTCTAAATGAAAAGAGTTAGAAGGTTCACAGACTGGGTGCCACATCAATAGCTGGGGCTTCAACAAAAATTCTCAGACATAGGTGAGGCTAAGATGATCTGATAAGGTGGGTAAGTTGTATCTGCCCTTTGTACCATTCACACATGTTTACAGCATCCCATTGTATCAGACTCCAGGGCTACAATATAGAGCTTCCTTTTTTGCAAGAACTAGATGTGCTCACTTCTTCCCCAAAAGGTGAGGTACAATGAATTGGCTAGTTAAGCAGGTTAGCATCCTTGCTATATCAGGTGGTTCTGAGGTTGGAGATGATTCATCTTAACCCTCTCCACCACTGATTTCAGATTTCCCTCATTCTTAGCCATTACTTCACCTGGTCGAGATAGTCTAGTGGGTTAACCCAGACCCCACACCCCTGAAGGATCAGATCCCTTAGTTACCTTGCTCTTAATAGTTCCTGGTTGCTGCAATTTCTAATTAAATATTTGCCCCAAGCACCGAAATGTCCCAGGATATTCCAGTTAGTCCTCTGGGCTCCAGACATGTTCCAGTCCCTGTTGCATAAAAGCAACCCCAACTTCTCAAATCAATTATACCCACCGTATAGGAAGTCCTTTATTTGCCTGCTAACCTGCTAGCATCAGGAGGAAGTCTCAGTTTCATGTTTATTGGAATCCTACTGTGTTGCCTGGAAGATGTGTTTGCCCCTGAAATATAGAACCTCTAACTTAATGGAATCTAAATCTGTGGGAAAAGAAAACACAAGCCATAGAAGTTGGTCATTGAGAATGATGGTCAAGAAGTAAAAATCTTGCTTCCATTCTTTGGTTCCTAGCTGTATATATTCTAGTTATTGGGAGAACAGCATCATATATTAACTGATTAGTGCACATACAGCTTCCTGGAGAATACTGTCTTAACCACAAAGGTATATTTTCTCTAGCTGATTCCTTAATTGGGCTGTCAAGCCAGATACTTCTGGATATTAATATACAATATGAGATCAGTGATCACTTGGTTACATTGGCACACCAACACATCTGTAAATAAGTCCTGAATTATTTCTATACCCTTCAGTTGGTCATAGGTAATTGGCCTAGATAAGGCTATAGGTAGAATTGAAGAAGGTGACATCACAGCTTGGGCCACTTATTCCTGTAATTTACATACACCTTCTGGACTTGCTTGGGCCAAAGCCTAAATGTGAGCCCAATTCCAAGTTCCATTCTACTTCCAGCTTTATTCTACAGAAGATAACCATCCCCAAGCTTCTCAAAGATGCATGAGTACCCCACACACATGCATTATTTAGTACCTGACCGAAAAAAGGATCCTCTGAAAACATAGTCAGGTGGTGGGTTCTCAGCCCTTGCCTGGTAAATTCATGCTATCTTTGCTACTACTTTGAGCCTTGTGTCCTATTTCTCAACACTATCCTATGAAACTTCTGGCATTTCTACCTCATGCATGTAAGCCATCAGATTGTCCAAATTCATGAAGCCATTTCTATTTTTTTTTTCAACTTTTAGTTTAGATTCAGGAGTACACGAGCAGGTTTGTTGCCTGGGTATATTGCATGATGCTCAGGTTTGGGGTACGGATCCCATCACCAAGGTAGTGAGCATAGAACCCAATAGGTAGGTTTTTAACCCTTGCCCCACGTCTCCCTTCCCGGTATCTATTGTTGTCATCGTTATGTCCATGAGTGCCCAAAGATTAGCTCCCACTTATAAGTGATAACATGTAGTATCTGATTTTCTGTTTCTGCATTAATTCACTCAGGATAATGGCCTCCAGGTGCATCCATGTGGCTGCAAATGACATTTGTTTTTATGGCTGCATAGTATTCAGTGGTAGATGTGTACCACATTTTCTTGATCCAATCTACCACTGATTGATCACTAGGTTGACCTCATGGAGCCCTTTCTAAGAGGCTATTAGCATCACTTCCCAGGTGTATTTGTCAAAATATTGAATCTTGTCCGTAAATTTTCCACTGATATTATATTCCATGTACCCTGGTCCAGCATCTTCAAGATTTACTTTCTTGTGGGTACATATTTTCCATGTACTCCAAAACGTTTTGTATGTAATTTATTTCCTCTTAGAGCTGGACTATTTATCCATTTGGGTGGTGATGAAAACTGACTGTGGTTATTAACCTACAAGTAATGAGAGAGGGCACAGCATATCTCAACATCAACAAGTGCCATTTTACAAGGCAGCTGCCTTAGATTGAAGTTATTGCCTGGAAAGCAGGCAAGAGGTGGCAACTCTTTTCCTTCAAAAAGAAAAGGACAGCTTCTGCTAGAGGGTTCAGCAAAATCTGGGGGATCAGGACTGTTAGGCTCATATCCACAATTTTCCCCAAACTCTTTTAAAGAACCAGTCTTTTCTGAAAGTACCCTGATGTTGATATAGAACACTTAAGGCTATTATTTCAGTCTTCTTTGCAGCTCTGCTACTCTCAAAAAGTAGACTATATTTTTATTAATAACAGAGTTTCTGCTACAGTTGTAGGAAATTATAGTTTTTCTAGAAGCTTCCAGAGAGGTCCTCTGGCTTTCACAGCATAGTTTGTGTACTTGTTCATTCTCACACTGCTAATAAAGACATACCTGGGACTGGGTAATTTATAAAGAATAGGTTTCATTGACTCACAGTTCAGCATGGATGGGGAAGCCTCAGTAAGCTTACAATCATGGCAGAAGGGGAAGCAAACACATCCTTCTTCACATGGTGGAAGCAAGGAGAAGAATGAGAGCTGAGCAAAGGGATAAGCCCCTTATAAGACCATCAGATATCGTGAGAACTTACTAACCATCACGAGAATAGCATAGGAAAACCACCCCCATGATTCAACTACCTCCCACCACATCCCTCCCATGATACATGGAGATTATGGGAACTACAATTCAAGATGATATTTGGGTAGGGACACAGCCAAACCATATCAGCTTGTGTTGGTAATTGCCTGCTCTGAGTTTAGTTTCTTTTTATGAATGTTTCCATTGCCATTGATAAAAGTCAGATTGTTCAACAAACCTTCATAATTACCATTGCCTCCACACCATTTCAAACCACAGCCATTGCATATTCGAATGCCTCATGTTTCACTCAAACCTCATCTCTATTAACTACATGAATTTTATGCCACTGCAAGCCAGGAGTTATCACCACCCTGCTTACAGTACCACTGGTCCTAGAATGCTTTAATCTGGGTTTCCAAGAACACGAAGGCTGAGACAAAGTTTTATGAACTACTACTTTTTAGGGAGTGAGACAGGAAAAGGAAGGAAACCAATACAAAACTGTATAATCAAGTTGCTTATTGCAATATACAACTAATGGGTTGATCTCAGAGGACTCCTCTCAAAAAAGCTGCATAAAGCATATTTCTGAACAGTGTGCCGTGGAAAAGTAAGGTAGAAGACTTTATCCTTCAGTTTTCTTCTTATTGCTCAAAGATTTGCCTCATTGTTAATTTATTCATATTTCCATGTTAAATATGCATGGGTATCAATTGATTGGCAGTGGTTATCTTGGAATTAACAGAGAAGTCTCTAGGAAGGAGTAGTGACAGGTGAAGTTAAGAGAGTAGAAAGTAGCTTATAAAATGTGCACAATAGACCAAGTGCGGTGGCTCACGCCTGCAATCCCAACACTGTGGGAGGCCAAGGTGGGCAGATCACGAGGTCAGGAGATCGAGACCATCCTGACTGACCTGGTGAAACCCCATCTCTACTAAAAATACAAAAAAATAGCCGGGCATGGTGGCACGCACCTGTAGTCCCAGCTATTCAGAAGGCTGAGGCAGGAGAATCACTTGAACCTGGGAGGCAGAGTTGCAGTGAGCCTAGATCATGCCATTGCACTCCAGCCTGGGTGACAAAGAGCGAAACTCCATCTCAAAAAAAAAAAAAAAAAAAGTGCACAATATCTGAATGTCTGCTAGCCATAGTTCTTTTAAAATTTAAATTTTAAGTTGTAATGGACAGATAATAATTGTATATATTTATAGAGCTCAGCATGATGCCAACATAGAAACAGACACATCAACCAATAGAATAGAATAGAGAGCCCAGAAATAAATCCACAAATCTGTAGCAGATTGATTTCTGACAAGGTTGTCAAGAATATACAGTGGGAAAAGGACAGTCTCATCAATAGATGATGTTGGAAAACTGGCTATGTACATGCAGAAGAGTGAAATTGGATCCTCATCTCACCCCTTGTACAAGAATCATCTCAAAATGGAGTAAAGATTTAAATGTTGAGACCTGAAGCTGTAAGACTACTAAACGAAAACATAGGAGAAAAGCTACATAACATTAGTCTGGGCAACGATTTCTCGCCTCAAAGGCACAGGCAACAAAAGCAAAAATAGACTAATGGAATTATATCAAACTAAAAAGCTTCTGTAGAGAAAAAAAAAGTGTGAAGACACAACCCACAGACTGGGGAAAATATTTGCAAATCAGACATCAGATAAAGGGCTTATATCCAAAATACATAAGGAACTCAAACAACTCGACTACAAGAAAACAAATAACCCAACTTAGAAATGGACAAGGACCCTAATAAACATTTCTCAAGAGGCGGCATTCAAATGACCAACAAATATATGAAAAAATCCTCAACGTCACAGATTATCAGGGAAGTGCAAATTAAAACCACAAAGAGATACCAACTCACATCTGTTAGAATGGCTATTTACAAATATAAGAGATAATAAGTATTGGCAAGGATGTGGAGAAAAGCGAACCCTTGTACATTGTTGGTAGGGATGGAAATGAGCACAGCGATTATGGAAAATTGTACAGAGGTTCCTCAGAAAACTAAAAACAGAATTACCATATGATCAAGCAATCCTACATGTGAGCATATATCCAAAGAAATTAAAATCAGTGAGTTGAAGGGCCGTCTGCACTCCCACGTTCATTGCAGCATTATTCACAATGTTCAAGATATGGAAGCAACCTAAGTGGATTTTAAAATGGCGGTATACAGAATGCAATACTATTCAGCCTTTAAAATTAAAATTCTCTGATTTGTGACAACATGGATGAATCTGGGGAGCATTTGGCTAAGTGAAATAAGCCAGACACCAAAAGACAGATCTAGTATGATCTCACTTATATGTGGAATCTAAGAAAGATTCATAGAAGTGGAGAGTAAAATGGTAGTTCCCAGAGGCTGGGGAGGTGGTGGGCAGGGAAAGGGGTACTGTTGGCCAAAGGATACAAAGTTTCAGTTAGAAAAGAGAAATAATTCTGGTGATCTATTGCACAGCAAGGTGACTGTAGTTAATTATAATGTGTTGCATATTTCAAAATTGCTAAAACAGTAGATTTTAAATGTTCTTAGCACAAATAAATGATAAGTATGTTAGATGATGGATACATTAATTAGCCAGATTTTCTTAGTCCACAGTGTATGCTTGTATTGAAAAATCACATTGAGCTCTGTAAATATATACAATTATTATCTGTCAATTACAACTTAAAATTTAAATTTTAAAAGAACTATGGCTAGCATTCATTGATTAGGCTTTCACTGGTTTAAGGTAAAAGAAATAGTCAAAACTCAGAATCCATAATGTTTAGCTTATCACGAGCTTACAGTGTCAGACCATATTAACTCCAATTGTGTATGCTTTAACATAGGCTTGGTTCTGCTATAGCAGCAAACAACCAAAAATCTCAGTAGCTCAGAACAACAAAGGAAAGGTTTACTTCTTACTCACACTACATTCCATCAAGGTTTGGTAAATTTTATCTCATCTTCAGGCCATGACTGATAAAGCAACCACCATCTGCAACACTGCCAGTCCCCAGGGCAAAAAAAAAAAAATGGAGGTTCTATATACTAACAACAAGTTAATATATAGAAATGGCACTGATTTTTGTATGTTAATTTTCTAATCTGCAACTTCACTAAATTTATTTACCAGTTCCACCAGTTTGAAGTACAGTATTTAGAGCTTTCTATTGATGAGATTATGTCATTGGCAAACAGAAAAAAAAAATAGCTTTTTCTCTTGAGATGCCTTTTATTTCCTTTTTCTGCCTAATTTTTCTGGCTACAACTTCCAGTCTATTTTCAATTAAAGTGGTGAGACTGAGCATCCTTGTCTTGTTCCTGAGCTTAGAGAAAAAGCCTCCAACTGTTCACTATTGGGTATTATATTAGCTGTGGGTAGACACAGTTCCAATGGCTTTGGGGAACACAGATCAAACCTAGATATGAAAAATGTATGTCCTCAAATTTATGGGTAAATACTTCCCCATACTTCTTTGCACTACAAGTTATTCAGTAATATTTTTAGAAAACTTACTGAAAGAACATACTCAAAGAAGATCCAGAAAAAATTGAATAATATCAGTAAAATCTGTAGTTATGTTTTCAGGTAAGAATAGTTTAAAGTCTCTTCTACATTCCAGGTAAATGATAAACTTATTGGAAGAGTCTCACCCTTGAGTTGTTGTGAATCCATTTAGCTTATACTCCTTGATATATTCAAGCTTAACATAATTGATGACCTCATGAAATTTCATTTGTCTTTCTCCAACTACTAAAAAGAAATTATAGGAGGTATTTTGCAGCTAGTCACATAAATACATGGGCATTCATTGATTAGGCTTTCATTGGTATAAGGTAAAAGAAATAGTCAGAACTCAGAATCCATAATGTTTAGTTTATCATGAGCTTACAGTGTCAGACCATATTAACTCCAATTGTGTATGCTTTAACACAGGCTTGGTTCTGCTACAGCAGCAGACAACCAAAAATCTCAGTAGCTCAAAACAACGAAGGTTTAATTCTTACTCACACTACATTCCATCAAGGTTTAGTAAATTTTCTCTCACCTTCACACCACAACTGATAGAGCAACCACCATCTGCAACACTGCCAGTCCCTGTGGCAAAAAAATGAAACACATAGAGCAAAGGATAAACTATTTCTTAAGATTTCTGTCTGGAAGTCTATATAACCATTGTTCCTATTTCGTTGGCCTAAAAAAGCCTCAAGATCAAAAGTAAGTTTGATCGCTTTCAAAGTATAACCCTATCCCACAAAAGAAAGGAAAGCAAATTGAGGGATAGTAGCACAATCTACTGCCGTCTGTCCTTCTAACCACATAATATTTGATTTCTTCCTGTTCCCCCATGTAGAACCTACTTATGTCCTCTACAAAAGAGGCAATCCAAACTCCCCTCGAATACTACTTCATGCTCATCATTCAGGATCTTTGAGGGACTTCTAGAAGTCTCATAATAATGCCTGGATGGTTCTTCTTGGTTTGGAGACCTGTGGACTAAAAGACAAGTTATGTTTCTTCCACACACCCCAAATTCAGTGGTGAAACATGAATAGGATAATGGCAACAAATGCTTCTCTTTAGAAAGTTAGGAATCAAAGACATATGACACTCAATGGTCTAGAGCAATCCCAAAATCCTACCAAGCAGATCTTATGAGGAACCTTACACTGGAGGTGTGGATTATTCCATGATTAGGCACTGTTTTCATTTTCCCCAATCTATTCTTTTCCATGACATGTAGTTCTTTCCTCTATCAAGTTCTTACTTGGGCATTTATCCTCCTTGGCTACATCTGAAGAGGAACCTGAAGAACGTCTCCTCCTTGGAACCCTGGTTAGCTGCCTCAGTCTGCTTCTTGGCCATTGAAAGCTGATGGCCCAAGGATTCTTTCAAGTTTCAAATAGTGAAATTTTTATTAGTCCAGATTAATAGTGTACTTCTTATCTACTTATTCAAGTCAACTGCATAAAGCAATAGCCAGCCACATTCATAATTTTTTTCCAGACCTATCTCTCTTTCTCTCTCCCTCTCTACCTCTAGCTCTATGCCTATCTCTGTCTCCATCATCATCTCTATATCTATCTATAGCTCTCTATCTTCTTTTAATTTCAAGTACCCCAAGGCTATCAGCCTTCTCTGGGAGAGCCACTCTACTTAAACTTATTTTCTGTAAGCCATTTTGTCAAACTTAAAATATTTACTTCTTTACATCATCTTCAACCATTTAGAGCTTTTGGCAGAGGACTCTGATGACCATAATCTTGCTTTGCTCCTTGCTGCAAGTCTGAGTTTTATTGGCCTTTTTTACTTCGACTGGGTGGAAATGAAAATCAGTTTTCTCTTCTAACTCTAAAAGTCCCCACATTTCTCAACTCCTTCTATATTTTCTTTCATTCTTGCTTACAAACTCACCAGTTGTTTTGTGTGTTTGTCTGCCTTTTGTAGAACCTTGTTATATGCATCTAAGAACCACTTAATGCTACAAGCATTCTGTTTTCTTACATAATCTCCCTTCCAAGTTATCACAGGTAACAGTTGTACCAAACGTTTTACTGTACCAAACATGAATTGCTGTGTTTCCAGTTGGCAATAACAGATTCTTTGATACCTACTGCTTGCCCCTAAATAAACTTACAAATGTTAACACTTTTTTTTACGATAGCACACTACTACCTATACAAATTTCCTTAACAGTTATAATAGACTGAGTACGCTATAGTAGAAAACAATCCAAAATAGATTTATTTCTTGCTAATACTACATGCCCATCTTGGGTCCTCTGGGAGAGCTTCTCCTGCATCATCATGTTCCTTATGAGTCAGTTACGAATGGGAGCCTCGAGAAAGGAGAAGGTATAAAACACATACACAAAAAGCCTCTGCCTGGAAGTGAGATGTGTCACATCTTCTCACATTTCTTTTTCTAGAGCAAGTCACATGGACTTCAAAGGTATGAAGAACTACAGTACAATCTCAGGGAGTGTAAGGGAAGCAGATTTTGATGCAGAGCTACATAGTCTATTCTGGGTTTCATAAGTCTTATTTCCACTTTTCATTCACTGTTCTCCATGTGTTATGTCCACAGCTCCAAAAGGCACCCCATAATCAATAAGGCCAGGAGAATATTCTCTTCCTCCATCTTTTCAGGGCATCTTTGATTTACTTGTCACTCAGGCTGTAGATCAATGGATTCAACTTGGGGATCATCACAGTGTATACAATAGAATCCACCTTGTTTCCACTCAGAGAAGCATCAGAGTGAGAGCACAAATAGACAAAGATTCCTGAGAAGTAGAAGAGAGTCACTGCTATCAGGGGAGAACACCAATGTTGAAGACCTTAGACCTGCCTTCAACTGAGATGATCTTCAGAATGGTAGCAACGACATAACCATAAAATATCATGATAACCAAGACAGAAGTGAGTCCAAATACCACTGTAAGCATGGAGGTCATGACTTGACAGAAAAAGGTGTCAGAGCAAGATAGGATCAACAGTTGGGGCAGGTCACAGAAGAAATGGTTGCTATTTGGCCCACAGAAATGGAGCTGAAGCACAGCACATAGTTGGATAAATGAGCCAAAGATAATAGTTATACAGGTTCCAACCACTATGTGCACACAGAGGTTGGGGACATGGATGGCCATGTAGAGCTGAGGGTTACAAATGGCAGCATATCAATTACAAGCCATAGCTTCCAGAAGACAGCACTCAGTCAGACCCAGGCTAGAGAAGAAGTATTGCATGGTGCACCCCATAAAGGAGATGAATGTTGGCGATGATATAACCATAAGATATCATGATAACCAAGACAGACGTGAGTACAAAGATTACTTGAGCATAGAGGTCATGACTTGAGAATAAAAACAAAACAGTATGAGAACAGGATAGAATCAGCAGTTGGGGCAGGTCACAAAAGAAATGGCTGCTATTTGTCTCACAGAAATGGAGCAGAAGCTAGGCACATAGTTGAATAAATGAGCCAAAGAACCAGTTGTACAAGATCCTGCCACCACTGGCATACATAGAGTGGGCGACATGATGGCCATGTAGAGCAGAGGATCACAAATGGCAGCACATCGATCATAAGCCATGGCTGCAAGAAGACAGCACTCAGTCAGATTCAGCCTAGAGAAGCACTGCATGGTGCACCCCATAAAGGAGATGAATTTTTGCTTCTTGAAAAAGTCTGAGGGCATCTTGGAGGCTATAGTGGAAACACAGCAGATGTCCAGAAAAGACAGATTACTAAGGAAAAAGTACACAGGTGCATGTAGATGGGAGTTCCTCCTGATAAGGGTGATGAGACTCATGTTTCAGGACACGGTCAGGAGGTAGATCCCTAGGAACACTGAAAAGAGAAAAATAGTGGTCTTTGGATATTCAGAGAATCCCAAGAGAATGAACTTTGTAATTGTCGTACTACTCCTTTCCACAGTCATTGCACTGGTGATTCTAGAATCTGTATAAATCTCTAAGTCAGTTGTTACTCCAATTTCTGTTGAAATAAACCACCATGTATCCAAAATGAACACAGAACCAAGTGAAATACTGAACCAAGTTAGAGGAAATAGCCCTGATTAATGCTCCCCACCAACACACGTTAACAAATCAGTCAAACTAAAAGTCTCAGCCCAGTGAGAGTAACTTGAAGAATGAAGGGAAATACAACATGTTTTTGGACAGGCCAAACAGAGACACTGATAAAAGGCATTCTTGAAGAAGTTTGTACTTTGGGCAAAAGGAAAGTGATTTTAAATGGAAGCTGATGAGACGTAGTAAGAGTGAAAAGCATAGGAAGTAGAAATATATAATAAAGTCCAAAAATACACATTATATAAAACTGGTAATAACATATTTTATGTGGTGAGAAAATTATATGAAATTAAAATACAAATAAAAATTGTGCACAAATTAAGGGATAATTAGAATTAAAAATATCAAAAGTCCTTGAATCACACAGGAAAATGATAAAAATATTGATTAAAGTTAAAATTTGATAAGATATACACATAATTAAGTTTCTGGGGTAATCATGAAAGTAATAGAAATAGAATGTGCACATTCAACAAGTAGAGGAGAAAATGTAAAAATAATTCTAATCTATCCAACAAGGCCAAGAAATAATGAAAATAAAAACAAAATAAATCTTTATAAAATTCATCAAAAATAACCAAATAAAAATAAGGGAACAACTGAAACAAATTGCAAATGAAGGAAATACACCTAAAAACTATTGTCCAATAGGTGATGAAAACAAGATTTGTACATATGGCCATGAAATCCAAACAGTTAATTTTTTAAAACCTATAATACAAAAGTTAAAACAGAGATACGAAAGCTTAAGACAGAAATGAAAAGATAACAGAAGAGGATGAAAAATGCATTGGCATAACTCAGCTATGAAGGAGAAAAAATTACACCACAGAAACGCAAAAATGAAATCTGTGTGGGAGTAGCAATGAGGACAAAAATAAGCTACTAAAAACAGCAAACGATGTAGAAAATAGGCTTCAAGAAAAGTGAGAAAAATGAAATTTGGAAAGAAAAAGGAGCTTTTAAAAATAGAGGGAAAGAGGAGGAGGAGCTTTAAGATGGCTGACTAGAGGCATCTGTTACTCTCCTCCACCACAAAGAAGAACCAAAATAGCAAGTAGATAATCACACTTCAAGAAGATTGTCTAAGAAAGAACACTGGAATTCTACAGAGAAGTAACAGGAAACACCTATGGCAAGGAAGGAGAGGGAAGCAAGGCAGCCTGCCCAGCTGGGATCAGCTGGGAGCCTGCAGAGGCTCCCCAGTGTGAGCAAAGCATAAGTGAAAGAACCCCAGTGGTTCACATTTCCACCTAGAACTCCTGTAATCTTAACCACAAGAGAACCATCAATCTATGTGAGTCCTAGACTAACCTAGAGAGCTGCCTGAAGACCATTTGATGGCATTGCTCTAGAGAGGGAGCTCACACTGGATCCCACATACTCCCTGAGTCCTAAGCAGCTACAGCACAGTGCCACCTTAAAAGCCCAGCCCCTAACAGATTGCATCCTGCCCTGGGACACAACAGCCCACGTATCTCCACATCCCTGGAACCCTATGGACATACTCCATCCCCAGTCTCTGCCTCTGCTAGCTGCTGCCACCGGGTCAAAGTGTGAGCCATTGGTAGCGACCCTGATGCCCCCAGCAGTGGAGCCACTGATATGGTTTAACTCTGTGTCCATACCCAAATTTCAACTTGAATTGTAATCCCCACGTGTCAGAGGAGGGACCTTGTGGGAGATGACTGGGTCATGGGGGTAGATTTTTCCTCTGCTATTCTCCTGATAGAGAGCAAGTTCTCACGAGAGTTGACATTTTAAGGTGTGTCACCTCCACTGGCTTGCTCTCTCTCCTGCCACCATGTCAGATGTGCCTTACTTCTCCTTCTGCCGTAACTGTAAGTCCCTTGAGGCCTCCCCAGTCATGCTTCCTATACAGCCTGTGGAACTGTGAGCCAATTAAACCTCCTTTCTTTCTAGATTACCCAGTCTCCGGTATTTCTTTATCGCAGTATGAGAACGGACTAATACACAAAGTGACCAATTGTTGGCAACTGATTCTAAAATGTACATAGAAACCCACTTCATTTCAAGCATTGATTCTGAGAATATTCCGCAATAAATCTCCTGGAGGCAAATTTTGGCTTCACAGCTTGTTTTCTGGAGTTCCAACCTTGGACAACGGCTTTTCAAAACAGGAAAGCTGAAAATTCACACAACATGCTTATTCCTTATGACTCAGTAATTCTACTTCTCCAGAACAACGTTGTATTAGCCTCAAATAGCCATCAATGTGGAATGGATATGTAAATTTTGGTCTATACACTGAAATGCTGTATAAAAATGAAATAACCTGTAGTTGCAGGATTACATGGAAGGAAGTTGTAACTATAACGTTAAGTAAGAAAAGCAAAACACAAAAGGATGTTTTAATAGGATTGTGAAAATTTAAAACTTAGGAAGAAGTAAAACTAAACTACTTTGGTTAGTGATACATACATAGTGAAATTATAAAGTAAAGCAATAAATGGTTACATCAGATGTGGAAAGGGGCGTTTGTGATTCAGAAAGACACAGAGGGCCTCTGGGATGATGGTGTGCTGTGTTTCCTGATGTTAGTTGTGGTTACACTAGTGTCTTTTTATACCATTGCAGTGTACATTTATACTTTATGTATTTTGTATGTGTGTAGAAATTTTACAATAAAAAGCAAAAACGAGAAAAATTTAAAAATAAATGATTTAAGTAAATTTCCTCGTTGCATAAAGGCCAGTTTTGAAACAAAAAATTCCAACAGAATAAAGGAAAACAATTCAACTCATTCCAAAAGGGACCCACGTTCATTCCTGTAAATTTCTGTGAACACTTCCAATAGTCCAAATACTCTAGAGCAGAGGAGATGAGTTTTTGCAAGAATCAACAGACTCTGTCAGGACCTACAAAGCTTTGTTTAGGTTGAACCATTCCAATCTAAACAAATGGAAAGAACAATGTTGGATTTTCTTATTGCTGGAAAATACTATCACCTTCCTGGTATTAATGGGAATTTTCAGATGTTGTTTTGTTCATCTTCCTGCCTTTGAACACGCTTAAATTAACACCATCCGAGATTTTTCTGGAAAAATATACATATTAGACATTTTGGGGATCCAATAATATGTTAGGTTTTGGCTTTTTAAAGTTAAAAAATAATGTAAGAGGTCAAAAGAGATACGCAGGCCCAATATCAATTATTGGTAAGTCACCTCCTATATCAATAATTACTATATTTATTAATTGCCAGAGCCTACAAAAATAGCAGCAAGCCATTATCAATATTTCAAATGCTAATAGAAATATGTACATTTATTCTAATGTACACTATACAGAGAAATTAAACTATTAAATTCCTTTGCTTTCTATGAGAATAACAGCACTTTACTGTGGTTTCTCTATGTCACACTAGGAATATTTTATTGTTTTTGATGAATAAAAATAGAGAAATTTATTATTAAGAGGAAAGTTAAATTTCAATATTTGTTTATGCTATGACTTTTAGATTACTTAATTCCTCTGAGCTTTATTTTAATCTTATATAAAATGATAATAATGCCTACCTCACAGGGTCGTTTAAAGCTCTTAGTTAAGATAGGAAATAGTACCTAATACAAGAGCAGACTCTTGATTAATAGTTGTTACACTAAGAGTTTATTATTGTACTATTATTGTTAATAATTATTATTACTTAAATGGTTGTTTTGAGGGTAAATCTTTCAAGGCTGGGGTTAATAATAGCAAAAAGGGGAATCATCTGGTAATGTGGAATTTGGAACCATGGTCCTACCTGGTGTGGTCTCAGGAAATCTCTACTCTCCATTACCACTCCACATCCTGGGTAATGCTTAACATTCCACACAAGAGGTTTCGCTTTTAGCTAAGAGACCTGGTGTCTATTAAAACATAAGTAACTACTTTGGGTAAGTGAAGGTAATATGACAAAACAACAAATAATAGGTATTGGAAAAGGGAAGATAGGTAATAAGAGGGAGGAGCAAACATTGTTATTTGAAGCCCACTCATGGGTTAGAAGAGCAAGACAAAAGAGGAAAGGGAAAAACAAAGAACAGTGTGGAGCAAGTGTTGATGGTGAATTGGAGACACCGAAGACAAATTGTTCTTGGATGCCTCTGCCAACATTACTTACAAAGATATCCTTCACAATTCTGTGCCTATGTGGAACCTGGGAATATGGCTAACACTGCTGGTTTGTCTTGGTCCTATACCTCAGCCTTGCCCTTGGTCCTCAGAATAGCATAGAGTTATTTTTCAGGAGACATGCCTTCCACTAGAGATTCTCTTAAATGTTTCCTTAGGGAAACAAAAACACAAAAGAAGAAGCAATTATCAGAAGACAGTATTTTCCATTAATTATTCTCAGGAGTATTGGATAAGGAAAATGAGTGGGAAATGTTCTCAGCTGGTCCCATCCGTCTCATTCACCATCCTTCGTGAACCAATTAAGAGTTGTGGGCCAGGAGCCGGGGCTCATGACTGTAATTCCAGCACTTTGGGAGGCTGAGGAGGGAAGATCACAAGGTCAGGCGATCAAGACCATCCTGGATAACACGGTGAAACCCCATCTCTACTAAAAATACAAAAAATTAGCTAGACATGGTAGCACATGCCTGTAGTACAGTTACTTGGGAGGCTAAGGCAGGAGAATCACTTGAACCCAGGAGGTGCAGGCTGCAGTGAGCCAAGATCGCACTAACTGCACTCCAGCCTGGGCAACAGAGTGAGACTCAGTCTCCAAAAAAAAAAAAAAAAAAGAGTTGTGAAGCATATTGGGTAGATACATAGCAATGGAATTGAGAGATCAAATGGTAGATCTACTTTTAGTTCTTTAAGGAATCTCCACACTGTATTTCACAGTGGTTGTACTAGCTTACATTCCCACCAATGGTGTAAAAGTGTTCCCTTTTCAACCCATTTGTGCCAACAACTATTTTTTTTTTTAATTTTTTTTATTATGGCTATTCTTGCAGGTGCAAGGTGGTATTGCATTGTGGTTTTGACTTGCATTTCCCTAATAATTAGTGATGTTGAGCATTTTTTCCATATGCTTGTTGGCCACTTGTGTATCTTCTTTTGAGAATTGTCTATTCATGTCCTTAGGCCACTTTTTTATGAGATTGTTTGTTTTTTTCTTTCTGATTTGTTTGAGTTCTTTATGTATTCTGGATATTAGTCCTATGTGAGATGTATAGATTGTGAAGATTTTCTCCCATTCTGTGGGTTGTCTGTTTACTCTGTTGATTATTCCTTTTTCTGTACAGAGGCTTTTTTGTTTAGTTAAGTCCCATCTATTTATTTTTGCTTTTTGCACTTGCTTTTGAGTTTTTGGTCATGAAGTCTTTGCCTCAGCCAACGTCTAGAAGGGTTTTTCCAATGTTATCTTCTAGAATTTTTATGGTTTCAAGTCTTAGATTTAAGTCTTTAATCCATCTTGTGTTGATTTTTGTGTAAGATGAGATATGAGGATCCAGTTTTATTCTTCTACATGTGGCTTGCCAGCTATCCCAGCACCATTTGTTGAATAGGGTGTCCTTTTGCCACTTTATGGTTTTGTTTGCTTTGTCAAAGATTAGTTGGCTGTTAGTATTTGGCTTTATTTCTGGATTCTCTATTCTGTTCCATTGGTCTATGAGCCTATTTTTGTACCAGTACCATGCTATTTTGGTGACTATGGCCTTAGAATATAGTTTGAAGTAGGTAATGTGATGCCTCCAGATTTTTTCTATATGCTTAGTCTTGCTTTGGCTATGCAGGCTCTTTTTCCATTCCTTATGAATTTTGGGATTGTTTTTTCTAGTTCTGTGAAGACTGATGGTGGTATTTTGATTGGAATTGCATTGAATTTGTAGATTGCTTTTGGCCATATGGTCATTTTTACAATATTAAATATACCCATCCATGAGCATGCGATGTGTTTCCATTTGTTTGTGTTGTCTATGATTTCTTCTAGTAATGCTTTGTAGTTTTCCTTATAAAGGTCTTTCAACTCCTTGGTTAGGTATATTCCTAAGTTTTTTGTTTGTTTGTTTGTTTTTGCAGCTATTGTAAAAGCAATTGAGTTCTTGATTTGATTCTCGGCTTGGCCACTGTTGGTGTATGGTAGAGCTTCTGATTTGTGTACATTAATTTTGTATACTGAAACTTTGCTGAATTCATTTACCAGTTCTAGGAGCTTTTTGGATGAAGCTTTAGGACTTTCTAGGTATGCGATTATATCATCAGCAAACAGTGACAGTTTGACATCCTCTTTACTGATTTGGATGTCTTTACTTATTTCTCTTGTCTGATTGCTCTGGCTAGGACTTCCAGTACTATGTTAAATAGAAGTGGTAAGAGTGGGTGTCCTTGTCTTGTTACATTTCTCAGGGGGAATGCTTTCAACTTTTTCCTGTTCAGTGTAATGTTGGCTGTGGGTTTGCAACAGATGGCTTTTATTACCTTAAGATATGTCCCTTCTATGCCAATTTTGCTGGGGATTTTAATCATAAAGAGATGCTGGATTTTGCCAAATGCTTTTTCTGCATTTATTTAGATGATCATGTGATTTTTGTCGTTAATAATGTTTATGTGGTGTATCATGTTTAGTGACTTGTATATGTTAAACCATCCCTGAATCCCTGGTATGAAGCCTACTGGGTCATGGTGAATTATCTCTTCTATATGCTACTGGATTTGGTTAGCTAGTATTTCATTGAGGACTTTTGCATCTATTAGTTCATTCTACATGCTACTATGATGAAATATTCAAGATTGGTTAATTTATAAAGGAAAGTTTAATTGACTCACAGTTCTGGATGGCTGGGGAAACCTCAGGAAACTTAAAATCGTGGCAGAAGGGGAAGAAAACATGTCCTCCTTCAAACGGTGGCAGAAGAGAAAAGTGCCAAGAAAAGTGGTAAAAGCCCCTTCTAAAAACGTCAGATCTCATGAGAACTCACTATCACAAAACGAGCATGAGGGTAACCATCCCCATGATTCAATTACCTCCCACCGGGTCCCTCCCATGACACGTGGGGATTACAGGAACTACAATTCAAGATGAGATTTGGGTGGGGACACAGCAAAACCATATCATATATACATCAAGGATATTTGTCTGTAGTTTTCTTTTTTATTATATCTTTTCCTGGTTTTGATATTAAGGTGATACTGGCTTTAAGGAATAATTTAGGGAGAATTCCCTCTTTCTCTATCTTGTGGAATATTGTCAATAGGATTGGTACCACTTTTTCTTTGAATATCTGCTAGAATTCAGCTGTGAATCCACGTGGTCCTGGACTTTTTTGTTGACATTTTTTTTTATTACCATTTCAACCACACTGCTTGTTATTGATCTGTTCGAAGTTTCTATTTATTCCTGGTTTAATCTAGGAGGGTTGTATATTTTCAGGAATTTATCCATCTCCTCTAGGTTTTGTGCATAATGGTGTTAATAGTAGCCTTCAATGGTCTTTTGTATTTCTATGGTATCAGTTGTAATACCTCCCATTTCATTTCTAATTGAATTTATTTGGATATTCTTTTTTTTTTTTTTTTTGGTTAATCTCACCAATGGTCCACCAAATTTATTTATCTTTTCAAAGAACCAGCTTTTCATTTCATTTATCTTTTGTATTAATTTATATGTAGTTGTGTGCTTTTGAGGGTTCCTCTGGAGCTGATTTCCAATTTTATTCCACTGTGGTGCAAACACGTATTTGATATAATTTCCATTTTCTTACATTTATTGAGACTTATTTTGTGGCCTATTATATGATCCGTCTTGGAGAATGTTCCATGTGCTGATGAATAGAATGTATATTCTGTGGTTGCTGGGTAAAATGTTCTGTAAATATCTGTTAAGTTCATTTGTTCTAGGGTATAGGGTAAGTTCATTGTTTCTTTGTTGACTTTCTGTCTTGACCTGTCTAGTGCTGTCAGTGAAGTATTACAGTTCCCCACTGTTATCATGTTGCTCTCTATCTCATTTATTGGGTCTAGTAGTAATTGTTTTATAAATTTGGGAGCTCAGTGTTAGGTGCATATATATTTAGAATTGTGATATATTCCTGTTGGATTAGTCCTTTTATCATTATATAATATCCCTCTTCATCTTTTCTAACTGTTGTTACTTTAAAGTTTGTTTTGGTGATATAAAAATAGCTACTCCTACTCACTATTCCTGTCCGTTTGCATGGAATATCTTTTTCCACCATTTTCCCCTAAGTTTATGTGAGTCCTTATGTGTTAGGTAGGTCTCCTGAAGACCTCAGAAACTTGGTTGGTGAATTCTTATCCATTCTGTATCTTTTAAGTGGAACATTTAGGACATTTACATTCAATGTTAGCATTGAGATGTAAGGTATTATTCTATTTATCATGCTATTAGTTGCCTGAATACCTTGTTTTTTTTCATTGTGTGATTGTTATATAAGTCCTGTTAGATTTATGCTTTAAGAAGGTTCTATTTTGGTGTAATTTTTGAAATCCTTATTTTTTTTTTTTAATTATACTTCAAGTTCTAGGGTATATGTGCACAACGTGCAGGTTTGTTACATATGTATACATGTGCCATGTGGGTGTGCTGCACCCATTAACTCGTCATTTACATTAGGTATGTCTCCTAATGCTATCCCACCCTACCCCACGACAGGCCCCAGTGTGTGATGTTCCCCACCCTGTGTCCAAGTGTTCTCATTGTTCAATTCCCACCTATGAGTGAGAATATGTGATGCTTGGTTTTCTGTCCTTGTGATAGTTTGCTCAGAATGATGGTTTTCAGCTTCATCCATGTCCCTACAAAGAACATGAATTCATCCTTTTTGATGGCTGCATAGTATTTCATGGTGTATATGTGCCACATTTTCTTAATCAGTCTATCACTGATGGACATTTGGGTTGGTTCCAAGTCTTTGCTATTGTGAATAGTGTCGCAATAAACATACATGTGCATGTGTCTTTACAGCAGCATGATTTATAATCCTTTGGGTATATACCCAGTAATGGGATGGCTGGGTCTCCTGTCTTGGGTGTATATATATTTAAAATATTTAGGTCTTCTTCTTGCATTGAACCATTTATCATTATGTAATGCCCTTCCTTTGACTTTTCTTATCATTGTTGATTTAAAGTCTATTTTTACTGAAATTAAAAGAGCAATTCCTGCTTCTTTCTGTTTTCCATCTATTCAAGCAATCTCTTGTTTGCATCTTTGCTACTGTGAGCCAAACATTGTTCAACATTTCTTCTGTGAGGTACCTCAGATTATTTCCTTGTCTTGTTCCAATCTTTTCATCAGCCAGATGATTCTTCTTTCAGTAGCTATTTTTGTTGGGTACAGTTTTAGCTTGATATTCTCTTGTCTTATGATTTTGTTACAGCTTTCATTCTGAAAATATTCTCAACCACAGGTTCTACCAAGGCCTTTAATACCTTTGCCTCCCACCCGTCAGCTGCGCCCTCTTCTGTGGTACAGTCCTGCCTGTGTACGTGCATCCCAGCTCTAGCCACTGCATGAAGCAGGACAAGGTGCTGTCCGTGTTCTGTGTGATCCTTATCTTCATGATAAAGCCACTGATCTATAAAACAAAGAGATAAAGAGACCTTCAAGAGGGTGATAAAAAGCAACATGTTTACCTCTGCAAGAATACCATTTGGGCAAGTATTAATATTATTAAAAGGAAGATATGAGTAAAAATATGTAAGGGACGTTTTGTAGGTCACAAGAATACATAGGTAGAGAGAGGTGTGAACCTGGCATCCTGGATTCCTCGTGCCATTGTGTTCAGCTACCACCAAGTGATTTGTCTGAGGCAGTGTCACTGATATTAAAATATAATTTAAAATCTAGTTTCTGTGATAGAATCTAGGTAGATTGAACCCTATGTTTTGATAACAGATGTGCTGATAGATATTATATGTAGAGAAATGACAAGAACGTAGGAAACCAGACAGACTGTTCTTTTCTTCACCGGTTTTTTAGTTGTTTTTAAATAAATTATAATATGTATATTTGAGATTTATAATAAGATGTAGGATACATATATAGCAAAACAGTTAATATAGTGATGTAAATCAACACATATATCATTTTGCATAGTTATTTTGGGTACAAGAGCAACTAAAATCTACTTATTTTACAAAAAGTCCTAATACAATTTTCCTGACTGTCATCTTCTGTGTACATGATATCTCCAAACCTTTCCATCCTGCATAATCTGCTACTTCATATCCTTTAGCTTATATCTCTCCATTTTGCCTCCTCCCCTCCACCTACCTCTGCCCCTCATAACCAGTTTTATTTTCTATGTCTATATATTTGATCTTTTCTCACAAAATACATATATATGTGCAATCATGCAATGATTTTTTTCTGTGTCTGGCTTGGTTAAATTTTTCTAAGTTTTTTTTAATGTCATAAATGGAATTGTTTTCTTCATTTATTTTCAGCCAGGTTATTATTTGTGTATAAAAATACTACTGAGGTTTGGGCGTGGTGGCTCACATCTGTATTCCCAGCACTTTGGGAGGCCGAGGTGGGCAGATCACCTGAGGTCAGGAGTTTCAGACCAGCCTGGCCAACACGGTAAAACCCTGTCTCTACTAAAAACACAAAAATTAGCTGGGCATGGTGGCACATACCTGTAGTCCCAGACACTCAGGAGACTGAGGCAGAAGAATCGCTTGAACCTGGGAGGTGGAGGTTGCAGTGAGCAAATGAAGAAAACAATTCCATTTATGACATTAAAAAAAAACACTTAGAGAGAAATTTAACCCAACCAGACACAGAAAAAAAAATTGCATGATTGCACGTACACATGCATGTATGCAGTGAGCAACCTCCACCTAGGTGACAGATGGAAACACTGTCTCAAAAAACAAACAAACAAACAAACAACAACAACAAAAATACCTACTGACTTTTGCATGTTTACTTTATATCCTACAACTCTCTAAATTCATTTATTAATTCCAACACTGCAATCTCCGGGGTTTGTGCAGACTCTGGGGTTTTCTACGTATAGTATTATGTCATTTGTAATTAGAGATAATTTTACTTCTACCTGTCTGATTAGGATGCCTTTTATTGTGAATGAGGTTGTATTCCGTGGGCCTGTTATTATTATATAGCAATGCTAGTGATTTTTGTACATTGATTTTATTTCTGATATCTCTGGCTAGTACTGGAAGCACCACTTTGAGTAGATTTGGCAAGAATAAGCATCCCTGCCTTGTACTCAATCTTAATGGAAAACTTTCTGCTTTTCCCTGTTGATTATAATATTAGCTGTGGATTATGCATAAATGGCCTTTATTATGTTGAGAAATTTTCCTGCTATACCTAAACTGTTAAGAGTTTTTATCAAGAAAGGGTGTTGAACTTTGTCAAGTATTTTTCCTGAGTCAACTAAGATAATCATGTGCTATTTATCATTCATTTTTTTAATGTGACATATCACATTGATTGATTTCCATATGTTAAACCAGTCTTCCATGCCAGGGATAAATTCCACTTGGTAATGATGTATAATCTTTTTTGATAAGCTGTTGAATGCAGTTTGCTTATTTTTTTAACTTTTATTTTAAGTTCAGGGGTACATGTGCAGGTTTGTTATGTAGGTAAACTCATGTCACAAGAGTTTGTTATACAGATTATTTCATCAGGCAGGTATTAAGCCTAGTACCCATTAGTTATTTTTCCTGATCCTCTCTCTCCTCCATACTCTACACCCTCCAGTAGGCCCCAGTGTCTGCTGTTCCCCTCTATGTGTCCATGTGTTCTCCTCATTGAGTTCCCACTTAGAAGTGTGAACATGTGGTATTTGGTTTTCTATTCCTGCTTTAGTTTGCTAAGGATAATGACCTCCAGCTTTATCCATGTTCCTACAAAAAACATGATCCTATTATTTTTATGGCTGTATTACATGGTGTATATGTATCACATTTTCTTTATCCAGTCTACCATTGATGATCATTGCTATTGTGAATAGTGCTGCAATGAACATATGCATGCATATGTCTTTATGATAGAAAGTTTTCTATTCCTTTGGGTATGTTCCCAAATGGGATTGTTGGATCGAATGGTAGTTCTGTTTTAAGGTCTTTGAGGAATCGCTGCACTGTTTTCCACAATGGTTGAACTAATTTACACTCCCACAAACAATGTATAAGCACTCCTTTTTCTCTGAAACCTCACTAGCATCTGTTATTTTTTGACTTTTTAACTAATAACCATTCTGACTGGTGTGAGATTGCATCTCATTGTGGTTTTAATTTGCATTTCTCTAATGATCAGTAATATTGAGCTTTTAAAAATATGATTGTTGGCTGCATGTATTTATTCTTTCAAAAAGTGTTCGTGTGCTTTGCCCAGTTTTAATGGAGTTGTTAATCTACAAGTCCCTTGTAGATGCTGAATATTAGACCTTTGTCAGATGCAGTTTGCAAATATCTTCTTCCATTCTGTAGGTTGTCAGATTACTCTGTTGATAGTTTCTTTTGTTATGCAAAGCTCTTTAGTTTAATTAGATCCCATTTGTCAATTTTTACTTTTGTTCCAATTGCTTTTGGCATCTTTGTCATGAAATGTTTGCCCATGCCTATGTCCAGAATAGTATTGTCTATGTTGTCTTCCAGGGTTTTTACAGTTTTGGGTTTCACATTCAAGTCTTTAATCCATCTTGAGTTAATTTTTATATATGATTTAAAGAAGGGGTCCAGTTTCAATCTTCTGCATGTAATTAGCAAGTTATTCCAGCACCATTTATTAAATAGAAAGTTCTTTCCCTGTTGCTTGTTTTTGTTAACTTTGTCAAAGACCATATAGTTGTAGGTGTGTGGCCTTATTTCCTGTGTTTTCTATTTTGTTCCATTAGTCTATGTATCTGTTTTGTACCAGTACCATGCTGTTTTAGTTACCATAGCCCTGTAGTATAGTTTGAAGTCAGGAAGCATAATGTCTCCAGCTTTGTTCATTTTGCTTAGGATTGTCTTGGCTCTTCATTCTTTTTTGGTTCCATTTAAATTTTAAAGTAATTTTTCCTCGTTCTGTAAAGAATGTTATTGGAAAATTTATAGGAATAGTATTGAATCTACAAATTGCTTTGGGCAATATGCCATTTTAATCATACTGATTCTTCTTATCCATGAGCATGAAAAGTTTTTTGCATTTGTTTGTGTCATCTCTGATTTCTTTGAGCAATGTTTTATAGTTCTTACAGAGATCTTTCACCTCCATGATTAGCTGTATGTCTAGGTATTTTATTCTTTTTGTAACAATTGTGAATGAGGTTGCATTCCCTGGGCCTGATTGTTACTACTACATAGAAGTGCTAGTGATTTTTGTACATTGATTTTTATCCTGAGACTTTGCTGAAGTTTTTTGTCAGCTTAAGAAGCTTTGGAGCAAAGACTATGGGGTTTTCTAGATATAGGATCACATCATCTGCAAACATGGCTATTCTGACTTCCTCTCTTCCTATTTGGATGTCCCTTATTTCTTTCTCTTGTGTGGCTGCTCTGGCCAGGACTTCCAATACTATGTTGAGTAGAAGTGGTGAGAGAGGGCCTCCTTGTCTTGTGCAGGTTTTCAAGAAGAATACTTGCAGTTTTTGCCCATTCAGTATGATGCTAGCTGTAAATTTTTGGGGTTTTTTTTTTTGTTTGTTTGTTGTTGTTGTTGTTGTTGTTGTTGTTTCATCTCCATTAAAATATCAGGAATGATTTATTGAGTTTTTTTTTATTATTATACTTTAAGCTCTAGGGTACATGTGCATAATGTGCAGGTTTGTTACATATATATACTTGTGCCATGTTGGTGTGCTGCACCCAAGCTGTAAATTTTTGATAGATGGCTCTTCTTATTTTGAGGTATGTTCCTTCAATACGTAGTTAGTTGAGAGTTTTTAACATGAATGTATGTTGAATTTTATCAAAAGCCTTTTCTGCATCTATTGAGATAATCATGTGTTCTTTGTCTTTAGTTCTGTTTTTGTGATGAGTCACATTTATTGATTAGCTTATGTTGAGCCAAGCTTACATTCCAGGAATAAAGCCTATATGATCATGGTAGATAAGCTTTTTGATGTGTTCCTGGGTTTGGTTTGCCAGTATTTTGTTGAGGATTTTTGAATCCATGTTCATCAAGGATGTTGGCCTGATGTTTTCTCTTTTGTTGTGTCTCTGCCAGGCTTTGGTTTCAGGATAATGTTGGCCTAATAGAACGAGTTTAGGAGGAGCTCCTCCTCCTCAATTTATTGGCATAGTTTCTGTATAAATGGTACCAGTTATTCTTTGTGTATGTGGTAGGATTCAGCTATGAATCCATGTGGTCCTGGGCATTTTTTTTTTGGTTGGTAGACTATTTATTACTGACTCAATTTCAGAGCTCATTCTTGGTCTATTTAGGGATTCGGTTTCTTCCTGGTTCAGTCTTGGGAGGGTGTATGTGTGCAGGAATGTGTCAGTTTCTTCTAGATTTTCTAGTTTATCTGCATAGATGTGTTCATTATGTTCTCTGATGGTTACTTGTATTTCTGTGGGGTCAGTGGTAATATCCCCTTTGTCATTTCTAATTGTGTTTATTTGGATCTTCTCTATTTTCTTCTTTATTAATGTAGCTGGCAGTCTATCTACTTTATTAATTTTTTCAAAAAATAAACTGTTGGATTAATTGATCTTTTGAATGGTTTTTCATGTCTCAATCTCCTTCTGTTCAGCTCTGATTTTGGTTATTTCGTGTCTTCTGCTAGCTTTAGGTTTGGTTTGTTCTTAGTTCTCTGGGTCTTTTAGTTGTGATGTTAGGTTGTTAAATAGAGATCTTTATAAATTTTTTATTTGGGCATTGTGTGCTATAAATTTTCCTCTTAACGCTGCCATAGTTGTGTCCCTGAGATTCCAGTTTGTTATGTTCTTTTTTCTTTCTTTTTTTTTTTTTTTTTTTTTGCATTTCTTTCAAAGAACTTCTTGATTTCTGTCTTAATTTCATTATCTACCCAAAAGTCACTCAGGAGTAAGGTTATTCAATTTCCAAGTAATTTTATGATTTTGAGCAAATTTATTAGTCTTGATTTCTAATTTGTGCTGTTATCCGAGGCAGTGGTTGTTATTATTTCAGTTCTTTTGCATTTACTGAGAAATTTTTTGTGTCCAATTGTGGTCAATTTTAGAGTATGTGCCATTTGGTGGTGAGAAGAATGTACATTCTGTTGTTTTGGGGTCAAGAGTTCTCTAGATGACTATTGGGTCCATTTGATGAAGCGCTGAGTTCAGATTCTAAGTATCTTTTTTAATTTACTGTCTTGATGATCTGTCTAACACTTTCAGTAAAATGTTAGTGGGATGTCAAAGTCTCCCACTATTATTATCTGGGAGTCTAAGTATCTTTGACAGTCTGTAAGAACTTCCTTTTCGAATCTGGGTGCTCCTCTATTGGGTGTGTGTGTGTATATATATATATATACACACATATATATATTATATATATATATATTTAAGATTGTTAGATCTTCTTGTTTAATTGAACCCTTTACCATTATGTAATGTCCTTCTTTGTCTTTTTTGATATTTGTTAGTTTAAAGTCTATTTTGTCTGAAACTGGGACTGCAGCCCCTGCTTTTTTCTGTTCTCCTTTTGCTTGGTAGATTTTTGTCCATCCCTTTATTTTGAGCCTATGAGTGTCACTGTATATGAGATGGGTGTCTTGAAGATAGCATACCAATGGACCTAGATTCTTCATACAGTTTGCCATTCTATGCCTTTTAATTGGGACATTTAGCCCATCTACATTCAAAGTTAGTATTGGTATGTGTGAATTTGATCCTTTCATTGTGCTGTTAGCTGGTTATTATGCTGATTTGGTTGTGTGGTTGTTTTACAGTGTCACTGGTCTGTGAACTTCAGTATGTTTTTGTAGTGACTGGTAATGGTCTTTCCTTTCCATATTTAGTGCTTCCTTCAGGAGCTCTTATAAGGTACGTCTGGTGGTAGCAAATTCCCTCAGCATTGCTTGTCTGAAAAGGATCTTATTTCTCTTTTGTTTATGAAGTTTGGTTTGGCTGGATATGAAATTCTGGGTTGGAATTTATTTTCTTTAAGAATGTTAAATATTGGCCCCTAATATCTTTTGGCTTATAAGGTTTCTGCTGAGAGGTCCATTGTTAGTCTGATGGGCTTCCATTTGTAGAAAACCTGACCTTTCTCTCTAGCTTTCTTTTCACATTTTTTCTTACACTTTGAACTTGGAAAATCTAATAATTATGTGTCTTGGAGGTGATCTTCTTGTTATATATCTTACTGTGGTTCTCTCATTTCCTGAATTTCAATGTTGGGCTCTCTAGCTAGGTTTGGGAAGTTATCATAGATTATATCCTGAAATGTTTTCAACTTGCTTACACTCTCCCCATCTCTTTAAAGGACACCAATGAATCATAGATGTAGTCTCTTTACATAATCCTGTATTTCTTCAAGGTTTTGCTTTCTCTATTCTTGTCTGACTGTCTTATTTCAGAAAGCCAGTCTTCAAGCTCTGAGATTCTTCCTTCTGCTTCACCTATTCTGATATTAATATTTGTGATTGCATTATGAAATTCTTGTAGTAGTGTGTTCTTAGCTCTATCATGTCAATTACCTGCTTTTCTATGCTGGCTATTTTGTCTGTTAGCTCTTGCATCATTTTATGGTGATTCTTAGCTTCCTTGGTTTGGGTTTCAAAATACCCCTGCATCTCAACGACCTTTGTTCCTATCCGTATTTTGAATTCTAGTTCATTCATTTCAGCTATCTCAACCCTGTTCATAAGCCTTGCTGGAGAGGTGGTGTGGTCATTAGGAGAAGAGAAGGCACTCTGACTTTTTGATTGTCAGAAGTCTTCTGCTTGTCCTTTCTCCTCTTTGTGGGCTGATGTTCCTTCAGTCTTTGATGTTGCTGACTTTTGGATTGATTTTTTTATCCTATTTGATGCCTTGAGGGTTTCATTGTAGTATAAGGTGGATTCAACCAACTGGCTTCATTTTTGGAAGATTTTAGTGGGCCAGCAGTCAGCTACCAATTCCTGGACTGCATGCTCTAACTCTGGGGAACTTGTATTGGGCCCTGACTTTGTTCTCTGGCTCCTTGAAGTTAAGAATCCTCTATGCTGAGGGGAATGATGTGCTTCCAGACTATTGGTCACTACACTCTGATGTATGGTGCCAGCCAAAGCATTTCATAGTGCATTGGCAGTGGGATCTGTCCTCATTCTCACATGTCAGCAGCAACAGCAGCAACACTGCAATGGGGTACACACTCATTGGCTGTGGCAGGGTACTAGCAGGTGCCAGGTTACCTGCCTTCATATGGGTGTTACCTACAGTGGCAGAGGCAGAATGACTCTGGAGGCATTGGAGCACCTGATGGTTACCATGCACATGGTCATGCTGCTGGTGGTGTTAGAACAGGGGCAGGGCATTGGTGGGTACAGGTTTGTGTACCTTAGCTGTGTGCTGCAGGCAGCAGTGGTCACTCTGGGCAATGGAGTGTCCACTGTTCTCTGTGCCTAGTTTCACTCCCATGGAAGTGCTTGTGCAAGGGCAGGGTCCTGGTGGGGCAAGGTTGGCTGGCTCTGTGTCTGCCAAGGCTCCTATTGCAATAGTGGTCAGGTAGGGGGAGAGGGGAGGAGTGGACTCCCACCACAGCAGTGGTAGGGCAAAGTGCACACACATAGGTATGCTGGTGAGGCAAGGAAGGCAAAACCCACTAGGCACACCCACACTGAAAAAGTGATGTTGGGGGTTGCCATGAGCACAGGGGAAGCTGCAGTTTGGGGAGGGAGCAGGCAGACTGGTAGATGGCAGTAGGGGCTGCCTCTCTTGAGTTCTCCTTTGGTTGAGCATGATCTGCCAGCACAGGAACTGTAATGTGAACCCCGAGGGCACCCAAAGCTGCCCTGCAAGCCAGGCAGGGGTTCTGCAAGAGGCCAGCAGACCAAGGGTGCTCAGGTCAAACCAGACCCACCTAATGGGCACAACCACACTGCAGAGTTCAGATCCAAGAGTTCTGCTAGTGCTAAATTCTCTTGTGGAAGCAAGTCCAGCCAAGGGAGATGAGCTTCTCTCACCCTGCTCCACTACAGATGCTTCCACATTATATCCTCTGGGCTCTGCCTCAGCTGGTGTGCTGCCCCTACGACTTCTCTAAACATCTCTCACAGACAACTCAAGCATCTGTAGTGGTCAAGGGGTCTCCGCCTATTGGGATTCCCAAGGCCCATGGTGTGAGTAGGTTGCTCCTCGCCAGTTCAACTTGCCCATTCCGCTTGGATCACTGGGAGCCAGAAACAAGTCCTGGTGCATGGTAGCCTGGTTCAGGGTTCCCAGCTTCCTCCTGCTTCAAGCCAGCTTCTGGGTCTTCCCTCTGTCCACTCTCAGTGCCTTCCCTCTGAAGATCTGTTAGGAGTGTGCCAGTCATCTTGGTCTCTCAGTGGAAGCTGTTCCACCTGACTGTGTCTAATCGGCCTTCTTGTCCTCTCTCCAGTTTGCTATTATTTCACTGAGGATTTTTGTATCAGAAGTCTATTTGCATCTGAGATATTTGGCCAAAGCTTTCTTTTCATGCAGTGTCTTTTTCTGACTTATGTATCCAGGTAATGCTGACCTCATAAAATGTGTCTGGAAGTATTTTCTCTGGCTTTATTTTTTAGAAGAGTTTGAGAAGTATTGGTAATAATTCTTCTCTGAATGTTTGGTAGAATTCAGCTATGAAGACATCTAGACCTGGGCTTTTCTTTGTTGGAGGGTTTTTAATTACTACTTCAGTTTATTTGTCATTGGACTGTTTGGGCTTTCTATTTCTTCCTGATTCCATCTTGGTAAGTTTTACTTTTCCAGGATTTTATTCCTCTAGTGTTATCCTACTTGTTAGCACATAATAGTTCATAATAGTTCCTTTTATTTCTGAGATGTCTGATGTAATGTCTCCATTTTCATTTATGATTTTATTTATTTGAGTTTTCTCTTTTTTTCTGTTAATCTAGTTAAGGGTTTGTCAATTTTGTTTATTTCAATGAAACAACCTTTGTTTTATCAATTTTTTTCTATGGTGTTTCTGGTTTTTATTTATTTGATTTATTTCTGTTCTAATCTTTATTATATCCTTTCTTCTGCTGACTTTGATTTTAGTTTGTTCTCTTATTTAGTTCCTTGAAGCATAATATTAGGCTATGTATTTGGGATCTTTTTTAATGTAGTCATTTATTGGTATAAGCATCTCTCTTAGAACTGTTTTTGCTGTATCCCACAGGTTCTGTCATGTCATACTTCCATTGTTGTTTGTCTCAAATTATTAAATTCTCTTCTGATTTCTTCTGTGAGCTATTGGTTGTTTGGGATCATGTTGCTTAATTTTCATGTATTTGTGAATTTTCCAAAATTTCTCCTGTTAATGATTTCTAGTTTCATACTGTTGTGGTCAGAAACAATACTAAATATAATTTCAATCTTATTGAAATTATTAAGACTTGTCTTGTGGTCTAACATTTGGTCTATCCTGAAGAATGTTTCATGTGCACTAGAGAATGTTTATTATGCTGCTGTTTAATGGAAAGTTTTGCATGTGTCTGTTAGACCCATTTGGTCTGAAGCGCAATTCAAGTCCAATATTTCCTTGTTTATTTTTTGTCTGGTTGACCTATCCGTTGTTGAAAGTGGAGTATTGGAGTTCCCTACTATTATTGGATTGCTATCCATTTCTTTCTTTATGTCTGTTAATATTTGCTCTATATATGTAGGTACTCCAATGTTGGGTTCATATATAGTTACAATTATTATGTTTCCTCAATGAATTGACTGCCTAATTACTAAATAATGACCTTCTTTATCTCTTGTGACAATTTTTTATTTGAAGTTTATTTTACCTTATGTAAGCATAGCCACTTCTGTTCTCTTTAGATTACTATTTGCATAAAATGTCTTTTTTTCATTCTTTCATTTTCTGCCTATGTGTCCGTAAGCTAAAATGGCAAGTTTTCAACACTTATGTTATTAAATAAGGCTTCTGTGACTTTTTCTCTTCTCTTTATGGACCTTTCATAATAAAAAAAAATTTACTTGATGATATTCCATCAGTCCTGTAAGCTGTCTTCACTGTCTTCATTTTTTTTTTTTCTTTGTTTCCCCATGATTGGGTTATTTCAAAAGACCTGTCTTCAACTTCACATATTTTTTTTGTTTGGCCAAGTATGCTATTGAAGCCCTGAATTGTATTTTTAATTGTATTCATTCAATTTTTCAGCCCCAAGAGTTTTGTATTTTTTTCTTAATGATTTCTATCTCTTCATTGAATTTCTCATTTAGATCATAAATTGTGTTCCTGATTTTATTGAATTACATATCTGTATTCTCCTGTACCTTGCTAACTTCCTTAAGATCTCTATTTTAAATTTACTTTCAGCCAGTTCGTAAGTTTTCATTTCTCTGGAGCCAGTTACCAAAACTTTACCATGTTACTTTGGTGGTGTTATGTTTCCTCGCTTTTTCAAGTTTCCTATGTCCCTGCGTTGTTGTCTGAGCATCTGGTGGTACAGTCACTTATTCCAAATTTATAGTTTATGTAGTTTCACCTGAAGATGGGTCCTAGGGTGTCAGTTGGAGGGTGTGTTGGCTCTGGTTCTGGATAGGCCCAGTAGCGTAGTCTGCGTACAGCTTCTTCAACTATAGTTAACATCAGTAATGACTGCAGGTGCCTCAGAGGCCTAGAGAGCAGGTGTTTTGAGCAATGGTTTTGGCAGTGAAGATTATTAGAGTTCTTGGTGGCAAAGATGTTAGGGATCCTCCTGCTCTTACTTTCCCCATGGTGAAGAACTTTAGCTGAGAGAATCACACATGGTGTTGGGTCTGACATGGGTCACAAGCAGACTCAGTGAAACTGTGTTCCAGGGCTCAAAATGGTTTTGAAATGGCTGTGGACCTGGAATTCTGTGCTCAGTGTCCTGCTGAACTACTGTGGCTCCTGTAATGTGGGCTCAGATTCCCTCTCTGGAACATAGGTAAACACAACTCTCCAACAAATCTAGGGGCTGTGACACTGAGGCATTCCCCAATAGCCCAGTTCCAAAAAGCAGAGATGTAGCTGTGACTCTGATCCTGGGAATCAGGGTACAGCATTGACACAGCTCTAAGGAAGAAGGGGTGTTCCAGAGGCTCAAGCCCTGGCTAGCAGGGCACAACTGTCACTCCCCACACTAATGGGGCAGGGTATCAACTTGGGCACCAGGGGAGTAGGTATCTTGTAGTGATGACTCTGGAAGTAGGAAAAGGCAGTGGCCTAGGCTCCATAAGGCTGGGTACAGCAGCAGCAAGAACTCAGGAATGATGGGGTGGAGCTGTGGTTTGTTCTCTGGGGCTTGGAGAACAGGGCAACGATGGTCCTACTCCCTAGAGAGGCAGGGAGCCTCAGCATGTCAGATTCTACAAGGAAATCCAGATTCAGGCAGGTGGATATCTGTGGCTGTTTGACCCAGAGGGCAGCAGTCACAGCTCAGCCAAGACTCTGTTTCCCTGGAGACTGGGACACCACATCAGCTCAGGTGCCTGGGAGGCGGCTGCTTCACTGGGCCCTAGGCCTGGGACCCCACAGGGCTGGATGTGTGACTAATCCACAGGGCTGGGATTGCTGGTCCCCAAAGGACAGGATTCTGTCTTGACTCAGGCAGGGTGGCTCTGTTATACTGGACTCTGGGTCGCCAAGAGACAGGCAACACATGAGCTTAGTTGCCGGGGTATAGTTGCTCTGCTATAGGGGCAGAAGATCAGATTCCTGAAGGAGCAGGAGCCACTAGGCAGAAGTGCAGGCCTGTGATTGCTCCACTGGGCCTGAACTTCTGGTTCCTGGCAGGCAACATGCCACATCAACTGGGGCACCTGGGGCATGTGGCTTCTCTGCTGGGAATAGGCTTTGAGTAGCCAAGGGATGAGATGCAGCAGCAAATGAGATGGGGGAGATTGTCAGCTTCTTCCCAGACAGTATGAAGCTGCAGCAGCTTGTTCTTAGAGCATAGGAAGATTAAGCAGCTTGTTCTTAGGTGACAGGTAGCTGCAGCAGCTCAGCTGGTAAATGGTGCACTGCCGTGTGTGAGCATGATGCAATAATGGCAGAAGCTGAGGGATGAAGGGGTACAGTGGCTATGGGCTCCTGGAAGAGTAGCTCCAGTTTCAAGATTGCACAGTGGCAGCTTGGACCACAGAGAGTGCATATGAGATGGGCTCCATCTCTGGAGTCATGCAGCCTTTGGAACTCCAGGCAGCCTCCTAAGCTGGGCACAGGGCCTATGAGGTCTGTGGGCCTCATAAGTAGTGAAAACTGTAGGTGTCCATGACAGTGACAGGGGCTGCTGTGGCCTCCTGCTTACCTTTTCCTCACAGGGAGAAACCCACTCCTGGTTCCAAGCTGATCCCCACTGGAGGGAATGGATGGCAGAAGCAAGGTGGTTTCTTCCTGCTCTAGGTGGCCATCCTGAGTTACTGTGCACCATAAAATTTCCATCACTCCCTTGCTGTGCTCCAGCATTCTCTTTTAGTCACTCTGGTCAAATTGTGGCTACTTGTTGTTTTGGTACTTTGTTATAGGGGTGATGAACAGTAGCCACCTGTAATTGACTATCTTGCTAACATTACTCCGAATCTGTTCATTTGTTTTATTTCTGGTTGTTAAGCATGTATTTATATTCCAATAAAAATAAAATAACATAATGTATAAATAAAATATTTAGATCCGAGCAAAGACAGAAAGAGAGTAAGTGAATGAAAGAGAGAAATAGAGAAGAGAAGAGCGCATGAAAGGGGAGCAGAGAAGAGAGGAGAGGAGAGGCGAGGGGAGGGAAGGGGAGGAGAGAGGAGGACAGGGAAGAGGAGGGGAGGGGAGGGGAGGAAAGGGGAGGGGAGAGGAGGGGGGCATGGTGCAGGATGGCAATATTTGTTTGGGTTTATTCCCAAATAACCCTGTTCCTTCCACCTTACTCTTTGAGCCTACAGAAGGACATAAATTTTTTAAAAAGGAAGTAGGCAAGAAAAAAATGGTAGGTGGAAAGGGCTACTGTTAAGGTGAAGAGTTGAGAAGATTCCTAGAGGTGCAAGGAAGTCAAAGCCAGCAATTTCTTGGCATAGGTGCACCTGGAGCATGCTTCACTGTAGCCTCCCAGAGACGGTGCAAGACCTCAGAAATGATGGCTATCATCTCATGTCTAGGGAGGCTGGACCCAAGTACCTGAGGCCTGAGCCTCCCAGGGATTCCAGGGCCTTAAGTTTGACCAGAGAGCAGCAGAAGCACCAGACCTACGGGTATCATGGTGGCTCAGAGACAGACCAAGATAATTATTTTTAATGTGTAAGAGATATTTCTCTAGTCTAGAGTTTATGTACTAAATTTCATTTATATTACATTAGCATTTATACAACATTTTACACTTCATGTATTTACATCACATAGATTTGATTTTTCCTATACCCATACGAGATTTGGCAGGTGAGAAATTATCCCAGTTGCGGATGGCATACTGAGGCCTATCATGCTCTTCTCATTGTAGGTAACGATACATCTGGAAAGATCTCCAAATCAAAACAAGGTGAGTTTTATCTGCTATTAAACAGAAGGCATGATTTATACTACACACTCTGATAGGTGCTTTATAGTCTTTATCCATTTTAATTCTCAATGAAAAGCTACTCTGTGAAGTAGCTATTACTGTTAGCCCCACTTTATAGGTGAAAACACTGAGGCTTAGAGAGGTTAATTTGCTCAAGATCACACAAGTAGCAAGTGGCCAAGCCAAAATTCAACCCAAATTGTATTATATCAATACCCATGGTCATAAATATGAGAAGCCACGGCTTTGTTATGAATTAATCTTATTGTATTCCTTAGTGCCTCCATTTCCTCACTTATGCATGGGAAATAATAACACATCTGCCTTGCAGAACTGCTGTGATAATTGACTCAAGTCAAGTATTTGAGGAACTATGTATGTAATTACCTAGAATGAAAGCGTTTTGTAAGCAGAGAAGCATACACCTATCAAATTTATTGCTATCAAGCTATATTACTGGCTAGGGTGTCATCTTGGGCAAACCCTTTAGCACTCTGGTCTCAGATTTTTCACCCAGAAATTGAGAGTTTTGGACTAGAAGATCCCTATCTTCTTTCCAGCTCCAATGACTTCAAGTTGAGTAACAAGTTGCAATACTGACATCATGATAGGACCATAGGGAAACAGGGAATTGACCCACACAGCAAACTGGGGCATGAGATCAGCAGGGACAAAAACTCCATGACAACCATGGCACCAGAGAGCAAGTACCTGGCATGCTTTCTGTCTCTAATTGGCTTTTCTCCTTTCATCTCTGCTCTCGGCGGCACATTTAAGAGGATCCCCACGTGAGACCATCTCTCTTGCTGTGAGTGGACAGCCAATTTTGTGGTCAAACATACCCATCTTGGAGTGTGATATGCCCACCTGAAAAATTCCGTTGGAAAAGAAATAGGCAATTTCCACCTTTGGCAAGAACTCTGTCTTCTTGGGGGACCTGGGTCAAGGTCACAGGACAAGACTTGGAACAGTGGATTCTGTATCACCTCAATATCCATGTAATTCTTCCAGTAAGGACACACGTGGAACAGAGTTTATGGTCCTCAGTCTCTCTCAATCTTTAACTCTTCCCTCTTCCTCACTCCACATTCTTTACCTAAAGTTCCTCGTTGGACCCTCTTTCTTCTTACTCAACCTTCTGTAAAAAGAAAAACCTCAAACACAAAATTTCAGGTATTATTCTGGGATGAGGGATGGGTATTGAATTCTTAAGGATGTGACCCTGAACACTGCTATCTTCTTTTTTTTTCACCTGTAAAATGGGGATGTTGGGATGATCTATAGTCAAATATATGTTGTCTATAAAGCCTGAAAGAGGAATCAAAAATGATAATTTACTGAGTTTCAGAGGAATTTCCTAAGATCAAAACCTGCTTGGGTATGTATCCCAGTTTTCTCCACCCCAAGGGCACTTTTAATTTAATTTTTGCCCTTCAGGATTCTGTTTTCAAAATGCTAATAACTGTTTTGATTCTGTTTAAATACATAGCTTTGATTTATGATCTCTGAATAGCAAGAGACACATTGAGTCTTAATGATATGACAGAGTACTCATATATCATGCAATTAGAACTTCTGAAATACTTCAAAATTGCTCCCTGTTGTAATTTTTGGAGACCCTGGGATCTGAAGACACCATCCTGGGCAACACAGATATCAGAAATACCCACTCCAAGCACAAGAAGTGTTGGTTTAAATATTCCTTGTAACCTTCTTGTACATATATTATTCTTTATTTAGCAATGTTTCTGGCTTTACCCGATTTTGTACCCTGCACAACTTTGCAAACTGACCATGTCCTTATTAGATTAGCACTGGATAGGATTTTGATCACCTACGTTCATCTAGTAAAATCTTTAACCAATATTCACATCAATTACCTTTTCCTCTGCAAATTGTCTCAGGAGATGATGAACATACGTAAGAAATTAATCAAAGGTAATGAATGTATCCAGAGTTTTTTCTCTTCTCTAGCTTATCAAATGTCAACAAGGTAAGTTTTCACGATAAATTTTATCATGAGTAAGAAAAGCAATCCACAATTCCTTGTTCTTTCCTGGAAATGGTAGATTACATAGAGTACATTTAATTATGTCTGCCTGTGTCACCAGAATGTAATACAAAAGTAAAGAGTTTTAGTGCAACCCATTGATCAACAATTTGACTTATTTTCACTGAATTGACCCGTTATATTGGTGTCTGGGGGATACTATCTGTAAGAGCTTATGTTTTGAAAATATTTCCATTAAATCTAACTCACCTCGGGTAACATATCTGAGAAATTGTATTAGAGGGTTTTTTTTATTTTTAAATCTTTTTTTAATTTTTATTTTTATTTTAAGTTCTGGGGTACAAGTGCACGATGTTCAGATTTGCTACAAAGGTAAACGTGTGCCATGGTGGTTTGCTGCGCCTATCAACCCATCACCTAGGTATTAAGCCCAGCATGCATTAGCTATTTTTCCTAAGGCTCTCCCTCCTGCCACTCCACCCTCTGACAGGCCCCAGTGTGTGTTGTTCCTCTCCCTGTGTCCATGTGTTCTCATAGTTCAGCTCCCACTTATAAGTGAGAAGATACGGTGTTTGGTTTTCTGTTCCTGCACTAATTTGCTGAGGATAATGACTCTGCATTAGTTTACTGAGGATAATGGCTTCCAGCTCTATCCATGTCCCTGCAAAGGACATGATCCCATTCTTTTTATGGCTATTCTAAGAGTAAACAGAAAGATTTCCAAGTTAATAAACTCATAACAGAAATAAAACAAAAATAAGATTTTCTTAGTTTGGCATTCAAACCTGAATGAAAGAACCATTTAATAACGAATGTGTTAAAGAGAAATTTGTTGAGCTCTGCAAATATTAGTATACACAATGCTTAATACTAAGTAACCAAACATCTCTACTAATCTGTGTCCTGTATACAGTCAGCGTTCTCAGCTTGAGGGTACTTGGTGGTAATGGAAGAAAAAGCAGCATCAGGAATTGACAATCCAGCTGCATGGGAGATAACACAATACTACAGGATAGAAAGAAACACAATCATTCGTCAACAATATTCTTTAGTCTGGTTTAGAAATCATCTAATTTAAGAAATAATTTTATTGAGAGCTTCTTAATACTTCAGTACTAGTTCTTTCTTTATTCCCCTTTAAGAGAGATGTGATGATGGGAATGATCCTTGCTAACGTTTCTGAGGTCTTACTGCTTTTGTTTGTTTTGCTTTGTTCTGTTTTGAGACGGAGTCTCACTCTGTCACCCAGGATGGAGTGCAGCGGCATGATATCTCAGCTCACTGCAACCTCCGCCTCCTGGGTTCAAGTGATTCTCCTGCTTCAGCCTCCCGAGTAACTGAGACTACAGGCGTGTGCCACCACGCCTGGCTAATTTTTGTATTTTTAGTAAAGGCGGGGCTTCTCTATGTTAGCCAGGCTGGTCTTGAACTCCTGACCTCAGTCAATTCGCTTACCTCAGCCTCCCAAAGTGCTGGGATTACAGGCCTGAGCCACCGTGCTCGGCCGAGGCCTTATTGTTTTAAGCCCTTTGTGTCACTCCATCCTTGCAACAACCCTATGAGATGGTAATGATTATCAGCTTCCTTTGTAGATGAGACGACTGAGGTACAAAGAGGTTAATCACGTGCTAAACATCACACAGCCAGCAAGTAAGATTCAGAAAAGTCTATTCTCCACATTCTCTCTCTTCTCCCCACCCCTCTCTCTCTTCCGCCCTCCTCCCCCTTTCTCCACCCTATTGGTGATTTTTACATTTAATAATATTTTTATCATAAATGTAGAAGCTGTAGAAAAACAAGATAATACAGATAAGGATAAAGAAAAAAATCAAAATGATTCTATCCATTACTTTTAATGTTTGATATTATAAATGGTTTTTAAGGGGTGTGTGTGTGTGTGTCTGTGTTTGTGAGAGACAGAGAGAGAGGAGAGAGCGGGGGGAGGGAGAGAGAGCTCATCATGCACGCAAAATAGTTCGTAAAAAGCAAATAATTTTCTTCCAGAAAAGTAGAACTACCTTGTACACTCATCAATGGTACATATGAGTGCTCCTTCCTTACTGATTTATACAATATCTTATATATTAAGATAATAATTATATTCTCTTTTTCTGTTTTATCACTGTTTTCCCCCATTCATCAACTGTCTTGCAAATATGCTTTATATAAGGGTTTTTCTGCCATGACCAACTTTTAAATTGCTTTGCCATATTTTTTCTCTTACAATTTCTGTTTTGGTGTTACTTTTCAGGAATATCACTTCCATCCCAAGATTATATAACTGCACATCTATTTATTCCTCAAATACTCTTTTACCTATAGTGAGGCAGGTCTCACAGACCATTTATAGAAGAGTTTGTTCTTTCACTATCAATTGAAAATACTTTTTCATGTATAAAATTCTTACCAACACTTACATTGATTTGTGAAATTTTTATTTGTTCTCTGGTACATGTCTGTTATTATAAGAATAATGAATTATCAATGTTCATAATACTTTTTAATATCTGGAAGTTAAAATCCTTTCTAATTATTCATCTTTTTCGAAATAATCTTGGCTATTAGCATTGGTTTGCCCTCTGACCTCAAGAAATGACAGTCTGAGTATGGAACAGAGTGAATGTACATAATCCATGCATACCTTTGGTTGGTGCAATTACTTTTGCACCAACCTAGTACCATAAGTCTGTTGGTAAGCTCTAACTTGCGGATTGTATCTACCAAAAAAAAAAAAAAAAAAAAAGAAATATCTCTGTATTATTAGAGAATTGAAATATTTACTTTGACCTTTCCTCTAGTTTAAGATCCCTCATAATTTGATGCTGGTTTTCCATTGACCTAGTGTACCCAAAGTCAAGCGAACTGAAGAAAACAATGGCTTATGTGGCTTATATCATCATGGCGCTTGGTGGTTTGACCAGGATGGACACTAGGTCTGAATCTACACCTGCTGAGAGGCAATGATGCCTGGCCATCTACAAAGCTGATGCTGGCTCATGAATCTCCTCAAATTAACCCATGAAAATATTACTTTTCACATTCCTACCCACAGGTACACCTGTCACTCATGGTTATTTGTAAGCAATCCATGATAACAATAGCCAACCTCTGTTGAACCATTGTTGTATACCTAATTGTGTGCTTAGCTTTTGCAAGAATTTTCACTAATAACCTTCCCAGTAACTTGGGAAGTTAGAAGCTTTTATTATCCTTACATTATTATACCATTGTCCTTTTGTGCCTCCGCAGTAAATTAAGCTTAATGTTTTTATGTCACTGGTACAAGTTAATAGAAGAAGTATTGGAACTAAAACTCCAAAGTCTGAACCCTTAGCCACATTACTATGCTGTTTGCCAAATACCCTAAAATCGAGGCAACTGTTGAGGCCAAGAGTGAGCTGCACTAGCTCCTTCTGGAATGCTTTGCATGAAGGCTTCCCTAAGGAGATTTATTCCATAACCTTATTGAACACCCATGTTCTGTCTGCCTGAAAATATTTTCAGAATTTATATTATTAAGGCCAGTTTAGATATGTTATATTGAATACATTTTTATTAAAGTAGGAGAAGTTATTATAAACAGGGGAAGTAATTTTTCCAAAGGATAAAATAAAAAGTATTTTAAATCCACTTAGATAACAATCCAGGACAGGACTGCTGTCCATCAGACATATTTTGGAAGGAGACCATTTAAGCTTTCATAATTTTTTTTCTTTTGAGATGGAGTCTCGTTCTGTTGTCCAGGCTGGAGAGCAGTGGCACAATCTCAGTTCACTGTAACCTCAGCCTCCTAGGTTCAAGTGATTCTCCTACCTCCCAAGTAGCTGGGATTACAGGCCTACACAACCACGCCCGGCTAATTTTTGTATTAGTAGAGATGGGGTTTCTCCACGTTGGCAAGGCTGGTCTCAAACTCCTGACCTCAGGTGATCTGCCCACCTCAGCCTCCCAAAGTGCTAGAATTACAGGCATGAGCCACCGCACCTGAACTAAGCTTTCATAAGTTTAAAGCAACAGTTATATAATTAATCATCAGAGGTATTTTTTAAGAAAAACGATTACCTTAATTAGTGATCTTTACCTTATACATAATACTCTCACCATTTCTGTAGCATATATTTTTTAAATTACCAGTCAACTTTTTAAATATATTTTTTAATTATCATGATACTCCATGAATTAATCAAGAACCTGAAGCATTGTGCAGGTACATGCTGACAATTCAAGAAGAAAAGTTGGGGTCTTTCCATCAGAAGAGTGAAACATTTCTCTTTTTCCAGTGCTTGTTGGAGGAACAGACGTACACATATGAAGATGGTAATGTTATCACTTCACCTGAGTTAGCAATCCATTCTCTTGTCTCCTTTCTGATATTAGGAGCACCGAGCCAATGACTAGGGGAGGAAATATTACAGAAATCACATATTTCGTCCTGCTGGGATTCTCAGATTTTCCCAGGATCAGTAACAGTGCTCTTCACTACATTCCTGGTGATCTACATTACATCTCTGGCCTGGAACCTGTCCCTCATTGTTTTAATAAGGATGGATTCTCACCTCCATACACCCATGTATTTCTTCCTCAGTAACCTGTCCTTCATAGATGTCTGCTATATCAGCTCCACAGTCCCCAAGATGCTCTCCAACTTCTTACAGGAAGAGCAAACTATCACTTTTGTTGATTGTATTATTCAGTACTTTATCTTTTCAACAATGGGACTGAGTGAGTCTTGTCTCATGACGGCCATGGCTTATGATCGTTATGCCGCCATTTGTAATCCCCTGCTCTATTCATCCATCATGTCACCCACCCTCTGTGTTTGGATAGTACTGGGAGCCTACATGACTGGCCTCACTGCTTCTTTATCCCAAATTGGTGCTTTGCTTCAACTCCACTTCTGTGGGTCTAATGTCATCAGACATTTCTTCTGTGATATGCCCCAACTGTTAATCTTGTCCTGTACTGACACTTTCTTTGTACAGGTCATGACTGCTATATTAACCATGTTCTTTGGGATAGCAAGTGCCCTAGTTATCATGATCTCCTATGGCTATATTGGCATCTCCATCATGAAGATCACTTCAGCTAAAGGCAGGTCTAAGGCATTCAACACCTGTGCTTCTCATCTAACAGCTGTTTCCCTCTTCTATACATCAGGAATCTTTGTCTATTTGAGTTCCAGCTCTGGAGGTTCTTCCAGCTTTGACAGATTTGCATCAGTTTTCTACACCGTGGTCATTCCCATGTTAAATCCCTTGATTTACAGTTTGAGGAACAAAGAAATTAAAGATGCCTTGAAGAGGTTGCAAAAGAGAAGGTGCTGCTGAATTTACAGATTCTGAGACTTCTGCCAGATATGTCCCATCAGAATCCCCTTCGCCCACAAAACATCATCATGAATGGACTAACAAAAATCATACTCCCTACTGCCTTTGGACAAAGAAGGCTTGATTTGATGCAGAAAATATGCCAATATGGACCAACGGGTGACTTGATGCCACAGACATCAGGATCTTTAGGTCCTGGAGGTTCATTATTTTTATCCTACATCAGGTGTGGCCTCATCATTTATTAATCTATCCAAAAGTATTTGTGAAACAACAAGATTTAGAAATCTTTTGTTTCTTTTGGCTTCTCAGATCAAAGATGGTTCAATGTTAGGACTTTGCCACTAGAGAAATGAGGCCTGGCACAGACCCCCAAGAGTTTAGAAACATCATCTCCCATATATGCTGATACAGCATAATAAAGACATGGTGGTAACCATTGACTATTCTGTTTCTGGACAGGAGAGAATAAACAGACAGAGGGGTTCTGCCACTGGAAAGGGAAAAAAAGCAATATATTGGCCTAGTTGTGTCTTTAAGAAAGAGCAGCCTGAGATAGCTGCAGATTGCCTAAGACCTCTCTCAGCACTAATCATCTAATACATTTTTGGCAATTTCCTTGCCTACACCAGCTGTAGCATAAGGAAGAAGGAGGTGATTTTAATCATGAAGTGGGATAGAAACAAGGATATGGTCCCTCCAATGACATGTACTTTTGAGTCTGATGATTTGATTTCTTGTATCTAGAGTATAGTGGGAAATTATAATGGAGATGATATTTAACGTTCACAGCCAATAGTAATATCTGATACTGTGGGACTCAAACCTTCCTTTTTCTCCCCCATTAAATTTAGAAAATTTACTCTTGACTGGGTAACTATTGAATCCAGGAGAGATGAAAGAAACATGAGTCAAAAGTATCACAGTCAAGCTCAACCTAGACAAGCTAACCTGCAGTCATGTTCGGAGAAGTCATGCATTTAAGCCTACTCTACACTAGCCAGTCCCAGCTGATCTCCAGGTGATCTGAGGAGATGTGAATGACAATAAATGAATGTCGCAGTCAGCACTGGATTTTGTGATTTGTTATACAGCAGTAGTTAACCAATATACTTCGTAATTTAAAATTAAAAATTTTCTCCTAGACCAAACTGCCTGGCTTCAAATTCAGGCTCTTCCACTCCCAAGCTGTGTGATGCTGGGCAAGCCACATAATCTTTTGTGCCTCAGCTTTCTCATTTGTAAAATTGAGGTATTATATATCTATTTTGGAGTTGTTTAGGATGATTGAACTGATACTTATTGAAAACTCAGAATAGGGACCCCAGCATATAATAAACGCTATTCATGAGTCATGTATTATTATTTATTGAGTGCTTTCTATGTTCAAAGAATTTAAATGGCTTCAGTTGAGCTACGTTTTATTGTTATACCAACTTCATAGATGAATAAACTGAAGCCAGAGGAATTAAGAAACACAGTTAGTAAGCGAAGGATGGGAATCCAAACTAACACTGCAGGTATCAAAGCCTCCTCCCTTCTTCAATACCCCTTAATGTGTAAGGTGCCAAATTGCTTATTAATATACAAGGTAAACACGAATAAAATAAAGCATTATTTGTGAGATGCAGCCAATGCTAATATCAAAAGTAACAATCTTCTGAAAAGCAATACAATAAAGTAACAAAGGTGTTAATTGGGAAAAAAATTGAAAAAAGAATGCCAATTCAAACCTTAAGAAAATTAGGGGAGCAGTGGGCAAGATGGCTGACCAGAAGCAGCTGGTGTGTGTAGCTGTCATGGAAAGGAACACAAGGGGTGAGCATTAGGTCTTTGCAACCCTCAAGTCAAGAGATCTCCTTGTGAACCCACTCCACCAGGGCTTTCAGTCTTAAGTCTACCACACAGAGCTATGTCAAGTCTTGGCAGAGCAGCCACTCAGTCATGCATGGAGACTTCAGCCTTAGATACTTGGGCTTTCTGGTAAAAGTAGCTGCAGCTCCAGCAAAGTTGGAGGTTAGACTCCTGTATATACCCCTAGGAAAGAGGCTGAATCCAGGGAGCTTAGCAGCAACTACCGACAGGCCCCCCTTCCATGGCACCTCACAAGATAAGATCCACTGGCTTGGAATTCCAGCCAGCTACCAGTAGTGGCATTGCACCTCCCTAAGAAGGAGCTCAAAGGGAAGAGCTGGGCTGTCGTCTTTGCTGCTCAGATGCCTTAACTGTTCCGGACTTTGGGCTTTGAAGAATCCGAGCTGACCCAGGGTGGAAGAGAAACCCCAGCCTAGCACAGCACAGCTGCTCTACCCAAACATAGCCAGACTATGCTTTAGGTGGGTGTCCAATCCCATTCCTCCTCACTGGGCAGGACTTCCCAACTGGGGCCTGCAGCCACCCCCACCGAGCTCTCCAGTTGGCAAAGATTTGAATTATCCCTGAGATGGCACTCCCAAAGGGAGAAGAGGGTTACCATCTTTGCTGTTTTGGTGACTTAGCAACTCCAGCCTTTGGGCTTCAAAGTGTCTGAGGCGACTGGAGACTGAAGTAGACCCCCAACACAGCACAGCTGTTCTACCAAAATGTGGCCAGACTACTTTTGTAAGTGGTTCCTGATCCTGTTCCTCCTCACTGGGTGGAACCTCTCAACTAAGGTCTCCAGCCACTTCCTACAGCTGCTTTGGGACCAGAAAAATGTGCATACCTCCCTCAGAATAAGCTCTCAGAGGAAGGGACAGGCCACTATCTTTGCTGTTTCATAGCCTTCACTGGTGACACCTCCAGGTTCTGGGAAATCTGAGGTGACTAGGTGCTGGAGCAGGCCCCAAGCATATAACAGCAGCCCTATCTATGGAAAAGTGGCCAGAATGTTACGTAGGTTTCCATTCCCATATCTTCTCACCAGGAAGATCCTCAGGCCTGGGCCTCCAGCCACCCCCAGCAGAGCTATCCAGCCAGTACCAAATCAGCAACTCCCTAGACAGAGCTTCCAGAGTCAACTGAAAGCTTCTATGCCACTGCCTCTGCAGCAGAACCGCCCTGGACACCCTCAGACTAATGAAGGAGCAAAGACACTAAGTTCCTTATCCACACCTCTAACAATCTGCAGTCAACCCAAAGAGAAGAGGCTGGTCTGTCTCCCACGGGTCCCACACACCCCCCACCACTCATCACCAGACAGAGAGCCCCTGGCTTGGGCCCACAATGCATACACTCCGTTTTGGACTGGCTGCACTGAGTGATTGCTGACCTGCATCTTTCTGGGGTGGAGCCCCCAGGAGTCAAACAAGTGACCATTAGCCGCAACCATTACTAAGATCTCTTCCTCTGCTGTCTTTAAGCTGGGGAAGGAACATAAACACAGAGATATCCCCAGAGCTGCAGTGGGCAGCCCAGGAGTGCTGAATCAGGAACTACAGCCAGCACTCAGTGGGAGAGGAACCCACACTTTCAGAGCACTGACAGGGTACACAGCTGCAACTGTAAGGAAACATAGGGGAGCCACACAACAGAGCAAGAGTCTTCCAGCTGGCCTGTAAGCCTAGATATCACCTGCTGAATCACACCTCAAAGCTTCAACACCAAAAATATCTCACTAACACGTCCCCTTCTGAAACCAGAGATAAGAAGTGAGCTTCAAATAAAGACCCTACACAAGGCTTGGTCCAGTGAAAACATCTAGAAAAGAAGTTGATTGACTCTATTCAAACTACTCTGCAGTTAAAGAAACACCCACATACAGAGATGAGAAAAAAACCAATGTAAGAACTCTGGTAACTCAAATGGCCAAAGTATCATATGTCTTCCAAATGATCACAGCAGTTCTCCAACAAAGGTTCTTAACCAAGGCAAACTGGCAGGAATAGAATTCAGAATATGTATAGAATGCAGAATATGTACAGAAATAGAATTCAGAATATATATAGAAAAAAAATCATAGAAATTCAGGAGGAGAGCAAAATCCAATCCAAGAAAAATAAGAATCACAATAAAGTGACACAGAAGCTGAAAGAAAAATAGCCAGTATAAAAAAGAACTTAGTGGGTCTGACAGAGCTGAATAACACAATGCAAGAATTCCACAATGCAATCACAAGTATTAAGAGCAGACTAAACCAAGCTGAAGAAAGAATCTCAGAACTTGATGCTGATTCTCTGAAATAAGACAGTCAGACACAAAGAGAAAAAAAAAAGAAATGAACAAAGCCTCCAAGAAGTATAGGTCATGTAAAGAGGCCAAATCTACAAGTAATTGGCATCCCTGAAAGGGAGGGGAAGAAAGAAAATAACTTGGAAAATATATTTCAGAATATTGTCCATGAAAATATCCCCAAACTTGCTAGAGAGGACAACAGTCAAATTCAGTAAATACAGAGAAGTCCTGTAAGATTCTACACAAGAAGATAATCACCAAGACACATAATCATTATATTTTCCAAGGTCAAAATAAAAGAATGTTAAAGGCAGCTAGAAAGAAAGGGTAAGTCATCTACAAAGGGATCCCCATCAGGCTGACAGCAGACCTCTCCACTGGTACTCTACAAGCCAGAACAGATTGGGATTTTATCTTCAACATTCTTAAAGAAAATAATCTTCAACCAAGAATTTCATATCCAGCCACACTAAGCTCCTAAGTGAAGGAATAATACAATCCTTATCAGATAAGCAAATGTTGAGGGACTTCATTACCACCGGACCTGACTTACAAGATCTTGAAAGCAGCAGTAAATATGGAGAGGAAAAACTGCTACCAGCTAATACAAAAACACAGTTAAACACAGAGACCAGTGTCACTATAAAGCAACCACACAAACAAGTAAAAATAATAACCAGCTGATGGCACAATGACAGAATCAAATGCACACATATCAATATTAACCTTGAATGTAGAGGGGCTAAATCCCCCACTTAAAAGGCACAGAGTGGCAAGTGGGATTAAAAAGCAAGACCCAATGGTATGCTGTCTTAAACAGACCCATCTCACATGTAAGACACACATAGGCTCAAAATAAAGGGAAGGGGAAACTTCCATGGCTGATTTGTTACTGCTGTTGCCAAATGTCACAGATTGAAAGAACCAAAATTGTGAAAATTTCTATTCTAACCAATTAATGTATGAACTACGTGAAATACCAGTCAAAATCACAACATACTTGCTTTTGGAAACTAAAAGTTGATGACAAAGTTAATACAGAAAAGAGCAAAGTATATCCAAGGTATTCTTGCCCTTACAAATATCAATGTATTCAGAAGCTCTATAAGTGACATAAGCAAGATGGCGAGTCAGGGATCTCAACCCTCATTACCCACAGAAAACAATTGGACGGCTATCTGTGCATGAAAATTGCTCTAGGAAAGTTCTGGAGTCCAGTTAAGAAGCTGCAGCAACACAGTGATGACAAGAGAGTGAACATGTTAGTCAGAGTTCTCCAGAGAGACAAAACCAGTAGGATACATCAGAGGAGTTCCTGAATTCCTTAAAATTGTTGGGAAAATATTCTATACATATGCATCTTTTTTGATGAACGGTTTACATCATTTGGATTCACAAGAAGGACCATGAGATAACCACTGTGATAGCTCTAGGCTGTTCTCTTGTAGGCTTTTCCTTTTCACATGTCTATGTGTTATCTACACAGAGTTTGGTTCTTTTGTTTTAATATTTGTGTGTATGTTGAGTATTCTTTGTTCTTTTAAACAAAGGTAAGACTAGACTTTCTCTGAATATGCTATTTTGCAACTAGTTTTTTTCCCACAAAAGATGGCCTTCCAGATCAGCACATAAGTATAAACATTTTTAATGTTTGCATAGTATCCCTGCTTAATATTACATAGAGTAACTGGGTCATAATTATTTAATCAGTACTCAAAAACATAGTATGAGTGCAAAAAACGTTCACTGATTTGGACAGAAAGATTGTGTTATGGAAAGTTAGGAGAAACAGGATATGTGAAAGTGAGGAATTCAGAGGAACCTCTATAGGTCACCCCCTTAGGGAAAAAAAGACAAAATAAGGATTGGTAAGCTGCAGAATGTTTAAATTTGTTACCACCAAAGCTAAAAGTACAATTTGTGCAGAAGGAGTTACTGATGCAGCTAAGGCTATCCTGCATCTATGCTCCAGCTTCCAGGACTCCTCCCTATGCCAGAGATATTAAAATAACAGAGAAAACAACAACCTACAAATAAAGGATGTAAAATAAATCATAATGCAAGGCAAGGCCACATGTAGTCTAGCTAAGCCCATCTTGAGGGAAGGTCCAGGGAAAAATTTGGAAAAAATTATAGGATAGGCAACAGATAAAGGTATGAAGTCATAAAGGAAAGAATTTGAGCAACATATTAAAGAGCAGTACTAGTAACTGCCCTGGGTGTGCCTGCCTACCAGACACCCAATCTTGCAAGACTGACATTAAAAGTCTTGCTTCCACTGTTCTTTGTGTCTCCAAGTCCATTCTTTGAGTTTTGATGGGTGAATGTGTTTCTTGCAATCACTTTCTAAAGAAGGCATAAATGAATATTGCTGCCATTCTCGAGCCTCTGTCCCTGTGATCCACCTCTAGCCTACATGCCTTGTTCTGACCAAACAGAAAAGAAGGTTGAACTCCAGGGAATAAAAAAGCATGGTGGACTTCCATTCCAAGATGGCTGAATAGAAACAGCTCTGGTCTGCAGCTCCCAGCGTGATTGATGCACAAGATGGGTGATTTCTGCATTTCCAACTGAGGTACCTGGTTCATCTCATTGGGAATGGTTAGACAGTGGGTGCAGCCCATGGAGGGTGAGCCAACGCAGGGCAGGGCATCACCTTGCCTGGGAAGTGCAAGGGGTTGGGGGATTTCCCTTTCCTAGCCAAGGGAAGCCATGATCAACTGTACCTGGAAAAATGGGAAACTCCCACCTAAATACTGCACTTTTCCAATGGTCTTAGCAAACGGCATATCAGGAGATTATATCCCGCACCTGACTTGGTGGGTCCATGCCCAAGGAGCCTTGCTCACTGCTAATGCAGCAGTCTGAGATTAACCTGCGAGGCAGCAGCCTGGCTGGAGGAGGGGCGTCCATCATTGCTGAGGCTTGAGTAGGTAAACAATGCAGCTGGGGAAGCTCAAACTGGGTGGAGCCAACCACAGCTCACCCAGGCCAGCTGCCTATGTTGACTCCACCTTGGGGGCAGGGCATAGCTGAACAAAAGGCAGCAATTTCAGCAAAGCCTCAATTTCAGGTGGAGAACCTGAGGCCAGAGAAACTAAGGGATGGTCCCAAGATAGCATAGCTTGCTGGTAATACAGCTTGATAACAATAAGTTAAATACATGTACATATTTGTGTTTCTGTGGTATCACTTATAATATCTCCTTTTTCATTTCTGATTGTCTTTATTTGGGTCTTCTGTCTTCTTGGTTAGTCTCACTAATGGTTTATCAATTTTTGTTTATTATTTTTAAAACCAAATTTTTATTTCATTTATCCTTTGTATTGTTTTTGGGTCTCTATTTCATTTAGTTCTGCTATAATCGTTGTTATTTCTTTATTACTGCTAATTTTGAATTTGATTTGATCTTGCTTTTCCAGTTCCTTATTTAGAATTGTTATTTTCTCTTGCTGAGTTGATATTTTTGTTTCATTTATCCTTTATATTGTTTTTGGTCTCTATTTCATTTAGTTCTGCTATAATCATTGTTATTTCTTTATTTCTGCTAATTTTGAATTTGGTTTGATCTTGCTTTTCTAGTTCCTTATTTAGAATTGTTATTTTCCCTTGCTGAGTTGATACCTTTATCATTATATAATTGCCTTCTTTATCCTTTTTATTGTTTTTAATTTAAAGCCTGTTTTATCTAATTATAGCTAATTCTGCTTGCTCTTGGTTTCCGTTTGTGTGAAATATCTTTTTCCGCTGCTTTACTTTCAGTCTGTACATGTCTTTACAGATAAGATGAGTTTCTTGTAGACAGCTTATGGTTAAGTCATGTTTTTTTAACCCATCTTACCAATGTATACCTTTTAAATGTGGTGTTTAGTTCTTTTATGTTCAAGGTTAGTATTTATAGGTGAGGTTTTGTTCCTGTCATCTTATTAATTGTTGTCTAGTTATTTTATACATTCTCTTTTCTCTTTTTTTTCACTGTTCATTCCTGGTTTTGTGGAATTCTGTAGTGTTGTCATTTGATTCGTTTCACTCCCTCCTTTGTATTATTGCATTAACAATGAGTTTTATGTTTGTGTGTTTTCATGATGGTAAATGCCATTCTTTTGCTTTCAAGTTTAGGAATCCTTTCATCATTTGTTCTGTTTCCTATGTAGTCGTGGCAAATTCTACCAGCATTTGCTTCTCTGGGAAAGAGCATTTCTCCTGAAGCTTAATTCTTGCTGTGTATAGAATTCTTGGCTACTAGTTTGCTTTTTTTCTTTCAACACTTGGAATATGTCATTTCACTACCTTCTTACTGGCAAAGTTTCTGCTGATAAGTCTGCTGTTAATTCTGAAGTAGTTTCCTTTGTAGATGACTAGATGTTTTTCTCTTGCCAATTTTAGAATTTGTTCATTCATTTGATTTTAGATAGTCTAATAATAATATGCTATGGCAAACTCATTTAGGTATTGACTTTTCTGGGGATCATTGAGCCTCTTTTGTTCAGATGTCTGAATTTCTTGATAGACTTGGGAGGCTTTTATACATTGTTTCATTAATAGGTTTCCTGACCTTTTTTCCTCAGGAATACCAATAATTTATTATTTCAGTCATTTTAGATAGTCTCAAAAGTCTTGAAGGCTTTGTTTATTCTTTTTTATTTTTGTCTTACTGTATTATATTTTTAAAACCTATCTTCAAGTTCTGATTCTTCCTTCTGTTTAACCTAGTCTGTTGTTGAAGCTTTCAAATGTATTCTTGCAATAAAGTTTTCAGTTCCAGAATTACTGCTTTTTTAAGATATCTATCTTCTTGGTAAATTTCTCATTCATATCTTAAAATGATTTTGTGATTTGTTTGTATCAATGTTCAGATTTCTTTTGAAGTTCATTGAGCTTATTTAAAATCAATATTTTGAATTTTTATCTGCAACTTTTAGAATTTATTTGTGTTTAGCATTTATTGCTGGAGAATTATTGTGGTTTTTTGAGGGTGTGGTTTTGAGGATGTGAGGGTTACCTAGCTTTTTCATGTATCCTGTGTCTTTAGGTTGGTTTCTGCACACATGGTGTAACAGTTCTTTTTATTTTTTAATTTACTTTACTTAGGGGAGAACTTTTTTCTTAAAGATGTGACAACTCTGTTGATTGGGTGTAGCCTTCTGGCTTTACTCCTGGGTGTATGCAATAGTGAAGATGTTGTATGATTATTTTGGCTAGACTCAGTGTGTTAGGGTACAGTTATTTATAGGGGCAGTAGTAAACTTGTGCTCCAGTTTGAATGCCAGATACATCCATCTTCAGATTAAGTGATGGTGAATTAAACATGTCTATCCTTGTGACCTGAGGAAGCAAATGCTGACACCTGTGTTGGTGAATCCAGGAAGATCAGTTCTGTGGCCTCTGAATGATGTTTCTGGATGCTGGTTGTAATAGCAGCATACTGGGTAAGTGAGTAGGTTATTTTGCTCCTGGGTTGCTTGGGTGTAGTGGGTGATGGTGGTGGCAGTGGTAGTAAGATGTCCTTCTAGTTTCCACACACTGTACTTTTTTGTTGGAAGTGGTTGAAATGGACTGCTCAAGCCAGCCTCCAGGCCAGTAGATGACACTTGCAGGTTGGAGCTAGCCAAGCTGGGAGCAGTATTCTAAGCTTTGTGCCCTGGGAGAAGTGCTCAGGTGTCCCAGGTGGTGGATTGAGCTGTGAAACATCCAGAAGTCTAGATCCTACAATCTCAGGGGTTATTAAAACTGGGTGGACCCAGACCAGGCAATCTTGCTGTCAGGTTCCCTAACAGGGTATGCATGCACCTGCTGTGACTAAGGAGTGGGATGGTCCTCAGTCCTCTGGTGAAACGCTTGGCTGAAAGATGATCACTGCTGTGCTGATGTTCTGCCACTGGGGGGATGGTGCTGGTCCCTGTAATTACTGCTTTGACCAGTGAGTTGAGGGCATATGCCCCTCTCATGCCCCAGTCCCAAAAGGGCCTCCTCCTCTGTCCTGGCTGTGGTAGCTGACCCAGCTGTTTAGTCAGTCCCAGCAGTTCTTACCCACCCTGTAATTCAGCCCCCAGCCATAGGAGCTGCTGTCAAGCTCAGTACCAAGTCTCTACAGCAATTCTTATCCTGCTCATGTCTGAGATGGTTGCCCAGTTCCAGAACCAGCAGCTGGAGTTCTTGCCATGCTTGCTTCTCAGTTCTGGTTGTGAGAGCACTTTCCCACTCAAGTCATGGTTCTGCAAGATGCAGCCCAAGTCTCCCTAATGCCTAAGACTGCTGGTGTTGGTTCCTAGGATCATGCACAGTTTTTTAAGAGATAGGATCAAAAATGGTGCCTTACTGTGGCTGCGTAAGTCTGAGAAAGAGAGACACACTCCCTGGAGTAGTTCCTTCTCACAATATCCCAGCTGCTCCCTAAGTTAGATTCAAGGATTGGGAACACCAAGGTGCTAGCCTGTGTCCTGGATTGTATCGTTTCATCAGTGGGAAAATAGACCCACAGAAAAACATTCACTCACCCTCTCCCATACCTGAGATTCACTCTCAGTTTTTGACCAGTCTTGGTCATGCAGGCTGCCTGTTTTACTTCTTCTGTTAAACTCCCATGTTACTTCTTGGATAATATATTTACGTTGTCATTGTTGTTTTAATTCTTCAAGGTAGGTGAGGCATGCTGAAAGTGCTTCTTATAAGCCATCATTTCACCCAACAATTTCTCTTCTGAGACTCTATATGAAGATGATTATACATGTACATAAGGATGTATGCACAGGTATTTTCTTTGTGTTAATGCCTTTTAGAGGTCTCTCAAATAATCTTATTATTTCACTTAAATTCAAAAATCAAGTTTAGATTCTGTGGAGCTGAAATGTTTACTAGCTGCCTCCTCATTGACTCTATGGTCATCTAACTTTTTATAAGGACACCAAAAGACACAATGAGGAAATGATAGTCTCTTTAATAAATAGTGCTGAGAAAACTAGATTTTCTCATGCAAAAAATGAATCTGGACCTTTATGTTACATTACATAAAAAAATCAACTGAAAACGATTAAACACCTAGATGTAAGACCTGAAACTCATATAAGAAAATATAGGGGAAAAGCTCTTTGACATTAGCCTTTGCAATGTATCACACCAAAAGCTCAAAATACAAAAGCAGAAAGAAATAAATGGAACTACATCAAACTAAAAAGCTTCTGCACAACAAAAGAAGCAATCAACAAAATTAAAAAAGCAGCCCATAAATTGGGGGAAAATGTTGTAAACTATATATCAGATAAGAGTTAATACCTAACATTTATTTCTTAAGTCATAATATTTAATAGCAAAAAAAATTACAACCTGATTTTTAAAATGGGCATAGGACCTGAATATACATTTATCCAAAGAGAAAATAAAAATGGCCAATAGGTATATGAAAAGGTGTTCATCATCACTGATCATCAGAGAAATGCAAATCACAATCACAATGATATATCATCTCACACCAGTCAGAATGACTACTAGTAAAAAGTGAAAAAAACAACAGATGCTGGCAAGGTTGCAGAGCAAATGGAGCACTTATACACTGTTGGTGGGAGCATGAATTAGTTTAACCATTATGGAAAGCAGTATGGTGATTCCCCAAAGAGCTGAAAACAGAACTACCATTTGACCCACCAATCCCATTACTGAGCATATCCTTAGAGGAACATAAATCATTCTACCATGAAGACACATGCACACGAATGTTCATTGCAGCACTACTCACAACAGCAAAGACATGAAATCTAAACACCCATCAAAGACAGACTGGATAAAGAAAATGTGGTACATATACACCATGGAATACTATGTAACCATGAAAAAAGAATGAGATTATGGCTTTTGTGGGAACATGGATGAAGCTGGAGGCCATTATACCTAGCAAAGTAAAACAGAAACAGAAAACCAAATACCACATGTTCTTACCTATAAGTAGGAGCTAAATGATGAGAACTCATGAACACTAACAAGAGAACAACAGACACTGGGGCCTAAAGAGGGTGTAGGGTGAGAGGCAGGAGAGGAACAGAAAAAAATAACTATTGGGTACCAGGCTTAGTATCTGGGTGACAAAATAATCTATACAACAAACCTCTAAAACATGAGTTTACCTATTATAACAAACCTGCACATGTACCTCTGAACCTAAAATAAAAGTTTAAAAAAAGAAAATAAATGAAGAAAACACAGTATGGCATCCTAAGTTCTTGTCATTTCTCTACACATAATATTTACCAGCCCTTTGCTCTCAAAAACATAATCACCTTTTAAAGTTTAATCTATCTGAGTTCTCATCATGGAAACTGACTTTTTAAACTGTATTCAATGTCAGTGACACTGTCTCAAACGGATCACTTGGTCTGACTACAATGGCACCAGAAATCCAGGAAGTAAAGTTTGTACTTCTTCTCTCTACCTAGCTATTCTTGTGACATACAAAGAGTCACTTACATATTCTTGTTTCTATCTTCCTTACAGAAATAGCAATATCTACCCAAATGTTGTTCTTACTAATGTAAATGTGTTGCCTCATTTATCACCCTCCTGAGGGCCTCTTTGATTTCCTTGTTCCTCAAACTATAGATCAGAGGGTTTAACATGGGGATAAGGATAACATAGAATACTGAGAACACCTTGTCCTGCTTCATGGAGTGGCTAGAGCTAGGATGCATGTATACAGAAATGGTTGTGCCATAGAAGAGAGCCACAGCTGCCAGGTGGGAGGCACAGGTATTGAAGGCCTTGGCACGACCTTTGGTTGATGATATTTTCAGCATGGAAGCTACAATGAAACCATAGGACAAAAGGATAACAACCAAAGAGCCCAACCCAACAAAAGTAGCTACCAGAAAAAGAATCATTTGGCTGATAAAGGGGTTGGAGCAAGACAAGGAAATAATCTGAAGTATGTTACAGAAGAAATCTTTTTTTTTTTTTATACTTTAAGTTCGAGGGTACATGTGCATAACGTGCAGGTTTGTTAATATATGTATACTTGTGCCATGTTGGTGTGCTGCACCCATCAACTCGTCAGCACCCATCAACTCGTCATTTACATCAGGTATAATTCCCAATGCAATCCCTCCCCCCTCCCCCCTCCCCGTGATAGGCCCCAGTGTGTGACGTTCCCCTTCCCGAGTCCAGGTGATCTCATTGTTCAGTTCCCACCTATGAGTGAGAACATGCGGTATTTGGTTTTCTGTTCTTGCGATAGTTTGCTGAGAATGATGGTTTCCAGCTGCATCCATGTCCCATTTGGCCCACAGTAGTAGAGATTAAAGCAAGGGATTGTATGAATTAAGCTACTAAGGAATCCACCCCCATAGATTCCAGCTACCATTTTCCAACAGATACCAGGGACCATGATTGCTGAGTACTTCAGGGGGCTGCCAATGGGCACATGTCTGTCACAGGCCATGAAGACCAAGAGGCAGCACTCAGCCAGACTCATCCAGGCCCCAACAAAATACTGAGTGGCACAGGCAAGGAAGGAAATTGTCTTCTTGTCTTTCAGGATGTCTGAAAGTATCTTTGGGCTGATGGTAGAAGAATAGCAGATGTCTATAAATGACAGGAAACTGAGAAAAAAGTACATGGGTGTGTGCAGGTGACAGTCTATTCTGATGAGGATGATAAGACCCATGTTCCAAATCAGGGTCACACGGTAAATCACCAGGAAGACTGGAAAGAGGATGAGCTGCAGCTCTTTTTCATCTGAGAGTCCCAGCAGAACAAACATGGCCACAGAGGTGTGGTTTCCACTGACTTACATGGTTCTGCTTGGTGCCATCTGCTGAGAAAGAGGAATGAGAAGGAAATGGGTTTATTCCCAGAAAAGAAAAAGAAACACTATTTTTTTCAGTCATGACGCTGGCTAAATATAAAACCTTGAATCATCAATGTTGAGTTAATTTTTGTCTTTCATATATACAATCATGAAACTTTACTGAAAAAATTTTAGATAACTATCATGCTGTCTTTGGGGACAAAGACAGTAAATAAGCGTAATTAGCATGATACCACCTAAAATGTCTTCATTTCTGTGTTCCTGTTTTACAAACACATGAGACTTTGAAGATATGCTAAATTAAGAAAATTCTGTCATTTCTCTATACAGTTGACCCTGGAACAACATGGATTTGAACTATGCAGCTCCACTCATACATGAATTTCTTTTCAATAAGTACAGTGGAAAATATTTTAGAGATCTGTAACAATTTGAAAAAACTTCACAAATAAACTACATAACCTAGAAATATCAAAAATATTAAGACAAAGTTAGGTATGTCACAACCACATAAAATATATACAGATATTAGTCTATTTTATCACTTGTTATCTTAAAATATACAAAGATCGATTATAAAAAGTTAATTTTAAAAAATGTGTAATGAACAGAAATGTATTGACTCACAGTTCTGGAGGCTGGGAATTCTAAGATCAAGGGGCTAACATCTGTCAAGGGCCTTCTTGCTGTGTCATACCATGACAGAAGAGCAAAGAGAGGGCAAGAAAGAGAGTAAAAGATGGCCAAGTTTCCCCTTTTATAATGAACTCTCTCCCTTGATAATGGCATTAATCCATTCTCTCCACCTTCATGGCCTAATCACATTTCATTGGGCCTCATCTCCTAACATTGTTGTAAAAAGTTAGAATTTATCAAAACTTACGTACACAGACACTTAACCATTCATGGTGCCATTCACAAATGAGAGAAATATAAACAAACATAAAGATTCAGTATTAAATCATAACTGCATATAATTAACTGTGGTACATACTGTACTGCTGTAATAATTTTGAAACTACCTCCTGTTGCTATTGCAGTGAGCTCAAGTGTCAAAAGTATCTGCTTAAAGTGCTTTGTGAGGCTAGTTATCCTCACGTGGGAACTTCATCTCTCCAAAAAAGTGTGTATAGCAGTAAAAAGTTATCTCACATGGTTCTCAGATATTTTTCATTGTGCTTAGTACAGTATCATAAACCTTGAATAACACCATGGAAGCAATACAAAGTGCTACTAGTGATGCTGGAAGTGCTCCCAAGAAGCAGAAAAATAGTCACGACATCACAAGAAAAAATTGAATTGTTTGATATATATCACAGATTGAGGTCTGCAGCTACAATTGCCTGCCATTGTAAGATAAATGAATCCAGTGCAAGGACCATTGTGAACAAAGAAAAGGAAATTCATGAAGCTATCACTGCAGCTACTCTGGCGGGTAGAAAACCCTTGTACTTTTTGTGAAACACCTTTTTATCTCATACTGAAAATGCAACTTTTATGTGGGTACAGGATTGCTATACAGAAGGCATACCTATAGACTCTAAAATGATTCCAGAAAGAGTGAAGTCATTACATGACAGCTTAAAGCCAAAAAAGGGTGAAGAATCTAAAGCTGGAGAATTTAATGCTCGTAAAGATAACTGGATAATTTTCAAACGAGGTTTGGCTTTTAAAATGTCAAGATAACAGAAAAAGCAACTTCTGCTGACCAAGAGAAGCAGATGAATTTCCAGACACCATTAAGAAAAAAGTCATTAAACAGAAGAGATATCTGCCTGAAGAGATTTTTGATGAAGACAAAAGTGCCCTATTCTGGGGGGTTGGAAAATGCCACAAAGGACGTTTATTAATGAAGAAGAGAAGCAAGTATCAGGAGAGGCTAACTTGACTGTTTTGTGCAAATGTAGTTCAGTTTATGATCAGGATTGCCCTTATCTATAAAGCTGCTAACTCCCGAGCCTTGAAGGGAAAAGATAAACACCAGCTGCCAGTCTTTCAGTTGTACAACAAGAAGGTGTGGATAATGAGAATATTTTTTCTGGACTAGTTCCAAAATGGATGCTTTGTGAAGTCAGGAAGTACCTTGCCAGTAAGGGACTTCCTTTAAAAAAAAATATTTTGATATTGGACAATGCCCCTGACAACTCAGAACCCCATGAGTTCAACACCAACGGCATCAAAGTGGTCAACTTGCACTCAAAAACAATGTCTCTAATTTAGCCTCTAGATCAGGGAGTCACAGTGACCTTTAAGTCTCATTACATACGATACTCTATGAAAAGATTGTCAACACTATAGAAAAGAGCCCTAACAGAGAGGACATTATGAAAGTCTGGAAGAATTACATCACTGAAGATGCCATCGTTACAGAAAAAACTGGAAGCCATCCAGTCCCAACCAATACATTCCTGCTGGAGAAAACAGTGTACAGCCATTGAGCTTTACTTCACAGGATTTATGACAGAGCCAACCAAGAAAATCATGAAAGAGACTGTGGACATCTAATGATAGTGAGGGGGATTTCAAGATATGAATCTCAGAGAAATTCAAAAGCTAGTGAACACAAACATCAGAGGAATTAACAGAAAACAGCTTGATGGAGATGAGTGCTTCCAGACAAGTGCCAGATAATGAAGAAGAAGACAGTAGAAGAAGCATTGCTAGAAGATGTACTGACATTAGACAATCGGGGAGAAGGATTCCAATTACTCAAGACTGCTTTTGACTTCGTTTATGACACGGACCCTTCTATGATACGAGCCTTAAACTAAAGCAAATGATATAGGGTTTGACACCATATAGAAACATTTTTAGAGAAATGAAAAGGGGAAAAAGTCAGGCAGAAATTATGATTTATTTTCATAAAGTTACACTGAGTGAGCCTGCCACTCCTGTCTCCCCCTCCATTTCCTCCTCCTCTTCTACTTCTGCTACCCCTGAGACAGCAAGACCAATCTCTCCTCTTACTCTTCCTTCTCAGCCTGCACAAGTCAGTATTTCTAAAAAGCCCTGTGCAACATGAAGACAATGGAGATAAAGGTCATTATGATGATCTATTTCATCATAGTAAATACTTTATTTTGAATGAATAGTAAACACTTTATTTTCCTTATAACATTCTTAATAACGTTTTCCTCTAGCTTACTTTGTTGTAAAAATACAGTATAAAATACATGTAACATTAAAAAATGTGTCAATTGACTATTTATATTCTTGGTAAGACTTCCAGTTAACAGTAGACTATTATAATACAAGTTTTGTGGCAATCTAAAGTCATGTGCAAATTTTTGACTGCACAGGGAGTCAGTGCCCCTAGCCCTTGCATTTTTCAAAGGTGAACTGTATGGTGAAATAGGATGACTCTGCTCAAGCATGACTCCACTATTCACCTAGTGCTTCAAGAAGACCTTGGATCATCCTGGGCCTCATATGTAGAATGAAGTACTTTTTTTTTTGCCAGTTTTTAAGTTTCTTTTATATATATTATATATATACTTTAAGTTTTAGGGTACATGAGCACAACGTGCAGGTTTGTTACATATGTAAACATGTGCCATGTTGGTGTGCTGCACCCATTAACTCGTCATTTACATTAGGTATATCTCCTAATGCTGTCCCTCCCCCTCCCCCCTCCCCCAACCCCACAATAGTCCCCAGTGTGTGATGTTCCCATTCCTGTATCCAAGTGTTCTCATTGTTCAATTCCCACCTATGAGTCAGAACATGCGGTGTTTGGTTTTCTGTCCTTATGGTAGTTTGCTCAAAATGATGGTTTCCAGCTTCATCCATGTCCCTACAAAGGACATGAACTCATCCTTTTTGATAGCTGCATAGTATTCCATGGTGTATATGTGCCACATTTTCTTAATCCAGTGTATCACTGATGGACATTTGGGTTGGTTCCAAGTCTTTGCTATTGTGAATAGTGCTGCAATAAACATACGTGTGCATGTGTCTCTATAGCAGCATGATTTATAATCCTTTGGATATATATCCAGTAATGGGATGGCTGGGTCAAATGGTATTTCTAGTTCTAGATCCTTGAGGAATCGCCACACTGTTTTCCACAATGGTTGAACTGGTTTACAGTCCCACCAACAGTGTAAAAGTGTTCCTATTTCTCCACATTCTCTCCAGCACCAGTTGTTTCCCAATTTTTTAATGATCGCCATTCTAACTGGTGTGAGATGATATCTCATTATGGTTTTGATTTGCATTTCTCTGAAGGCCAGTGTGATGAGCATTTTTTTCATGTGTCTTTTGGCTGCATAAATGTCTTCTTTTGAGAAGCATCTGTTCATATTCTTTGCCCACTTTTTGATGGGGTTGCTTTTTTCTTGTAAACTTGAGTTCTTTGTAGATTCTGAATATTAGGCCTTTGTCAGATGAGTAGATTACAAAAATTTTCTCCCATTCTGTAGGTTGCCTGTTCACTCTGATGGTAGTTTCTTTTGCTGTGCAGAAGCTCTTTAGTGTAATTAGATCCCATTTGTCAATTTTGGCTTCTGTTGCCATTGCTTTTGGTGTTTTAGACATGAAGTCCTTGCCCATGCATATGTTCTGAATGGTATTGTCTAGGTTTTCTTCTGGGTTTTTATGGTTTTAAGTCTAACGTTTAAGTCTTTAATCCATCTTGAATTAATTTTTTTATAAGGTGTAAGGAAGGTATCCAGTTTCAGCTTTCTACATATGGCTAGCCAGTTTTCCCAGCACCATTTATTAAATGAGGAATTCTTCTCCATTTCTTGTTTTTGTCAGGTTTGTCAAAGATCAGATGGTTGTAGATGTGTGGTATTATTTCTGAAGGCTCTGTTCTGTTCCATTGGTTCATATCTCTGTTTTGGTACCAGTACCATTCTGCTTTGGTTACTGTAGCCTTGTAGTATAGTTTGAAGTCAGGTAGCGTGATGCCTCCAGCTTTGTTCTTTTGGCTTAGAATTGTCTTGGCCATGCAGGCTCTTTCTTGGTTCCATATGAATTTTAAAGTAGTTTTTTCCAATTATGTGAAGAAAGTCATTGGTAGCTTGATGGGGATGGCATTGAATCTATAAATTAACGTGGGCAGTATGGCCATTTTCACAATATTGATTCTTCCTATCCATGAGCATGGTATGTTCTTCCATTTGTGTGTGTCATCTTATATTTCATTGAGCAGTGGTTCGTAGTTCTCCTTGAAGAGGTCCTTTACATCCTTGTAAATTGGATTCCTAGGTATTTTATTCTCTTTGAAGCAATTGTGAATGGGAGTTCACTCATGATTTGGCTCTCTGTTTGTCTGTTATTGGTGTGTAAGAATGCTTGTGATTTTCACACATTGATTTTGTATCCTGAGACTTTGCTGAGGTTGTTTATCAACTTAAGGAGATTTGGGGCTGAGGTGATGGGGTTTTCTAAATATACAATCATGTCATCTGCAAATAGGGACAATTTGACTTCCTCTTTTCCTAATTGAATACCCTTTATTTCTTTCTCTTGCCTGATTGCCCTGGCCAGAACTTCCAACACTATGTTTAATAGGAGTGGTGAGAGAAGGCATCCCTGTCTTGTGCCAGTTTTCAAAGGGAAAGCTTCCAGTTTTTGCCCATTCAGTATGATATTGGCTGTGGGCTTCTCATAAATAGCTCTTATTATTTTGAGATACATCCCATCAAATTTATTGAGAGTCTTTAGCATGAAGGGCTGTTGAATTTTGTCAAAGGCCTTTTCTGCATCTATTGAGATAATCATGTGGGTTTTGTCTTTGGTTCTGTTTATACGGATTACATTAATTGATTTGCATATGTTGAACCAGCCTTGCATCCCAGGGATGAAGCCCACTTGATCATGGTGGATAAGCTTTTTGATGTGCTGCTGGATTCAGTTTGCCTGTGTTTTATTGAGGATATTTGCATCGGTGTTCATCAGGGATATTGGTCTAAAATTCTCTTTTTTTGTTGTGTCTCTGTCAGACTTTGGTATCAGGATGATGCTTGGCCTCATAAAATGAGTTAGGGAGGATTCCCTCTTTTTCTATTGATTGGAATGGTTTCAGATGGAATGGTATCAGCTCCTCTTTGTACCTCTGGTAAAATTTGGCTGTGAATCTGTCTGGTCCTGGACTTTTTTTGGTTGGTAGGCTATTATTTATTGCCTCAATTTCAGAGCCCATTATTGGTCTATTCAGCGATTCAACTTCTTCCTGGTTTAGACTTGGGAGGGTGTATGTGTCCAGGAATTTATCCATTTCTTCTAGGTTTTCTAGTTTATTTGTGTAGAGGTGTTTATAGTATTCTCTGATGGTACTTTGTATTTCTGTGGGATCGGTGGTGATATCCCCTTTATCATTTTTTATTGCATCTATTTGTTCTTCTCTCTTTTCTTCTTTATTAGTCTTGCTAGTGGTCAATCAATTTTGTTGCTCTTTTTAAAAAAACAGCTCCTGGATTCATTGATTTTTTGAAGGGTTTTTTGTGTCTCTATCTCCTTCAGTTCTGCTGTGACCTTAGTTATTTCTTGCCTTCCTCTAGCCTTCGAATGTGTTTGCTCTTGCTTCTCTAGTTCTTTTCATTGTGATGTTAGGGTGTCAGTTTTAGATCTTTCCTTCTTTCTCTTGTGGGCATTTAGTGCTATAAATGTCCCTCTACACACTGCTTTAAATGTGTCCCAGAGATTCTGCTATGTTGTGTCTTTGTTCTCATTGGTTTCAAAGAACATCTTTATTTCTGCCTTCATTTCGTTATGTACCCAGTAGTCATTCAGGAGCAGGTTGCTCAATTTCCATGTAGTTGAGTGGTTTTGAGTGAGTTTCTTAATCCTGAGTTCTAGTTTGATTGCATTGTGGTCTGAGAGACAGTTTGTTATAATTTCTGTTTCACCTGTGAAGTCACTTTTGGTAAAGTTTAAAAGCCAGAAATATTGGCCATTTGGCCTAGCTAAAGTAGGATAACAAGAAACATAAAAGGACTTTTATTTTTAAGAACACTGTGGTTAAAATCAGCTTAATTAAATGCAGATATCCAAGCTATACATACACTTAAAAAGTCTTTATGTTTTTTCTCTTTTTGAATCTTGTTTTCCTGGAAAAACGGTTTTTTTCTTCTCAGTTGACTGAATTATTTCTACATTTTGCCTTCTTGCTGTTCTTGATGCCCACACAAGAAAGCTTCAGATAGTTTCTAAGTTTCCATTCTGGGAAAAAACCTCTCTTTTCCTCATGGAATCCTGGGAATTGAAAGCAGATAGATGTCTCTCAAAATCTAAGGCTCTGTTTGATTTTACATTATGTTACCTGACTTTTTTTTACTTTTGGGATATCAGGTATTACTTTGCATTATGAGAGAACATTGGTGTGTAATAATTAAGTAGGAAATATACTTTTAGGGATGTTTAATGGTAGGTATGGGGGAGATACTCAACTCTTTGCATGTTTGGATTAGAGAAGCATGCTTTTGGTCACCTACAAGGTATAGAACTATCCCTACCTCACACTGAGCAATAAGACTCCCATGGGAGATGGGCTGATTCCCTCTTTTTTGGGATCAAGGATCTGATATAAAAATGAGACTCTTAATTTTGGGAATCTGTTTTTGCCTTCCAGCTGTGCCTGCTTATTAGGCCTTGGAAATTGCATATTTTCCTAGCCATTTTCCTCCATGGAGTCCACCCTGAAGCCTGTAATCCAACTAAGAAACTTAAATACTGGCAAATGAAAAATCTTACAACTACTAGATCATCTTTCTTTCTCTGTATTTATATGTGTTGTGTGTGTGATTTTTATGCAGAAGAGCTCAAATTAATTGACTTAAAGAAAAAAGGCACTTAAATCAAATATTCTGTCAGAAAAATTAAAACGAATGCCTTTAGTTCATGTGACTTTAGTAATCTTTGGGAAATAAAGACAGTTTTAAAGATTATTGGTAAAATAAAAATGTCTTCAAAATTTAGACATTTGATCTAAAGTAGATCAGGTATTAGGTTTGCTAAATGCTTTAAGGTCATAAACTGCTTCTCTGACATTTGGAAATTGTTTAATTTACCTACCTTGGAGCCATCAGATTCTGGATAAGACCTGGGGATGTGTGCAATTAGCCATGCTGCTTAGTTATGCAAAGAAGGTTATAAACAAAAGAGATTTCAGGTAAGAACGGATCTTGTATGGTAAGTTATTGTCCTAAAGTAAAATGACTGTTTGTTTAAAAGAAGGGATGTTTAGGACAAGTCAGAAAGTCCAAGCATGTCGTAGATGGTCTGTATAAGTCATGAAAAGGAATTTATTCCAGAAATGTACAATTTACAGTTTATTAGGCCTCCTAAATGCTTCATAAAATACCGCTATGACTCTTAACTATACAACTTTCTTGCTTTACAGCTAAGTAAGGCCTGGGGACATGTGGTGTTAGCCGTGCCCCCTAGCTATGCTGGAAAGAGTCAGACTTTATCTGCATTTCTGACTGGTGTCCCAGGCTTCACACCCACTGCATAATTAAAACTGCTTACTAACAAGGCTTTTCACCACAAGTAAAAGTTGCTAAGAGTTAACAATATAGCGTATATTTGAGATTACTGAACAAACAATTCTATACACAAGGGGTGAAACGAAAGTAGAATATACTTTTGGTAAAAGATGATAACAAGGCATGGGAATATGGATTTCTTGCCTAAGTTTAGAGGGTGAAAGATTGTTTTAAGTGAGATAGGAAAAACCTAAAGGTTTGAAGAAGTTGTGAAAGGTTTATAAAAAATTAATCATAAAAGAGATTCTGTGTGTGAACATATTGGCTAAAATGAAAGGGGTATTATTCAGTTTTTTTGTAAATTGAACATTGGAATAAAAGCACAACCAGCTTTTCTTAGAGCACTGAGCTGCTTTTTAACCAATTTGTAAACAGTCATAAAGTATTTATCAGAATCTCACCTTATGGTCAAACTAATTAAGATTAAATAGATTTGTTTATAAACTTTTATTAAAAATTGAGGTTGACATTAACAGTACACTAATGCAAGGGTGAAATTTGACTTTCTCTCTTAAACAAAATTTCATGTAATGTTAAAAGAATAATGAAAGATTTTTGTTGGCCTTTTGAGTAAACTACAGGAAAAAGATGGAAATGACAAGAAACAGATTGTTTTGAAAGCTAAATCTTGCTTCTATCAATGAGTAATGGTTTTTGCCTTTTTTAAATTTTTGAGTTATGATTTTGCTAACTCAAAAATGAATGACTTATGGTGATCTGTAATTCTATTTCATAATATCAAATATTGTAAACCTTTAACATATTTGATAAATGTCCCAAAATCAAATTTCTGCTTCAAAATTAAGTTTTTTTAACCTCTAACTTTGTGATGTTATAGAGGGCCCCTGAAGAATCCAAAAGAAAGATAAACAGAATTATCTGACGTGTTAAGTCATATGGGAAGCATTGTCAAACTAAAAAATAATGTTTAACTTCCTTTGGGTTATATTTAGTGAATGATATTAATATATGTTCCAAAATTGTATGGTATTTCTAAAATTCTAATGTGTCTGAGTATATGCTATTAATCACAATTATGGTTATTATGTGTAGTTATTGAAGACCACAGAAATAACCTAATTTCTTTGTCAATTGTGTCTTTCACTGTGACTATTTAAGGTCATTTCCATAGTTAATTGCTTGATGCTGATGCCATTTTTGAAGACTTCACAAGTGTGCAAAACCCTAGAATATGGTGTCTTTTAGGAGGTTCATGAAAGGATGGAAAAGACCCTGAAAAGCACTATTGAATACAGGTTTCTGGCTGCTAACCCAAGTGAACAAAAATTAATTGAATACCAAGAAAGTACTTTGCCAGATAAATCAGCCAGTACTGAAATTGTTTGGATATGCGATTTGAACAAACTCCATGATCTATGTCAAATTACCTACAATAACCCATCAGTTATTAGTGCTATGCACCTACATTTGAGAAACAACTAGTATTCAAGAGCACTAAATTCAATGATAATCTTGGACTTATGGAGAACAAGGATGTCACCTTGTCCTTCCTGAGTCCTTAAAGCTTTTGTTATTAAGAGTTCTGCATTCCATGACTCATCCTGAAAAAGATAAAATAATCCAAATTAAATACATATTGGTGTGGTGACTTCTAAATTGCCAAAATATTTTATGACCAGTGTTTGGTTTGTCAAACCCATATTCCTTGGAAGATAATCAAAGCTTAAGGTACATTTGGCTGCCTGATGGGCCATTTAAACATGTATAGAAAGACTTCATTCGATTGTCATTTTCAATGCATGTTTTCCAGTTGAATAAAAGCTTTCCCATGCAGGACGTCTGATGTTATAACAGTATATTATTATGTCACAGTATATTCTCACCAGGTGGAAGAAAGATTTTTATGGTTTACTGACTGGGAACAATCAACCTCTTCACAATCTAGAACCTGAAGATTGGATCTTCTGAAAACATCAGAAAAAGACTGCCCTTGCCATCCACACAGCAGCGAACTTTGAAACCTTGAACCTTGGGTTAATAATCTCACAACTGAGAAAGGTCCCTCCACACTCTTGGAGCTTTACATGCATTGGAACCCTTAAAGTAACACTAACTGGGAAGCTTCTCCTCAGAAGATGGCATCCTTGATGTGAACAGCTTCTCCTGAGATCATGGATCAAGACATCTGTACTATAATGATACTTATTTTTGAATATTTTCCCTTGCTTATGCCTCCATGAACAATAGAAGTGAAAAGGGGGTCGGTTGTGTGCATTCATGGGGTACATTTTTATTTGTGAAGGATTTTTGCAGCCAGTCTTTTACATGGATAACTTTAAACCTTGACAGATAAAAGATAAAGGCCCCAATGTAGGTGAGAAATTTTCATGGTACGTACATTGCCCCATAATCAGTCACAAATGGAACATTGGTTCAATCCTCCTAACCTACATCATGGGCTAAAGAGAACATTGCCAGGAGGCCTTCACTCTTCTAGAAGGGTACCAATTGTTAAGTCCTTTTTCCCATGGTTTGAAGTAAAAAAGGAAATGGTTAGAAATGTATCCCTCATGATAAGCTCTATAGAAGATTCTACTGTAAAGGCTATCACTACACAACAGACTTTACATTCTCTTGTGAAAGTTATGCTAAGTAATAGAATTGCTCTAGATTACTTACTGGCTAAACAGAAGTATCTGTGCAGCTGCTGGCATTTGTGGTCTATGGAGAAATACACCAAATGTAGATGATAGAGATTCAGCTGTAGGGGATTAATGAAGAGACTGCTCGCTTAAGTGAGTGAACTCTAGCTAATTCTTTGATCTACTTGATTCCAGGTAGTTTGGTTTATGGGGACTCTGAGAAATAAGCATACTCCAAAATCTTGGTATTATCCTCCTGATAGTCATAATAGCAGTCTCCCTGGTGGGCTATGTTCTCTCAAAAGTTTTCAGTGTTTGCATGCAGCCATCTCTGGAATGTCTCTTCAACTGGAATGATAAGAGCTGACAGAAATGTGTGACCATGAGGACACTGTAACCTATGAATGACATGCTGAGATCAGAAACCAAAACTGATGGTAACTGAGAGTGGAGCTAAGGCCCTAAGTTTTGTCACACTCTCACCTACATGAGAACCTGACCAAAAAGGGGGACTTTTTAAACAAAATTATGGGAGGCCATTGTTTTGGAGTGAGCTCATGTAGTAGGCCCCAAGAAACCAGACCAAACCAAAATGGAGTCACTCGTGCTAAATGTGACATAATCAAACTAAGACTTTAAGGAAACACATAGATCCTACAACAGACAAGGTTTTGTTGCTGTTTTGTTTTGTTTTGTTTTGTTTTTTCATGTAAACAGGACATTCCGGCATAAGGAGGAACCCTCTACTGAGTCCTTGTTCCTAATTTGTAAAACCTACTCCTTTATTGTTTCCCAGTGGGTTTCAATACCAAATAAGTACATTTACAATGGTGATAGTGACATCAATGACTAAAGTTTCAGTCAATCTTTCAAAATTGAGAAGATAACCAAAAGGGGGGAATTGTTAAATCAATTTTAGCCTAAAGCTGCCTCCTTACATATTTTAAGTTCAGCCTAAAGGTTTTTCTGTAAATTGTGAACTATGAAGAGTGGAGGTGTAAATAGACTGTAGCCTACACTTGTGGCAATCACTGAGTTTTGGCCAATCAAGTATAGCCAACTGTTCAAACCATGTTCAAATAAGGCAAACGCTGATATGTAACCAATCTAGTTGTTTCTGTATCTCACTTTTGTTTTCTGTAGGTCACTTTCCTTTCTCTGTTCATAAATCTTCTACCACCACATGACTATGCTGAAGTCTCTGAGCCTACTCTGGCTCAAGAAGCAGCCCAATTAATGAATTGTTCATTGCTCAATTAAACTGTTTTAAATTTAATTTGGCTGAAGTTTTTGTTTTATCAGGAGTCAAAGAGTAAAGTGGGCAGGAAAGTTTGAAAAGATAAATAATATTCAGCCACCCCCACCTGCCAAGCATGAACACTTTCACCTCCTTCCTCCCTGCCTTACTAGCTCTTTATCTTCTCTCTCCAGATTGAATAGGAAGAGAAGAAATCCTTGTTTTCCAGCCCAAGACACTAACAGGGATTAAGCCTATGTCATTTGCTCTTCAAAGTCTGACTTTTCTTTCAGAACACATTGGACATTATATGGGAAGAACACTTAGGGACTGGGCTATGGAGAACACTGCATGTTCTCACTTACAAATGGGAGCTGAATGATGAGAAGACATGAACACATGGAGGGAAACAACACACACTGGGGCCTGTCGGGGTCGGGAGGGAGAGCATCAGGAAGAATAACTAATGGATGCTGGGCTTAATACCTAGGGGATGGGATGATCTGTGCAGCAAGCCACCATGGCACATGTTTACCTATGTAAAACCTGCACATGTATCCTGGAACTTAAAATAAAAGCTGGAAAAAAAAAGTGATGAGGAGGACTCTCCAAGTAGGTAGCTACTTTCCAGGTAGGACTCAATGGGAGAGGGTTCTTGGGAACCTTCAGGTTATTCCTGCTGCTTGGCGGGGGGAGGTGGGGGAGGAGCTGAAGGGGGAGGAATGAAATCAACCACAAAAATAAAATGTATGTAAAGTTTAAAAAAAGAAACATAAAACCACATGATAAAGTTATTTGTTTTTGAACTGTTATTACAAATAGTTTGTAATGTTAAAACATAGGAAGAGTTTTTTAAAAATGGTAAATCAAAGGCCGGGCGCGGTGGCTCAAGCCTGTAATCCCAGCACTTTGGGAGGCCGAGACGGGCGGATCACGAGGTCAGGAGATCGAGACCATCCTGGCTAACACGGTGAAACCCGTCTCTACTAAAAAATACAAAAACTAGCCGGGCGAAGTGGTGGGCGCCTGTAGTCCCAGCTACTCGGGAGGCTGAGGCAGGAGAATGGCGTAAACTCGGGAGGCGGAGCTTGCAGTGAGCTGAGATCTGGCCACTGCACTCCAGTCCGGGCGACAGAGCGAGACTCCGCCTCAAAAAAAAAAAAAAAAAAAAAAAAAAATGGTAAATCAAATGAATAAAGAAGGCCAAAGTCCTAATAAAAAGATGCTTAAGTTGCTAAAGCAAGAAAATCTCATGCATCACCTGCTGTTGGAAAACTACCAGGGATGGCATGTATGATGAAAAACAATTCCAGAGCCTTTCAAGATCTGAAAGCCACAGACATTGAAGGTGTTAAACAGAGAAGGAATACCTGCTTTGCCTTCTGGTGTCTGCAAGAAAACCAGAAGTGTCTGCAAGAAAAAAAAGTGACATTTATACAAGTAGCACAGACAATACAGGCAATTGTCAGTAGTATCTCTCACAGGGCACATGAAATGTGGAGAGGGAAGACTAGATTGGTGCAGGACTTCTCAGAACCCACATCTTCTTGATGACTCTCCCAGGACACCTCCCCCTGCAGCTCAGCCCCAGATGGAGTCTCACTGCCAATCCTGCCAGGCTACATACATAGCTTTCAGTTGTTAGGAAATGAGCTATGAGTTTCAGTGTTGTGTCTGACTTATAGGCTTTTCTCCTTCTAAACCATGCGGAGCAATTTTGCTTCTTAAGAATTTCTTAAGATCAAAGCAACCCAGCCTCTTTTTGCATAAGAAAGATGTTTTATTAGAACAAACAAGAATATACCATACAATATCAAAGCGATACTTTATGCATGCCAGTTTTTCTATGCATGCTGACATTTAAGTCTAGTTTGACATCATAGTTCTCTTTCAGAAGAACTTGGCTTTGAGCACAAGATGAATTCTCTGTTTTTCTATGAGGTCTCCCTGGGTCCCAGCTGCTGGTTTATTTATAGAATGTGGTCCCACCCAAAGTGTGTGGTTAGTCTCTTCAACTAGATAGTGCCAGCCATTTGGTCTGGCAACTCTGAAGAGAGATGCTGCTATATCTAGTTTGTAAAAGTTCCAAGCCATGCATGCAAGAGACTAGTATCACTATTTCTTTGCTTGTAGGAAAGAGTGAACTCTCATGCCTGGCCAGGCCCATAAGCATTATTGCATATAGGAGGTCTTAACCAGCATAAGGGGAGAAAGAAGCACAAGAAGAGAGAGGGTGGAATAAAGTCAGCGAAGGTTGATATAAACAGCTGCCTTATCATCCCCAGTGGGTTTGAAAATGTTACAAACGTGAGGACAAGTCACCAGGAAATCAGGGAGGTAGTCACAGATCAAGCTGGTGGGAGAATGTGCTGGTATACATGGCATATCTCCCTACATGCAAGATAGTCAGGTTGCCCCTGCTTACTTTTATGTCAGGGAGATCCAGATTCATTATCTGCACGCAAGCAAGTGAAATGCAAATGATTCCTCATTTCTGTGGATGATCACAGAATAGGCAAGCTCTAGGTTTGTGAAGGTTTAAGACTAGAAACATAAGACTATTCATCTTTAGAAAAATGTTAAGCATCTCATCAGAGCTCCTTTAATGCATCACTCATTAATTCATGGGTGTGCATAATTGTATGTACCTACAAATCAAAAACAAGTAGGTGAATGCTGTTGGTGCCTAGGACAACAACAAGGTGTCTACAAAACTCTAAAACTTAAACCATAAAATCAGCCCGTGGTTTCACTATGCACTCTCTATGTGTAAATTGTGTAACAGAAGCATTTTACAGAAAAAATATGTATTTCTTAGACTAAAAGTAGGAAAAGTTGTAAGTTCATCAATCTATAAGTATTGATTAGAAGGGAGGACAGTCATCTTGGAAGAGAGGAAAAGGAATGCTTGGGGAGAAAATTTGGTAGTGCCCTTGCCCAGGGCCTCAGCTGATCTGGACCCTCTAGCTGGGTGTATCAGGAACTGATCCACTTTATCCGCTTTGCTGTGATCCCTTTCTCTCCAAATAGACTTTTCATTGTAATTTGTCTTTCTATATGGCTTCCTGACAGATGGAGAATTGTGCCACTGGCACAAGTTCAAGCTTGGCAGCTTTGTTCTCCACTGAAAATTAAATCTGTCATTCTGGCTTATGCAGCTAGCTGTTCTGAGCTTTGTTAACTTAGTCCATCTGGAAAAGATTTTTGGAAGTCACAAACATGAGTGCCACACCCTGGATGATGGTAATTTTACTAAAGTGAATTCTATCTCCAGCTGACTAGCCCTCCCAGGAAAGAGTTTTACCTCCTCCTCCTTCAAATGGCTATAAAATGCCTGATTCCTTAAGGGCCCAAAATATTCTGTTTAATGTATGTCTGATTATAAGCCTCATAATAAATACACTTGTTTAGGAAACATTTAACATGTAGCTTACTGTAAACCCCAAAACATTCAAGTCTTACAACCAATCTCCATCTTATGCAATAGAATTAATCACTACTGATAAGACTTACATTCTTCTTGGTAGTTTCGCAAGCTGCAAAAGTACCTTATATCTTCTCAGTGCAATGAGAAAATTACCATTACTGGTAGATATATATGTGATTGAACAAGAAAAAATTTTATGAAAACTTTTTATTCAGAATCTCTGTTCATCAAAAAAGTTTGGATATGGTAAAGATTGATAATAGCTTCATGTAAATCCAAAGCATGAGACATTTTCATTAGTTAATTGTGTCATTTCAATGACTTTTGACATTAGGAGAACTTAAGATTAACTACCATTTTGAAAACTGACAAACTGAAGGATAGGAGCTTGGTGAGTTGGAGTACAGGTCAAGAAAGGTGGAGGGGAAAAAAGCTATAAGAAAAAGGGAGAGAGGCATCCAGGTAGCTGATAGAGTTGGCGAAATGGTCACAGCTGTGAACCTGAGCTCACTCTAATTTCCTAAGAACTGCTTCTGATATACAAGAGAAATCATAGAGATAGTAACATGGGTGTGCCTGTTGGCTGAGACTAGTATGTCTCAATTGGAGTGGATACCCTAAACCTATTTCTTTGGTCTCTTTTTAACACATTACCCTGGATTTTTCTCGATTTATATAAAACTGAGTAAAGATATTGACTAATAATATAAGCTAACTTGTACTAAGTATTACCATATGCCAGGCACTGGGCTAAGCCCTCTTTATGTATATTCTCACTGAATTGTTGCATCAATTTTATGGGGTATATTGACAAAAAGAGTCAAACTCTGTAAAATATTTGAAGAGATATATTTTGAGCCAAATATGAGTAACCATGGCCCGCAACACAGCCATCAGGAGGTCCTGAGAACATTTGGCCAAGGTGGTCGGGGTACAGCTTGGTTTTATATATTTTAGGGAGGCATGATACATCAATCAAATACATTTAAGAAAGACATTGGTTTCATTCAGAAGGGAGGGACAACTCAAAGTGGAGACTTCCAGGCTCTAGGTAAATTTAAACACTTTCTGGCAGACAATTGGTTGAGTTCATCTGAAGACCTGGGATTAATGGAAAGAAATGTTCAGGTTCAGGTAAAGGATTGTGGAGACCAAGTTTTATTGTGCAGAAGAAGCTCTCAGATAACAGACTTCAGAGAGAGTAGGTTGTAAATTGCTTCTTATCGGACTTAAAAGGGTGCCCGGCTCTTTAGTTGATTATCTCCTACATCAGGGAATAAAGGAAGGAAAACAAAGGGGAGAGGAGATTCTCTATAGCATGTGGATTTTTCCCACCAGAGACTTTGCAGGGCAATTTCAAGGTGTGGCAAGGAAATCGTTTTTGGTATAAAACATTTTGATTTTCTTCCTTGTTATGCTAGAGTCAGATTGTAAAGTAAGTCACTATATCCAGGGTTAAATAAAACCCATCTGATGAGAATTTATGGTTTGTAGGGCATGACTCCCCAGACTCCTTAGAAAGGAATTTGAGCAAGAGAAAAAAATCAGAGCTTAGTCCTCAGGTAGATGCATACTATCCTCATTTCACAGATGAGGAAAATAGAGTTTCTAAATAACTTGGATCAGGCTATGAACCTACAAAATGGCGGAGATGAAGTTAATAATCTCAGGTTCGATTACTTAAAAGTGAATATTCTTAACCTTCTTTGCAAAAGTCCCTCCAGATCCTCTTTCTAATGCAATAAAGCCATTGCAAAAATAACATTTCCTACCAAACTAAGGAAATCTCTTCTATTTCTTCTATTTAGATAATGATTAAGCATTATATAATAATAACAGTAATAGCACCTCTTGGACATTTTCTATTCACAATGCAGTATTCTAAGTATTTACATGTACTGACTCATTTAATTCTTCACAATAATCCTAGGATAAAATTACTATTATAATTTCCATTTTATGATGAGGATCTGAGGCACCTGGAGTCCAAGCAACTTGCCTAAAGCCACACAGGCAGATATCATTTACTCACTTATTTATAGCCTACCCAAGAAAGGCCACAGCTGAATGAATTTATTCCAGTTCTTTACTGCCAGTTCAAGGATACATAACAAGTTCTGAGAAAATGTAGAGGAGAAAAATCATTTTCTTCAATTCCTTGGCTAAGTTCTCTTCTAGAATTAATCACAACCCTGGTAAAAATAGAGAACTTTTCATCCCAAATGAGCATATGCTTCTCTTTAGATTCCTAAGAAACTTTAATTGTTGGTTAGAAAGCTATCACTTTGGGCCTAAGCAATAATTCTTTGGTTTTATTTAAATTGTTCTAGTGGCCTCTTTTTGTAGTTGATTGAATTGGCCAAGAGGTTGTTTGTTCAGTCATTAAGGACTACTGTTCTTGCACTGTTATAAAAATATTCCTTAGGCTAAGTAATTCATAAAGATTTAATTGGTTCACAGTTCTTCAGGCTTTACAGGAAGCACGGTGCTGGCATCAGCTTAGCTTCTAGGAAGGCCTCAGGAAGCTTACAATCATGGGCAGAAGGCAAAGCGGGAGCAGGCACATCATATGACAAAAGCAGGAGCAAGAGAGAGAGAGGCAGAGTGAGAGGAGAGAGAGAGAGGCAGAGTGAGAGGAGAGAGAGAGTGACAGGGGGTAGGGGGGAGTGCTACACACTTTTAAATGACCAGATCTCACAAGAACTCACTATCATGAATACAGCACCAACCCATGAGGAATCCACCCCCAGGATTCAAACACCTCCCACCAGGCCCCACCTCCAGAACTGGAGACTGTAATTAGACATGAAATGTGAGTGGGGACAAATATCCAAATTACATCAAGGCCCAAATCAGAATTCTTGCTTTAATGCATCTAAAGAGTATTAAAACTCCCCCATCAGTCACAGGGCCTCCTATGGCCATGATTCTGAAACACGGGAAAGTGTCTGCCCTGTGATTTTCATGGGCTCTAAAGCAAACCATTTGAGAATCTCAGAAGAGGGAAAGGCAACTGTGTTTAGAAAAAGCATCATCCTCTTCAGGTCATTATACCATGTTGTACCTTAAAAATCACCACACTAAATGCTGGACTAACATTTTTTTGATGATTTTCTTCCTATACATACAAACTCTGTTTTGACATTCCAGGATGTGTTTTGTCATGGTGAAGTTTTCTGCTAGGCAGAGCATTTAAAATCTCAAACTATACAATGCTATTCATTTTACAAAGCAACAATGGCCAAAATGTTTTCTAATAGCCGACAGGCAAACTATTAGTGAAATCTTAAGAAGGAGGGAAAAAAAGCCTGATTCACACAATTCATTCTATAGGTCAACTAGATTAAAATTACATAAATGCCTGCATAATTGACCCAGCTCACAGCTTCATTGTAAACATTAGCCCAAGGTCATAAAAATGAATGGTCCACCATGAGAAATCCCGAGGTCCCTTTCCATGGCTTTCCTCATGGCATTTTTAATCTCCTTATTCCTAAAACTGTAGATGATGGGATTCACCACAGGGATCACCAAGGCATAGAATATGGACACCACCTTGTCCCTGTTTAGGGAGTAGCTGGAACTGGGTCGCATGTACATGAAGAATCCGGAACCATAGAAGAGGATCACAGCAGTCAGGTGAGAGGCACAAGTGCTGAAGGCCTTGATCCTACCTGTAGCTGAGCTGAGCTTCAGAACAGAGGCAACAATGTAGCCATAAGAGATGAGGACCACTAGCACAGACACTATTCCAACGAGAACACCCACTACTGAAGGTCACCACCTCGCTGGTGAAGGTATCAGAGCAGGACAGAGCCAGGACTGGAGGGAGGTCACAGAAAAAGTGGTCGATCATATTGGGCCCACAGAAATCATGCTGATAGACAGAGTATGTTTCAATGAAAGAGCTAAGGAATCCACCCACATAGGCGCAAACCACCATCTTTAAACAAAGGGTATGGGATATGAGGACTGTGTAAAGCAAGGGGTTGCAGATTGCAGTATACCGATCATAGGCCATAGCTGCCAGGAGAAAGCATTCAGTCAACCCCATCCCACAGAAGACAAAGTACTGAGTGGCACAGCCAACAAACGAAATGGTTTTCTGCTCTGTGATGATGTCAGAGAGGATCTTGGGGGCAGTGGAGGACACATAGCAGATGTCCAGGAAGGTTACTGAGGAAGAAGTACATGGGCGTGTGCAGGTGAGAGTCCATCCTGATGAGAGCAATGAGGCTTAAGTTCCAGGTCAACGTCAGCAGGTAGAGTCCCAGAAATAACATGAAAAGGAAAATATTCATTTGAGGATGGTCTGAAAGTCCCAGGAGGATGAATTTTGTCACAGTTGTGTTGTTCCTTCCTGCAGCCATAGGCCTGCTTCCTGCATAAAGGAAAGAAGAATCCTGTGGTCAGTTAAATTTTGTTTGTTATTGTAAGAGTGGGTATTTCCTGGAAGATCGTACAGTCAGCACCCAGTTAAACAACACCCAGTTAAAGCCCAGCCACCTGCCAGGCAAAGACTTTTCAGAGGAAGTCAGCCTAGGATAATCCATATGCTCTATGTTTGTTGACCAAAAGAGAATCCATCTAATAATAAAGTAGAAACTGATTGGGAGTCAGAAGCCCAAGTTTTTCTTCAGCTCCATTCATAACTTCCTGGGAACTTTGGAAAAGTCATTTCTCCAGATTCTCATTTTCCCAAATGGGAAATGAGAGGGTTGAATCAGATAAGTTTGAAGTGTCCCTTTGGACTTAGGTTCACTATGGCTTTTTTAGACTTTCTGACTTGAAAATAAAGTATAAATAAATAAAGTATAATAAAGTTAGGCATTTTTATGCATTATAGATCTTTAGTATAAGAACTCAGAAGAAGGGAACTGAATACAATGGGCTACAATTTTTGACATATTCCATTTTGCAGGAGGAAATCCAGGCAACAGTCTAACAATCTATTCTTCTAGGTAGTAAAACTAAGTGGGAAAAAAATATGTGTGTGTGTGTATACATATTTGTGCGTATATGTATACTTGTGTGTGTATATATAGATATATATATGTTATACATATGTGTGCAGGAATAACTGTATATATGTGTATGTTTGTGCATATATATACACACACACACTTATCATGTTTAAGACCAGAACATTTATTCTAATTATATAATGTTCTTAATAAAAGTCATTGCACAAAATTCATAGAATGATGATAATTTCAACTAACACAGTCGGCACAATTATAGGAAAGAAGGGATATGAACAGGTCTCCATTGAAGGGGAAAGGGGAGCATTACCTAAGCTGACTGAGATGGGCTGAGCCATTGTGGTCAAGAACCAACAGCAATCAATATTTCCTGGGCAAGAAAAGCAGCAGGGAGAAGAGGGTTCATTCAATATTTAAAGACAGTGATAAGCAAGGGACAGCTTTGATGTCATCAGGCCAGATCAGACGATCACTATGAAGACAAGAGGTAAGCCCATACATATCTGGCAGTTAAGAAAAACAGACTGGCACTGATGTAAGATCAAACTGAGGAAACAGGCCAGGCGCAGTGGCTCACTCCTGTAATCCCAGCACTTGAGAGGTGGAGGCAGCCCGCCTGCTTGAGCTCAAGAATTTGAGACCAGCCTGGACAACATGGCAAAACCCTGTCTCTACTAAAAATACAAAAATTAGCTGGGCGTGGTGGCATGCTCCTGTAGTTTCAGCTACTGGGGAGGCTGAGATAGGAGAATCGCTTGAACCCAGGAGGCGGAAGATGCAGTGAGCTGAGATTGCATGCCACTGCACTCCAGCCTGGTGACCGAGCGAGACTCCATCTCAGATAATGATAATAATAATAACACAAAAATTAGTGGGCTGTGGTGGCACACACCTGTAGTCCCAGTTACTTGGAAGGCTGAGGTGGGAGGATCACCTGAGCCCAGGAGGTCTAGGCTGCAGTGAGCCATGACCGCGCCACTGCACTCAAGCCTGGATGACAGAGTGAGACCCTGTCTCAAAAAAAAGGAAATTTTTTTAAAAAATTAGGAAATACAAATGGGTATAAAGAGGCAGAAATGCCCTGAGAAAGACTCAGTGGTGAAATTAAGGTTAAACTGTATTTTATTATCTGTATGGAATTTGTTTGCCCATGCATGTTTGCACCCAATGGTAACTGTGGTTCTCTGTCATTCATCATATTAAAAACTTCTCCAACTTTGTATTTTTTACAAATTTCTAATCTCCCTGCAAGTCACTGGTCAAGCAGTCAAAACCAAGAAGAGCGTAGATTGATCTTCACTAAAACATCAATCTATATAATCCTATCAAAAAGGAAGTAAGATGAATTTGGTATCTCTTATCTTGGTGAAATCTTCCCTACCAGAATTTAAGTTAAAGACAGGCAGAGAGTTTTGCCCATTCTGTTTACTGATCTATCCTTGTAACTACCCAATGGGTTCACCTTGCCCACTGCCTAGACAGAGTTCATTTATCAAGACAGGGGAATTGCAATGGAGAAAGAGTAATTCATGCAGAGCTGGTTGTGCAGGAGAGTGGAGTTTTATTATTACTCAAATTAGTCTCCCTGAGCATTCAGGGATCAGAGTTTTTAAAGATAATTTGACGAGTAGGGGCTTCGGAAGTGGGGAGTGCTGATTGGTTAGGTTGGAGATGGAATCAAACGGATGGAATTGAGTTTTCTTGCTTTCTTCGGTTCCTGGATGGGATGGCAGAACTGGTTGAGCCAGTTTACGGGTCTGGGTGGTGTCAGCTGATCCATCTAGTGCAGGGTCTGCCAAGTATCTCAAGCACTGATCTTAGGTTTTCCAATAGTGATGTTACCCCTGGCACCAATTTGGGAAGATTCAGACTCTTGGAGCCAGAGGCTGCATGACCCCTAAACTGTAATTTCTAGTCTTGCAGCTAATTTGTTAGTCCTGCAAAGACAGACTGGTCCCCAGGCAGGCAAAAAGGGGGTCTCTTCAAGGAAGAGTTGCTATTAATTTTGTTTCAGAGTCTAACCATGAACTGAATTCCTTCCCAACATTACTTCAGCCTATGCCCAAGAATGGGCAAAGACAGCTTAAAGGTTAGAAGCAAGACAGTCAGGTAGGTGTGATTTCTTTGACTGTCATAATTTCCTCACTTATAATTTTGCAAAGGCAGTTTCATCGTAAGTACAAAGAATAGGGCCTGGGACATAGGTACCCAGTAAATATTTTGTTGAATAAATAGATTTTTTTTCCACCACTTATCCTCAAAGTTTGGCAGAAGGGTTTGGCCTATGACTTACTGTATTTGGCCTGTTATGATTATAATAACAAAACATGTAATATATCATTAATCACAAACAATAATCATATAACAATCATAATGTAACAATGTAATCAAACACTTATTTAGTGCTTATTGTGTGCCAGGTACTGTTTGAAAGGTTTGATTTCCATAAACCCATTTAATTATCTTAATAGACTCAAGAAGTGGCAGCGTTACTCGGCCCCTTTTACAAATAAAAGACAGAATAGGCTGTAAATGTAGAGTTGTGATTTGCCGCTGGATGGATGAGGTAGGAGGGAATGAGCTGGACTTACTGGGTTATACTGGGCAGAAGGATCATTCAATCTTGTGCTACAAGACAAGAAATATTGATTGCTTTGCTGCCATAACATCTTTTGCAAACCAGGTCATCTGCATTTCCCACTGCTCCATGTGGCTGGTTTCTGGTTCTGTCAATTTCTTATGCTTTGGCCTCCTGTAAATAGTAAACCATGCTTCTGGAATCCCCGCGCCTTTGTTAACAAGTCTTCCAAATAAATGGGCTGTGGGAGTTCATTATTTTAATGGGAAGAGGTAGCCACATTCTTTCTCCAAGAGGCTGCCCTCTGCCACTCACTCCAGGGTCCAACATAAAAAGCCCAGCAATCATTAGAGCTAAACATTTCTGAGCACTAATTGTTCCCTGGAGTGGTGGCGAAAAGGGCCAACCACTCATCACAGGAGCCTCTTTCCATCCCCCTTCCTATTCTTCTCTGAGCTTTCTCTGATTTGAGTCCAGGAAAACTCCCTGCTGGGTTAGTAGATGCCTTTTGTTTAAGAGAAATTTCAGCAGAAGTAAACCACACATAAACACACCAAGCCTTGTACTGAAATATACTGGTTAGAAACACACATTTCCAACGCAGAGAATTGGGTTTAAATTCTGGCTCTGCCCTTTTATCAATATAAACATGTTCAACGTTGTTTAATGTCTTAAACTTATCAACTCCCTCATTTGTAAAACTGGTGTAACAAGAATACCTACCTCAAAAGAGTTGTGATAATTAAATAAGCTGTGAATAAGGAAGGCATAGCACAGTGCCTAACAAACAGAAATCACTCAATGAATGTAAACTAATGATGTCATTAACTCTGTTTCTTGGGTCATGGCCAAAAATGTGTCTCTCCTTTCTGTCTTTTTCTTGTGACTTATTTGCACCACAATAAAAAGATGTCTTTTCTCTTTTTTTTTTTTTTAATGAGGCTGGATGGGATGAAGGGCTTGATGGGGCTCTTCTTTTCTCTTTTTAATATTTTGGCTGCTACTGCCAGCAATGCCACTACCTGGATGTGCCACTGTGGGCAAGTCCAATTAACCCCTCCAGCCTGAGTGAATTGGACTCACTCTCCAGGAATTCATCCAGCCCTGAAAGTCTGATGTTTTAAAACATTGATTTCCTGTTTTTTGAAATGTTTTCTTTAGGGATAAAGTTCATAAAAAATGAATTAATCTATTTCATGGAGACCAAGTTAGCAATCCTCAGTCTCAAAAGAAATAAAATTAAATGAGAGAAATGTCTTCTATATAAAGAGATATAATTACTGAGACTCTTGACTTACAAGGTAATAGGCTTTATTTAGGGAAGAAATTTAGTAACTAAGATTGTTGAAAGAAAGGAAGGTAAATGGCTTCAAGAATCAACTGTGAAGATGAAAAGGCAAGGAAGTTCTTCATCAAGAGAAACATTCTTATCTAAGGTTGAAGATAAACTGTCCTAGGAAATTCTGTGCTGAAAGAGTAAACCCCAACTAATTATGAATGAGTTTTTGATACTGAGTTAAGATCTGAAGAATTTAAAAGGTAAATCACACACTTATGATCGATATATTTTTCTAGGATTAGAAAAGGCTGATAAGATAGGGTAGTGATAGAGTTCATCTGTCATGGCAACTCTGATTATAGTGATAATGACTATCTACAAAGTAAGACTGAGAATCTTAAGAATAAAGAGCAATAATGTCTTTTGTACCAATTTGGAAGGAGCTGGAGGCCATTATTCTACATGAAGTAACTCAGGAATGGAAAACTAAATACTGTACGTTCTCACTTAAAAGTAGGAGCTAAGCTATGAGAACACAGAGACATACAGAGTGACATGGACTTTGGGGCCTCGGGGGAAAGGTGGAAGTGGGATGAGGAATGAAAGACTACATATTGGTTATAGCGTACACTGTTTGAGTGACAGCAAAGCTAAAATCTCAGAATTCACCACTAATAGAATTCATCCATGTAATCAAAAACCACTTGTACCCCAAAAGCTATTGAAATAAAAAAAGAACAAATTATAAATTAACAATGTCTGCATTGGACAGAAAAATGCAGAATGAGGACTCAGAATGTATTTATTAACCTAGTCTATACGAAATCTGAGAATGAGGAAGAAAGTCATCCTATTAAATCCATCTGGATAAAACCATAAACTCTTCATGACCTTACTTTAAAAAATCAAATTTAATCAAAATAGCAGAAGTTTAAGTGAACATCAGAAAGTATCCAAGGAACTATGTTACAGAACAATATGAATATATTTAATATTAGTCAAGTGTACACTTAAAAAATAATTAAGATGATGTGATGGCTAATTTTAGGTGTCAATCGGACTAGATTAAGAGATATCCAGATGGCTGGTAAAGCACTATTTCTGGGTATGTCTGTAAGACAGACGATGTTTTGAATCAGTGGACTGAGTAAGGAATATCCGCCCTCACTTAATGTTGATGGGCACTCTCCAATCGGTTGAGGGTCTGGAAAGAACAAAAAAGCAGTGAAAAAGTAAATTCCCCTTCTCTCCTCTGAAGCTGAGATACCTTTCTCTCATCCTTTGACATCATATCTCCAGGGTCTCCTCTGGAGTCTGGGATTTGCATTAGTAGCCCCTTAGGTTATCAGGCATTTGGCCTCATGTTGAGAGTTACACCGTTGGCTTTCTCGGTTTAGGGGCCTTTGAACTTAGAGACTGAACCACGCTCAGGAAGTCAGGGTTCTGTGATTCTTCAGCTTCCAGATGTCACATGATGGGACTTCTCAGCCTCCCTAATCTCATAGTTCTCCTGATAAACCCACTCTCACCTATCCATCTGTTAATATCTGTCCATCTATTCATCTATCTGTCTATCTATCTATTAATACATCCTCCTGGTTCTGTCTCTCTAGAAAACCCCAACTAATAAATATGGTAAATTTAATGTCATATGCTTTTTACCACAATAAAAAAGTATGAAAGCAAATAGCACATAAAGGCAAATAAACTCCACACAGAATTATAAATGTTTACAATTGGAAGTGCTTTGAGGTTCAACTCAAAATGTATCTTCCTAGGATCCTATGCATCTTAGAGCTTGTTCTCTGACAGCATCTCCTGAAATATTATTTACTTTCGTTTTAGCTTAACATTTTAGCATAGCTATTTTGATGAGTTTACTTGAATTGTTTCAAAGAAACCCCAGAGAAAAATCCAAATATGCTTAGTAGTAAAACATCTTAACTCTCAAATTGGAATTTGGAAAGTTATCATGGGGTGCATTTCTTCCACTAGCGACTAGTAAAAATTTCAACCTGATACGGATCCAAAGTGTTTTCACAGGACGTCCCTAACAAACCCAAAGTGAAGGTATATTTAAAAGCTCTAGAGGTCTTTAACAATTTATACAAGAAGGAAAGCACAAAGACATCACAGGACCTGAATTCTAATTCCCATTCTACTATGGCAGATTGGGCTGTTGATCTCTCCTGACCCCTCTCTGGACCTCAATTTTTTTATTCTGAAACCAAAGAGCTAAAATAGAAAACCTCTAAAAACTCAAACAGCATGATTACAACTAACTTTATTACTAAACCATTGTCTGTCAAAACCAAGCGCCTATTGGTTTTTATCCGTATGGAATGTTGCTGCCACCTAGTGGAAACATGACTAAATTGTAGGGTCAGTTGCAGTAGTGACTGATCATCTTCAAACACATTACATCCTCACTGTGATCCAAGCACTGAACCATGTTCTTCTCAAGCACCTGAACTCAATATTATCATGAAGTTCAATTCTGAGAAATAAACCAGATCAGGGAGAGGGGCAACATACTGAGCATAATGTAAATGGTAAATAACAATAATAAGCAAATACATTTAGGTAAGGGTGATGTAACTGATAACAGGTAAGTCATAAATTTACATTCATGGTATATTTTTTTGTAATCAGCTTTTAAATATTTAAAAAGAGATGCAATGACATAACAGGAGAGCAAATGAGAAGAGTAGGCATCAGAAGTAAAAATAATTGGTAGTGGCACCACACGTCATGGGTTGAAATCCCATCCTATTGCCAGTGTGTGGTCTTGGATGCCTCAGTTGATCTTACATAAGCTTTTCCTTTATCTCTGAAAGTGCACCAAATATATCAACATTGTATGTTTGTGTGAAGAGCATATAATATACAATCTATATGAAAACCATTATATAATCTATTCAATCATGAGGAGTTATCATTTTGATTTTTAAATTGCCCATTTGTCTCAGAAGAAACATCTCCAGCTGTAATATTCTGATAATTAGTTTATTAGAAATAGCATGATAATCTATATTATTGTTGTCCCTGGCTAACTATATGTTTTTGTTAAATACCAGTTAGCTATATGTTTTCATTAAAATGTCATCTAATTTGGATATGGTTTTTAAAAACTTTCATTTTTAGCCAATCTTGGCACAGTACTTTTTAATAAAAAATTACCTTAGCTATCAGGGTCATTTTTATTAATTGTGTACTTAATATTATCACAGCCCTAATTATTTGTAAATAATGTAAATTTTATGCTCCTGAAAAACACTTGAAAGTATTAAACTCTCATGCAATTGCCAGGTAAGACTTAAACTAAAAAATGAATCATTAGAAAATTTTAAGTGTTAATTCCAAATCAAATGAAAATGTGCTTAATCATTGATATAGTGAAAGTTGCAGTAAAGATTTAAAATAATGTTAATGCAAAAAATAAAGCACAAGTTTCTCTACTTATCAAGGTATTTGAGGACTCATATGAATTGACAACATCATGAGTATAAATTTTCCAAGAAGACTTTGAACATTGCTCTGACTAAACATCCATTGAAATGAATTTCCCTCAGGAACTCTCAAAGGGAGCATCTCAAAAGAAAAGAATCACAAGGTACTCATCTAGTTTCAGAACAATGACCTGAGCTCAGAAGAGAAAGGAGGTTCTGGAAAGAAGCAGTTTTCTATTACTTAAATTATCCTTCAGCCCAGCCCAAAGACTCATTCCTGAGTCCTGGCCCAAAGGGACTGGGGAAAGAATGCTGGAAAAAAGAAACTGAAAAGAGTATTAAAGTACAAGTAGTACAAATGCCAGCAGTTTGGGTAGTAGCTGGGTATGATGCTCTCAATGCAGATACCTGTATCTTCAATGCCAGCACCTCAGCCATGAGACACTGTTGTGCATCAGAGCTAGTGACATGGTGACTATCAGAGCTAGTGACATGGTGGCTGCAGGAAATACCATCCTGATCCATAACAGGAAAGAAGTAAAACAATAGATAACACAATAGGAGATTATTATACAAAGAGTATGTGAGCCACTCCCTGATGGCTTCCAGAATGAGGAGGAATGTTGAGGACTGTGTGGGTATAGAAGGAATTCAAAGGAATCTGGGGTAGTAAGACCCTGGAAACTTTGTTTTGATAACTATTATTGTGATCATGTTTCAGTCTTTCAGCTGATGTGGGTAAGAACAGTGGTTATACATAGCATTATTAATTTAAAATCTGAGATAAGAGAAAATAGCCTAGGTAAAATGTGTAGAAGATGAAAAACAGCCCACAGACAAGACTTTGAGGATTATTCCCGCATGTAAGGATATAGAGGGAGAGAGAATCTTTGATGATTACAACGAGCCTACCATGTCTCATGTCCATTCTGTTACCCCAACACACACACACACACACACAACATATTTTCACCTACAATTGTGAGGGCTGAAGGCAAGAAAACAATAAACAAATGCAGCTGGTGACTCCTCCGTAGTACCAGAGTAACTCCTGGCTATGTCTTTATTGAACTGCCACCCATGGCTACCTTGGCTTTCAGAATTGAAAATTGCATCTGCTTCTGCTTTAGGATTCCACTCCTGAAGATCGACTGTCTGGCTCTTGTTCTGTTATCTCTCTTAGAATTAGATTCTTTGGGAATTACCTTCTCTCAAATCCAAATACCTGGTTAGGGATATATATTATATATATATATATATATATATATATTTCCAAGTTGGATTTATCCCCAAAAATATGTAAGTCTGGTTCGACATTTTAAAAATCAGTCAATGAATCTCTCTTTATCAATAAAGTAAAAATCAAGAAGAAAATGTATAAAATCAATCAATTTGATATATGTCTTTTACAAAATCCAATATCCATTTATGATAAAGACTCTTGGCAAACTAGGACTAGAAAGAACATTTGCAAACTGATATAGTTCATAGATCAATAACAAAAATACCCTACAGCTATTATTACACTTAGTAGTTAAAGACTAAACGTTTTTCTCCTAAGATCAGGAAAAAGGCAATGATGTCTGCCTTCACCATTCATTTTATACATTGTACTGAAGTTCCTATCAATAAAGCAGGAAAAATAAGTAAAAGTTACATAGATTGAAACGAAAAATATAAAACTTCCTTTATATACTGTAGTAGTCTGTTTTCAATAGCTATAAAGAACTTCCGAAGACTGGATAATTTATAAAGGGAAAAGGTTTAATTGACTCAGTTCTCCATGGCTGGGGAGGCCTCAGGAAACTTACAATCATGGTGAAAGGTGAAGGGGAAGCAAGGACCTTCTTCACATGGCAGCAGGAGAGAGAGAGTGAAACAGCGAAGCAGGAAGAGCCCCTTATAAAACCGTCAGATCTCATGAGAGCTCACTTGCTATCATGAGACCAGAATGGGGGAAACTACCTCAATGATTCAATTACCTCCCGTCAGGTCTTTCCCTCAACACTTGGGGATTACAATTCAAGATGAGATTTGGGTGGGGACACAAAGCCTAACCATATCATCCTCAAATAATATGATTGTAGAAAATCTCAAAGAATCTATAGCATAGGTTCAAGAACTAATAAGTTAAACAGTGCCCCAGTAAACAGTCAAATTATAAAAATTAACTGTAGTGAACAATGGTAATTGAGCTAGTAATGAACAATTAGTAATTGAACACTATTAGTAAATAATTGGTAATTGAAATTTTCAAATGTATCATTTATAATACAATAACATTTTTAAAAACATGAAATAGGTATAAACCTAATGAAATAAATAAAAGATCTGTGTGCAGCAAACTATAAAACACTGATGAAAGAAATCAAATATCTAAACATATGGAGATATATACCATGTGTATGGATTAGAGGACTCAATGTAGTATCATAATAAATATCAATTCCCTCAGAATAGATCTCTGTATTCAATACATTTTAAATCAAATATCAACAGGATTTTCTGTAGATATTTTCAAATTGATTCTAAAATTTTTATGTTGATGATGATCACTTTGAAAAAATAAAAATAATAAAATATTTATGGAAAGATAAAGGAACTAGAAGAATCAAAATAATTTTTATATAGAAGAACAAAGTTGAGGGACACACATTACTTGCTTTGAAAAGATACGCATACATCTACAATAATTAAGAAAGTATGACATTGGAGAAAGAAAAGAATACATAAATCAATGAAACAGAATAGACAGTTCTGTTCTGAAGAACAGAAAATAGACCCACATACTTACAATCAAATGACTTTTATCAATATGCAAAAAACAGCTCAAATGAGAAGGAATATACTTTTCCATGAATAGTGCTGGGATAATTGGATATCATTGTGCCAAAATATGAAACAGTTCATACTTCTCACCATACACAAGTAATTAAATCATACAACTAAATGTAAAATATAAATTATAAAATTTCTAGAAGAAAAAATAGAAAAAAGTCATTATGACAGCATTATGCAAAGATTTCCTAGATGTTACACCAAAAGCACAATTAAAAAAAGGAAAAATGATAAATCAGATATGCAAAAATTGAGGATTCTGCTCTCAAAAAATATTATTAATGGCATGAAAAGACAAGTTACAGATTGGAAAAAAAAAGTTCAAATTATATATTTGATAAAGGAATTGTATGTAGCATATATAAAGAACTTTCAAAACTAAGTATTACATTTTAGAAACTTTTTAAATGGGCAAAATATATGTGAATGTATAATTCAGCAAAATAGATATATGGATGGACATATGATACTCAATGCCACTATTCATTAACAAAAAAGAAATTAAAATCAAAACTAAACCCCACTAATATCTATTAGAATGGCAAAAAATAAAAATAAAAAACAAGTAGCATATAGTAAGTATAGCCATTCTAGAAAACAATATAGATATTCCTCAAAAAACTAAACATAGAACTGCTATATGACCCAGCAATCCCACTTCCTGGTATATATTCAAAGATAATGAAATCAATATGTCAAAGAGATAACTGCACTCTCACATTTATTGCAGTACTATTCACCATAGCCATGATATGGAATCAAGCTAAGTGTCCATCAATGGATGAATGGGTAAAGAAAATGTAGTATATATACACTATTCTGCCTTCAAAGAGAAGAACATCTTGTCATTTGCAACAACATGAATAAACCTGGAGGGCATTATGGTAAGTGAAATGAACCTGGCACAGAAAGACAAATACTGTATGCCCTCAATTATGTGCAATCTAAAAAAATTGAACTCATAGAAGCAGAGAGTAGAATGGTGGCTACCAGGGGCAGGGGTTGAAGGAGCAGGGAGATGTCACTTAAAAGGTACAAAGTTTCAGTCAGACAGGAGAAATAAATCTTGGAGATTTGTTGTACAGCATGGTGACTATAATTAATGATAATGTGTGTAGTATACTTGAAAATCACTGAAAAAGTAGATTTTAAAATGTTCTCATCAGAAAAATGATAAGTAGGTGAGCTGATGGATATGTTCATTTGCTTGATTTAATAATTCTTCTATGTACACATATATCAAAACATTATGTTATGTATCATAAATATATATAATTCGTCATTTGTCAATTTAAATAAATAAATGAAGAGACCTAACTCTCAATAAATAAATACATACATACTTAAGGAACGCACAAATGAATAATTTCTCCCTTATCTATATTTTTCTTTGAATTCTACTCAGTCTATCCCGGCTGTATCTCCGTCCATTTTTTTCTCTCCCTGGTTGGATAACTTTCTCTCCTTTAATTAGCCATGGAATTGAGATCAGTCATCCACTGTTCATCGTAGCTACTTTGAAAAGGCCTAAGTTCCATGTTCTCAGCTTAAGAAACAAGAGAATCAAATATTTTACTTTTTCCCCTCCACCTGCAAGCACATGTACTAATGGCTTGCCTTTTGTTAAATGTGTGGACCAATATTACTTTTTATTTGTATATAGCTCTCCATAGAATAAAAGTCCTACATCTTTATATTACACCTTTATATTCCATAGCAGAGTAAGTTTTTTTAAATGTTTTCAGAAAAACAAAATGCCCTATTCCTAATGTCTCTTTCCTGGAAGAAGATAGTAGGTTTCTGTGGAAAGAAAATGGATTTATGAATTGAGGGGTATGATTGACCATATCAACACATTTATGTGAGTTTCAAAATAAATGCATGTGCCATATGTTTATACGCAATGTTTGGTATTACACAGGTTCAAATATTGGATCAATCCCTTACTAGCATAAAATTTCAAGCAATTTATTTAGCTTCTCTCAATTTCGGTTTCCTCCTCTGCAAGGGGAATTTGGGAGAACTTACTGAGCTAACACACACCAGGCACATAGTATAGCGCTTAGTACGTAGTAGGAGCTCAGGAAGGTTAAGTTCCCACCCTTTTAACATACTTCTGGCCAAATAGGTTATACTAAGAAATGGAAAAGGGTCAATAAATATATATGTATAGATAGGCAATGTTGCTTTCTTTTGTGGAGTGGTGTTTAACCTATCCTTATGCTCCACTGCTATCTTGAGGTTTTTCGTCATGTACTACCAGAAAATGTCTTGATTGGCCTTGGGGGATTGGAGGCCCTGGCCACTGGGATGGAGTTTAATAAGCATCAGTTTTGGAGCTTTTAGAGTTAGTATTCTAGACAACCCCAGAGAGCAATTAACCATAAAGCCGTGAAGTTCAGGTGATACATTCCTCCCTTTCAAAAAGACCCTCAGGGGCAAATGTAATGAAACATCTCCATGGAGAGAAGAAAAAAACCTCTCCCCAATTTACCCCCAACCCCAACTTTGAACGTTTTCCCAAAATGACCCTAAATGCAGATATTAGCTGATACCAGAAGAGCTTCTTAAAGATTGCAACCTCCATCCTTTCTGTACATATCTTTTTCCTCCTTTACTCTGCCCCAAAACACACCTTCCATGCACCAAGAGGATATTTTGATCCTTGATGAAAAAACCAGCCTCAAGCTCTCTCCAAACTCATTAGCACTTTGGGAATTGGAAGCAGCCACTGAAACCCGATTAAACTCCTTCCAAAGCAGGACAACTCAAAACAGGTATCAGCTAAAGGGCAGGCAGAGCAGGAGCAACAGGGTAAGTGCAGTTTGCTCTTTGTCTTCATTCCCATATTAATCTCACATGATAGAATCCCCTATATCCACAAGCCCATTTAGGTAACCAAGAAGTTCTTTGACTTTTAGTTTTTCTCCCTGCGCCTCTCAATGCGATTTGTCTTTCCTCAAATTCAGTCAAATCTTTTTGTACTTTTTTTTTATACTTCTTTTGTACTTTTTAAAAAATAGACCTTCTTTTTTAGAGCAATTATAGGGTCAAGGCAATATTGACCCGAGATTTCCTATTTATCCTTTTACTGCTACACATGCATAGCCTCCTCCATGATCAACCTCCCCCACCACAGTGGTACATTGTTACAATCAATGAACCTACATCCGCACATTATCCATAGTTGACATTTGGGTTCATTCTTGGTGTTGTGCATTCTGTGGGTTTGCACAAATGTATAATGACATGTATCCACTGTTACAGGATCATCCATAGTAGCTTCACGGTCCTAAAATCCCTCTGTGCCCTGTTTGCTCACCCTTCCCTCTCTGACCCCTAGCAACTACTGATCTTTTTACTGTCTCCATCGTTTTGCTTTTTCCAAAATGTCTTATAGGTGGAATTACACACTATGTAGCCTTTTCAGGTTGATTTCTTTCACTTGGTAATATGCAAGTAAGGTTCCTCCATGTCTTTTCATGGCTTGATAGTTCATTTCTTTTCAGTACTATACTTTTCAAGGTGTCTGCTGTATACTTTTTTGTTTTCAAGCATTCTCTGCTGTCATTTAAGTACTTAAGTAGAATACGGAAAATTTGAATTTACAGATTTTTTTGCCACAGTTTTTTAAATGTACATTATTCTTTTCATATTTGAGCTTTCTCCAATTCAAAATTGAAATTCCAGATAATATGCAGAAATTTAGGATTTACATTCAATTTTGTTGTCTGTCTCAGATAATTCTATGCTCTTGATTTATCAGTTGAATAGATTTCCCAGTGCAGTGTTTTATTAATTGTTGTATACGATAAGCTGGACTCTGATATAGTTTGAGTGTTTGTTCCTTCCAAATCTCATGTTGAAATGTAATCCCCATTGTTGGAGGTGGGGCCTGGTAGGAGATGATGGGGCGGATCCCTCAGGAATAGGGTAGTGCTATCCTCTTGGTGATGAGTGAGTTCAGGCAACAGCGGGTTGTTTAAAAGAGCCTGGCCCTTTTCTGTTGCTCTCTCTCTCTTGCTTCTGCTCTTACCATATAAGATGTCTGCTCCCCCTTCAACTTCCGCCATGATTATAAGCTTCCTGCAGGCCTCATCAGAAGCAGATGCCAGCACCACACTTCTTGTACGATCTGCTGAACTGTGAGCCAATTAAACCTATTTTCTTCTTTTTTTTTTTTTTTTTTTTTTTGAGACGGAGTCTCGCTCTGTCGCCAAACCTCTTTTCTTTATAAATTATCCAGCCTCAGGTAGTCCTGAAAAAGGGCCTAATACACTATTCTATATTGTCTTAAAAGGGACCTATTACTAAAAGAGAGCTAAAAGAAACACATGGTCTCTTTAACTGGTAAGCAGTTGACTACTAAATATTCAGTAGTACTTTTTAAGTCTTCAGAAAACCATGATGAATTATTAGCTTTATAAATGCATTAATTGTTCATTACAAATTTTGTGAACAGTAAACCCAGCATACTATTAGATGCTACGGTAAAACCAATGTGAAACCAGTCTTTTCAAATACCAAGGTTACTCTAAGGAGAGAAATTTGCTCACCATGATAATCTGAGTAAGGCATTTAAGAGCCTGATTCTGAAATCACAGCCCAATCTTGGTTCTTCTCTACTGCTCCTGTGATGGGCTTCCTGAAGTACATTTGAGCCCTTGCAACTACCAAGATGATTAAAAGGGAATGACATTTCTGAAGGAACCTCTATGCCCTTAAACAGAGCCTCAATTATTAGCAAGTAATCCACAAAGTAATTTAGAAGGCCTGTAATCCAGACACACTTTACATAGCAGGTTTTCTAAACACTGCAGAGGCCTCTAAATTCCAAAACCCTCCTTCTCTTTTCTTCCTAATGCTGTGAATCATACCATCTGAATCTTAATCCTTGAATTAAAGTCTTGACCACTTTAGCATTATCACCTTACATTGAAAGGAACTCTTCATTTCATCAATCATTTGTACATTCAGATGAAAGAAAGACCTGGAAGAGCAGTATCTTGAGGGCACCAGGCACCGGCAGGAGTGAGAGGAAATGGCATCATGAAGTGAAGGACATGCAGCTCAGATCAGGATTGATGGGAAAATCACAGAACACCTCCAACTCCACAATTTGGCTGACTGAGGTCCTTCTCATCATTCAATTTTTTCCTCCATCACCAACTGTGTCTGTGAAGCTCAAATGAGGCAAACTTGGTTATAAAGTTTAGCACTTCTTCCAGATATATTTGATGGAAAATGAACAGAATCATAAATCAACTCTACAAGTCCCCATCAATTACCCAGTATTTTCTATGTGCAAAGGACTGTGCTAGGTGCTTGGTTTTACTGTATTATTATCTTCCCGTGTCCATCAAGGATAGTGTAGTTCATGAAGATCCTGGAACTGCATCTACGAGTCTAATGAGGTCACTGAGCCTCTCAGACTCTTCCTCTTCAGCTCTGTAAAATAGACCTGCTATTGATTACACCTGTATCATAGAATTGTAGGGAGTCCAGGCTCCCCAAGTTTGCTGCAAGAGTGAATAAAACCTCCTTTCCCTCTCAAGGGAAGAAGCACCTCTTCGTGAGTGGGGTTCCGTGCCATAAAGCACTCCATAAGACCCTTAAGATATCTTCTCTCTAATGTTCTAAAATAAGCTCCAGGGCATCCATACGTGGGAATAAAACTCTACATATGCTTTTCCTTTTGTTTCAGTTTATCCAGCTCTACTTTCTGTTTCTAGGGCTGGGAAATCTCATCCTTAAATACAAAATTTCTCCCTCCTGATGACAACATTCAAAACAGACTTTCAATTAACCCATCAGACCTCCAGTCATTAAGTTCCTCAACCTCACTCGTAAACACTTCTTACAAACTTGCATGGTCCATTAGTGAACTTCTTATTTCTCTAACATAAGTGTACTTCAACCTATTACGTAAGGAGGAAATGTTTCAAAACTGATGGTCGGTTCTATCAATAATACTTTAAGGAATAGTTGCTGCTGATAACAGTCACAGTCCCAGTTTATTAAGCAAACATTCTATCTCAAGACCCATCATGAGCCCTTTATATATTATCTTAAGCAATTTTCAAGCTCTGTTGTTACTGTTGGTTTTGTTGTTGTTTTGAGACAAGGTCTCCCTTTGTCACCTAGTCTGGAGTGCAGTGGCACAATCACAGCTAACTGCAGCCTCAACCTCGTGGGTTCAAGCAATCCTCCCACCTCAGCCTCCCAAGTAGCTGGGACCACAGGTATATGCCATCATTCCCGACTAATTATTTTCATGTTTATTTTTGTTTGTAGAGATGAGGTCTCACCATGTTGCTCAGGCTGGTCTGGAGCTCCTGGCCTCAAGCAATCCTCCCGCCTGTGCTTCCCAAAGTGCTAGGATTATGAGTATAAGCCACCACACCTGGCCAGTAGTCGCTGTTATTCCCGTTTTACAAATGAGGAAATTGAAACTCAGAAAGGCTAAATGAGTTGCCTAACATCCCCCAGCTGGCAAGTGGCAGAGTCAGAATTAGAACCAGGCTTTTTCTAAAGCCTACCCAGGATCAAACCACTACCTTCTCGCAGAGCTGTTTTTGTTTTAGCTCCCAGTTTCTCCATGTGGCTCTACATCTGCTCTCAATTATGCCAAAGTTTGTTGCACATTCCTCTTTTATTTCCTCAAAGGATAAAGAATCCTCTCTTGACTCTAGAAAGTTCACAAACCTTTCACAAACAGGAGCAAAACCTTAGAATATAGGATGAAGCTTAAAGTCATACCGACAATATTGTGACTAATGTGATGAATATCTAAAACTCTGCACAAATGACAGCATGGTGATAGCTAAGACGAGCTTCACATTCTCCCATTATCCAAATTTGAGGGGTTTAGCACTGAAAAATATATAGAAGGAACTATTGAGAGGGGAGCAAATGAGCCCCAATTTCAAGGGCATCTGTCTGAGCAAGTTCAGGAAAAAAACATTAAGAATGTTAATGAGACCTTAACTGGCAATGAGTAGATGTGGACTGATTTGTGAAAATTGAGGATGTCAAAATAAAGTGGCTCTCCTAAACTGAGCAAGAAAAATTCGGCACAAATAGAGTATTACTTCCCAAATTGTGAAGTTATTGACTTGCAATGATTTCTATAATGTATACAAGTTACAAAGGTTTGCGTACTGTGATATAAGCACCTATGCACATAAACATATACTTGTACATAAAAACTATACACCAAAATGTTAAGAGTTATTATTTCAGGAGATAGATCATAATGTTCAGTTTCCTTTTTTTATTCATCAGGAACGTCATTTTTTGTTTCAATAGTTCACATTTGTATATTGATCATAGTAATCAAAATATCTCACAGTTCTTTAATTTAAAAGCCAGTTAAAATAATTTCATTGATTTCCAAATTATTTGGGTTAAGAATTGAAGAAGGATCAAGATATATTCCAAACCTTTAAGGGTCATTCACCATGAGCCACACGGCCATCTGACCACATTTTTCCTGATACTTTCTGTAGGATTAGGGACCCAGATTCAGAGACCCAATGACTGCAGTTAGCTTCTGATTAATGTGCATTGAGACTCAGTGTGGATGTTTGAGGGAGCAATGGGAGTCCTTACTGGTGTGGATTTAATAAAATCAAGTCCCTGATCTTGAAAGATGCTTCATGCACTGAAAATTCAAATAATTTGATTGAGGATACTTTGTAACTTAGGTTTAAAATAACAACAGCAACAACAACAAATACTTATAGAACAGTTACTATGGGCCAGGCATATTTTAAGAAGATTAGAAGATACGTGACGATGATGATAGATGATAGTTAGATGATAGACAGACAGATAGATAGATGACAGATAATTAGACAGATCCTATAACAACGTAAATGCTATTATTATCTCTAATTTTACAGAGACCTGGTCAACATCGCACATCTACTAAGTGAGGCTGAGAATTGAATCCAGGCAGTCTAGATCCAGAGCCCACACTCAACAATTAAACAACTCAGGCCAGGAGCAGTGGCTCACGCCTGTAATCCCAGCACTTTGGGAGGCTGAGGCAGGTGGATCACCTGAGGTCGGGAGTTCGAGACCAGCCTGACCAACATGGAGAAACCCCATCTCTACTTAAAATACAAAATTAGCTGGGCATGGTGATGCATACCTGTAATCCCAGCTACTCAGGAGGCTGAAGCAGGAGAATCGCTTAACCCGGGAGGTGGAGGTTGCAGTGAGCCAAGATCGTGCCATTGCACTCCAGCCTCAGCAACAAGAGTGAAACTCCGTCTCAAAAAAAAAAAAAAATTTAAAAATAAATAAATAAAATAGAAAGCTCAGACTGAGATAAATTTGAAATTCAACCTACATTAGTATACTTGGACCCAATATTTGACAATTAAGAATATTTTTATATACATGTGGCCTAATCCTTTTCCTTTAAAAACATTCTATCTCATTAATCATCTCACAACTACATAGCTGAACCTAGTTCCATTGATCTTTCCCTCCTAATGTGGAAACTTAGGTAAAGGAGATGAATAGTTATTCCAAGGCATGACCTGACTCACCTGAGGCACACAGGACTGTCCTAATAACTACTCACTGGTCACTTGTTATGTGTCAGGCACTTAAAACAAATCTATAAAGTAATTGCTATCATCCCGTTTTAAGGATAAGTTGAAGCCAGAGATGTTAGCTATCTCACCTGAAGTAACACGACTAGTAAATGGTCGAGGCAGGAGTTGATCCTAGGGATTTGGGATCCAAAGTTCAAACTCATATCAGCTACACTATACTGCCTTAATATTTAAGATGATGACTGCAATTGCCTTCGAGAGAGAGAGAGAGAGAGAGAGACTGAGACTGAGACCAAAAAAGAGAAACAGTCTTTGCATAAAGCTGTAACCTGTAATCCTCTGCCTTCCCTCTCATGTGTTTTGTAATTATTTGCTAATACCACCTGTAATGCGGACTGTCATTACTATCTCAGGTCTGCATCTTGTCCTTGTGGTCCACAGGAAGCATGTCCATAACCAAACCCTGGAACAGCTCATCAGTGACCATGTTCATCCTCCTGGGATTCACAGACCATCCAGAACTCCAGGCGCTCCTCTTTGTGACCTTCCTGGGCATCTATCTTACGACCCTGGCCTGGAACCTGGCCCTCATTTTTCTGATCAGGGGTGACACCCATCTGCACACACCCATGTACTTCTTCCTAAGCAACTTATCTTTCATTGACATCTGCTACTCTTCTGCTGTGGCTCCCAAGATGCTCACTGACTTCTTCTGGGAGCAGAAGACCATATCATTTGTGGGCTGCGCTGCTCAGTTTTTTTTCTTTGTCGGCATGGGACTGTCTGAGTGCCTCCTCTTGACTGCTATGGCGTATGACCGATATGCAGCCATCTCCCGCCCCCTTCTCTACCCCACTCTCATGACCCAGGGCCTCTGTACACGCATGGTGGCTGGGGCATATGTTGGTGGCTTCCTGAGCTCCCTGATCCAGGCCAGCTCCATATTTAGGCTTCACTTTTGTGGACCCAACATCATTAACCACTTCTTCTGTGACCTCCCACCAGTCCTGGCTCTGTCTTGCTCTGACACCTTCCTCAGTCAAGTGGTGAATTTCCTCATGGTGGTCACTGTAGGAGGAACATCATTCCTCCAACTCCTTATCTCCTATGGTTACATAGTGTCTGCTGTCCTGAAGATCCCTTCAGCAGAGGGCCGATGGAAAGCCTTCAACACGTGTGCCTCGCATCTGATGGTGGTGACTCTGCTGTTTGGGACAGCCCTTTTCATGTACCTGCGACCCAGCTCCACCTACTCACTAGGCAGGGACAAGGTGGTGTCCGTTTTCTATTCACTGGTGATCCCCATGCTGAACCCTCTCATTTATAGTTTGAGGAACAAAGAGATCAAGGATGCCCTGTGGAAGGTGTTGGAAAGGAAGAAAGTGTTTTCTTAGGTCATGTGTAGAAACTTATTTATCCACATTGCTGGAGAATTAAATGATCCAAGCCTTCACCTCCACCTCTGCCTCAGGCAAGGGGGACATTTGGTGCTCTTACTTGAACGTGGAGACTCTTCCCTCCAGGTTCCTCTCACCCTTCCTCATGGTCACTTGTCTACTGACTGTGCCATAGATAGCCAAAAAGGAAAAGGAATTTCTTCAGAAAAAAAAAAAAAAAAAGAACCTCCACAATAATCACAATAACTAACATTTATTGAGCACTTAGTATGTACCAGGCACAAAAGTTATTTAATTAAATACTCATTGCAGTAGTAAAATACACATTGAACTATCCCCTATGTTACAAAATAAGGAAACGATGTGTCAGCAAGGAAAACTAACTTGCTCAGGGTCACCAAGGAAGGGGCAGAACTCTGATTCACACCAAGGCCTTCCTGACTCTAGAGCCCACGGTCTGCCCAAATGCTGCAGTCCACATTCAACAAAAAACAGCCCAAAAGTAGTACAAGTATATAACTCTTGTTATCAGCATATGGCAGAGTCTGAAAAGATACACTGTGTGTAGTTAAGGTAAATGACAAGACCAAGATGACACCTCATCAAATGCCCTCTCTAGGATCTCCCTGTTGAATTCCCATTATAGCTACTGAGTGATTTGCTGAGCAAATGCTGAAGGACATTCCCCTTGGCTGCCATTTCTCTCTATCTCAGCTATGTAAGGGCTGGGGAAATTTGAGTCCAATGGTGTCACACCGATACTCTTCTTTTCTCAGTCTCAGTCCTCTAAACTGCCTACTCAGTCAGAACCTCCTTGATTTTTCTTTAATATTTTGCTAAATGTTGTATTTTTTTCTTTTAATTTTATTTTATTTTAAGTTCTGGGATACATGTGCAGGACGTGCAGGTTTGTTACATAGGTAAACACGTGTCATGGTGATTTGCTGCACCTATCAACCCACATTATTATTAAGGTATTGAGGTATTAAGCCCCACATCCGTTAGCTATTTATCCCAATGCTCTCCCTCCTCCCTGCCCCCTGACAGGCCCCAGTGTGTGTTGTTTCCTCTCTGTGTCCATATGTTCTCACTGTTTAGCTCTCACTTATAAGTGAGAACGTGGGCTATTTGGTTATCCGTTCCTGTGTTAGTTTGCTGAGGATAATGGCTTCCAGCTCCATCCATGCCCCTCCAAAGAACACTAACTCCTTCCTTTTATGGCTGCATGGTATCCCATGGTATATATGTACAATCTTTTCTTTATCCAGTCTATTATTGATGGGAATTTGGGTTGATTCCATGTCTTTGCTATTGTAAATAGTGCTGCAATGAACATACACATGCATGTATCATTATAATAGAATTATTTATATTCCTTTGGGTATATACCCAGTAATGAGATTGCTGGGTCAAATGATATTTCCATTTCTAGGTCTTTGAGGACTTGCCACACTGTCTTCCACAATGGTTGAACTAATTTACATTCCCACAAACAGTATAAAAATGTTCCTATTTCTCCACAGCTTCACCAGCATTTGTTGTTTCTTGACTTTTTAATAATTGCCATTCTGACTGGTGTGAGATGGTATCTCATTGTGATTTTTGATTTGCATTTCTCTAATAATTAGTGATGTTGAGTTTTTTTCATGTTTGTTGACCACACAAATGTCTTCTTGAGAAGTGTCTGTTCAAGCCATTAACCCACTTTTAGATAGGGTTGTTTGGTTTTTTTGTGAATTTGTTTAAGTTACCTTTATCAGATGGATAGATTGCAAAAAATTTCTCCCATTCTGTAGGTTGTCTGTTCATTCTGATGATAGCTTCTTTTGCAGAATCTCTTTAGTTTAATTAGATCCCACTAGCCAATTTTTGCTTTTGTTGCAATTGTTTTTTATGTTTTCATCATGAAATCTTTGCCAGTGCCTATGTCTTAAATGGCATTGCCTAGATTTTCTTCTAGGGTTTTTTATAGTTTGGGGCTTTACATTTACATCTTTAATCCATCTTGAGTTAATTTTTGTATAAAGTGTAAGGAAGCGGTCCATTTTCAATTTTCTGTACATGGCTAGCCAGTTTTCCCAGCACCATTTATTAAATAAGGAATCCTTTCCCCATTGTTTGTTTTTGTCAGGTTTGTCAAAGATTCAACGGTTGCAGATATGCAGTCTTATTTCTGAGATCTCTGTTCTGTTCTATGAGTCTATGTGTCTGTTTTTGTACAAGTACCATGTTGTTTTGCTTACTGTAGACTTGTATTATAGGTTGAAGTCAGGGAGTGTAATGCCTCCATCTTTGTTATTTTTCTTAGGATTGTCTTGGCTATACTATCTCCTTGATTTTAACCATGCCATTCCTTTACCAGTTCAGGACCTGCCTCCATTTCACAGTTTGGTGTCCTTTTTAATCACCACACCCTGAATTCCCCTTGCTATCTTCTATCTGAACCCATTGCTCCTATAAAATTCCATTTCTCCTCTTGAATAAATTAAACCTTGCAGCCCACATTGGGTATAATTTATTTGGCATCATCTCAGGGAGATATATCCCGGTTCCCACTTCCAGATAATTACCCCTTCATTTCAGGCAGTTACAGTGGAGTTGTCCCACACAACTATTTCTGCTGCTAAATCTCTCTCTCTGGCCACTTGCAGCACATTCACTTTTCCATTGGTGTAGGTCAATTGGATAAGTAGATATTTGATTTGATCGTTCATATAAGAGTAGTAATTATTTCCTCCATATCTGGAAGAACATAAATAATGCATAGGAAAGCAGAGATCCCTGTCTCAGGTTTCCTGGGTTCTTCATCCTCTAAATTCATTCCCATCCATGGCCAATAAAACGTAGAATGACTCCTACAATTCATATATACAGGTACTCAGAGAGAGACAGTTGAAATTTGCTGAGTGCTTACTAAGTTTCAAGTTCTATTCTGAACATTTCATACATGTTAAAGCCATTGAATCCCCAGTCACACAGCCATTGAGTGGAAACTGACTCAGCATGGCTCCTGAGACTAAAGTCATCAACACTTTGTGACATTTCCCCCAAGCGGGCCCCTGATTAGGTTGAAGTGGGGAGGTTTCAGTAGTGGCAGCCAAATATACCACCTAGGGAAAATACTAGAGAAACTCAACATATGCCTCCCACTTCTGTCTACCGGAAGTATCCCATGCCTCCATTTTTCTATTGCACATCTTCCAAATGTAGGCCCAGAAGCAGAGGCCATAGTTATGCCTAGAACTATAGAACCATTGCCACTGGGGTCAGGCTGGTGTATGAAACTGCAACAATTAAGTCAGTAACATTTTAGGAATGAAAAGCTGACAATACATCTGTATATTAAGGAATACTTGCTTTACAGAAATATAAGCAAATGAATCAAAAATTTACAGGCATTTTACCATTACAAGGGAAATTCAAGAAAGAATATGAGGAGAGATTGTCTGATCCTCACCCCTATTTGGTTGCAGTTACATCATTAGCTTCTTTCGGCATTATTGGGTAGTAGAGAACAGCAGGAGGCAGGGAGACAAAAATCAAAATATCAGTTTAATAATGTTAAACGGACAGATAATGTTCTGTTGGAGGACATGGCTTTGATCTGGTCCTATGGCTGCCCCACACTGTACACCAGAATTAGACAGGCTAACCCAGGAGAAGCAGGCTTGCCCTGTTGCACTAATTGCATAGATGAGAGAGAATCAGTCCACATACTGTCTGCAGGGAGACAGATCCCAAAGAAAGAGAAGGAAGATCAGGAGGCCAAGTTCTCCTGCCTAATTATTTTCCCCGATTCACCAGTCCTTTAAATCAGGGGTGTCCAATCTTTTGGCTTCCCTGGGCAACACTGGAAGAATTTGTCTTGGGCCACACAAAAAAAACACATTAATAATAGTTGATGAACTTTAAAAAATATCACAAAAACACTCAATGTTTTAAGGAAGTTTACAAATTTGTATCAGGCCGCATTCAAAGCTGTCCTGGGCCACATGCAACCCACGGGCTGTGGGTTGCACACACTTGCTTTACATCACTCCTACCTTCCTAGAAAGGACTGAGTGAAGGAGGAGGCACAAAACATGCATGCCATTTCAGTGTAAGTTCCTCTCCAGGAAAACAGGAGGACAAGGGAAGGAACTCCCCATACCCATACTAAGACCTTTAAGGTTCCTTCACCCTGATCCTCTAAGAAGCACTAAACTGAAGTTCCATCTATGACTATGAAGGGCCACCAGACCAGGAGGCCTCATCTAGTGGAATCCAATTTGCCAGTATCTCCAGGTCTCAGTCGAGGCCTCTTTATGATGACATTGGTCACATCCAATGCTTGGATCTTACAGGACTATTATGAGCCCAAAAAAAGAAAATTGATTTTTAGAAACTTCTTAGAAAAAAATGAAAACATTGTGTAAAAACCAGAGATTCTTGTTATTACCAAATGCCGCTCCCCCTAAGGAAGCGTTCCCAGACTCCCTGGACCTCACTAAATCCCTGGGCCAATCTCGCCCCATTCTTGCCCTTTGGTGTGAATCATCACGGTTGTAAGTATGTGCTTGAGGGTGGGGGTCACATCTGTCTCTTCATGAATATATTCTCAGCATCTAGAATTCTGCCTGACACACAAAAAGCAGTAAATATGCATTTTTGGTCAATCTCTGTAATTGATCTGTTTGAAGAAAATCAATTATGCAGCCCAAATTGTAACCACTGTCACAAGAAATAGACTCTTGAACTATAATATTGTTGATGAAATTGCTGTCATGGTTATCATACAAGGACTTTGCATCAAATTGATGTTGTTATAATTTAGAGAAGGGGCCTTTGGAGATTCCTCAGACTTCCATATACACAGTTTCATCACCTCCTGATTAGATGTGCTATCATAATAGTGTGTGTGTGTGTGTGTGTGTAAAGGAGAGAAAAAACATGCACATGTGTTGCTTAGTAACTTTTTAATAACTCCCATTGCATCCGCAACTGCCCACTTCTCCATTGAAAATTGTATTTCCTACAAATATCCAACATTATTCCCTATGCTAATTATTATAGTAGACTTCTAATTCAGCATCAGTTAGGAACAGTGTAAACTGTTCCTGTGTTTGGGTGAAGAAGGGCAGAGCAGTGATGACGGGGAGCTTGTCAGGCTCACCTTACCAATGCAAAGGTAGGTGAGGGCATCCTGAAAATTTTGTATACCTACAACCTTATGATTTTGATAGTGTCTCTGAAAGGCAAAATGTCCATTTGCAATTCTGGAAGGATATGTCATCTTGAACTAAAAGTTTGGGGCCGATTAAGATCTCCTGCCTCTAACCTAAAATACAGGGCTTCTTAAGACACATTCAAATAAGGTAATTTTTCAAAAATTAAAACTCATTCCATAAACATTACTAAGCCCCTACAATGTGTTAAAAAAAAGAAAAAAGAAAAAAAGAAAAACTGGTATGATCTCTTTCTTAGAAGGTGATTAAAAGTTAGATCGCAGCAGAAAGAAAACTATATAATGATATTAGGATTATGATAATATTAATACCCTACATTTGTATAATGCTTTGAAGTTTACAGTATTCTCTCATATGCATTAAGTCGTTTAATTGACTTATACAGCAAAATAAGTGAATAGAGGATGTAAGATGAGGCTGAAAATGGCGTAAAGGAAAACAAATACTGTTGGGGAACTACTGCACATCAGGAGCTGGACACCCATTTGTTCATTCATCTTCAAAAAGAATTATTGAATAACTGCTATGTGCCAGGTAGGAGCTGGGGATACAATAGTGACAAACCCTTGCCTTCAGGGAGTTTACATTTGGAGGAAAAGGCAGACACACACAGACCCATAAAGGCAAGGAGTGAAAAGTGCTAGATTATGACAAGTAAACCTCACTATGCAAGTAAGGTGTATATTCCCCACTTCATGGGATAAGATCCCGGGGTTCATAAAGGTTAACTTGCTCCAAGTCACAAGAGCCACAGTTTAAAATACTGGAACCTGGCTTCGAAGGCTGTGCTCTTTTGAACAAGCTAATTCTATGTTCAATAATGTAACCCTGAGGTTACAAAATAGAAAGGCTATCATTTGACCCTGACCTGACATTGAACCTGATAGTCCAGAACCTTCTAAGGTGATTGGCCAGAATAATAATATTATGGAATAATATTAATCTGAAAGAGAAGTCAACAATAAGTAGATTTGATCTCAGTTCCCAGAGACCTGAGTTGGCTGGTCCCAGGTTCTCCTCTGGGTGCCTCCAGCCAATGCCTCATGGAGCCATAACACACCCAAAGAAAAATTAGAGCTGTCTTTCCCACACACCCTTTTCTGTAATAAGTGAGCTTCTTAGAACAATTTTAAGAACAAACAAAAAAATAAAAATACAAGATACATAATATCAGAGCTCAAATTAATGGAGAACTTTTTACTTCAAATTGTAAATAGGTATAGTAGTTTTTCTGATTTTCAAAATCAGAAGCCATTTAAAATCATTTTTTTAATTAGGCACAACAGAATGTCTTTTTAAAATAAAAACACCAAAATCCAATTATCAACAGATAATGGCTACTACTGTTGTGATATATTAATACATCTTTTCAAACTTCTAGCCATGTAAATATTTTTCCCAAAAATAACATCATGTGACATATTCAGTGTTTTAATCTGTCACTAAAAAGAAGTCTCTCCATGTTTAAAAGTACAGTTCTATGTCATCACTTTGAATGTCTGCAAATACTTAATTGTACTATTGTGCCATATTTATTGAACAAATTTTCTGTATCGGACGCTAACTTAAATTCTAATTTCTACTATTTGAAACAGCACTGTGATGAACTTTGTTTATATTTAGGACATTAAGCATTTGGTTTATTAACTCTTTAGCATAAATTCCTAAAGTAGAAATTTTGAGTCACGGTGTTTGTACGTTTTACATTTTGACACATATTTCCAGAATGAGCCCAGAAATGTTGCCCATGTGTGCACTCCTATTAACCATAGAAAGGTGTTACTTTCCCCACATCTGTGCCAACAGTGGACTTTTCAACATTGGCTAATCTTCTAGATGAGAAATGATACCTCACTGCAATTTAATTTGTATTTCCTTTTTCTTTCTTTCTTTCCCTTTTTTAATAGAGACAGGATCTTCCTATGTTGCCCAGGCTGGTCTCAAACTTGTGAGCTCAAGATATCCTCCCTCATTGGCCTCCCAATATATTTATTTGATCAATAGTTGATTGACTGTCTTTTCACATGTGGACTAAACAACTGTATTTTTCTGTGAATCATGATTCATTTTTGTTTTAAAATATCAAAATGTCTGTGTCTTACAGATTTATAAGAGCGCTTTATATATCAAAGATATTAAGCTTGTTTTATACTTTTTTAGATATTTTCCCAAGTTTTCTATTTATATTTAGTTTTAAGCTTATTTATAATGCTTTTAAAATGTAAAAGCTTTATATTTTTACTTAGTCAAATATAATTATTATTGGCATAATGCTCCCCTACTCCAAAAATTATGAAAACATTTATGTAAGTTTTATTCTAATATTTTAATTGCTTTTTTGGTATTTATATTATTAAGGTGACAAAATCTTCTTGTCTTCCTTTTCTATGAGAAGTTAAAGAGTGTTGCAATTTCTTTCAGCTCATAGTATCTATCTATAAAAAGAAAAGACCTTAAACATTCAAACACAGTTAGAATTGGGCTGTGTTTTTTGTTTTGTTTTGTTTTTTGGTTTTTGGTTTTTTTTTTTTTTGGAGACAGGTTTTTGCTCCATCACTCAGACTGGAGTGCAGTGGCGCAATCACAGTTCACTACAGAGCTTCGATGTCCCAGGCAAATTTGATTTGCCCAGTTCAGCCTCCTGCGTATCTGGGACTACGGCACACACCACCAGGCCCAGCTAATATTTTTTGTAGAGACAGGGTTTCTCCATGTAATCCAGGCTGGTCTCGAACTCCTGGCCTCAAGTGATCTGGCCACCTCCACCTCCCAAATTACTGGGATTAAAGGCGTGAACCACCGCACCCATTCTGTTTCTTTTTTACTTTTTTCTTTTTTTTTTTTTTTTTTTTTCACTTTTAAGTTCAGGGATGTAAGTGCAGCTTTGTTACATAGGTAAACTTGTGTCACGGGGGTTGTTGTACAGATTACTTCATCACCAAAATGTTAAACCTGGTATCCATTACTTATTTTTCCTGATGGTCTCTCTCCTCCCACCCTCCACTCTCCAAAAGGCCCCAGTATGTGTTGTTCCCCTCTATGTGTTCATGTGTTCTCATCATTTAGCTCCCACTTACAAGTGAAAACATGCGGTATTTGGTTTTCTGTGCCTGCGTTAGTTTGCTAAGGGTAATGGCCTCCAGTTCCACCCATGTCTCTGCAAAGGACATGATCTCATTCTTTTTTATAGCTGCATAGTATTCCATAGTGTATGTACCACATTTTCTTTACTCAATCTATCATTGATGGGCATTTAGGTTGATTCCATGTCTTTGCTATTGTGAATAGTGTTGCAATGAACATACATGTGCATGTCTTTATAATACAATGATTATATTTCTTTGGGTGTATACGTAGTAATAGAATTGCTGGATGGAATGGTATTTCTGTCTTTAGATCTTTGAGAAATCTCCACACTGTCTTCCACAATGGCTGAACTAATTTACATTCCCACCAACAATGTATAACATACTTTTTCTCCACAACCTTACCAGCATCTGTTATTTTTTGACTTTTTAAGAGTAGCCATTCTGACTGGTATTAGATGGTATCTCATTGTGGCTTTGATTTGCATTTCTGTAATGATCAGTAATGTTTAGCTTTTTTTCATGTGATCATTGGCTGCATGTATTTCCTCTTTTGAAAAGTGTCTGTTCACATCCCTTGCCTCCTTTTTTATGGAGTTGTTCAGGTTTTTTTCTTGTAAATTTATTTAAGTTCCTTACAGATGCTGGATATTAGACCTTTGCTGGATGCATAGTTTGCAAAAAATTTTCTTCCGTTCTGCAGGTTGTCTGTTTACTCTGTTGATGGTTTCTTGTGCTGTGTGGCAGCTCTTTACAATACCTTTATCATCAGTTAAAATTAGAAAACTAACGTGCCATTTGACCTAGTAAGTTCATTTCTGGAAATGTATCTTTAAAAGAAATCATAGATGCACATGAAAATGCATTTACAAAATGTTGAGCGCAGGATTATTCAAAAAGACTAATCAGGGACTGACTAGGCAACTGAAGAGATCAAGGTATGACTTTTGTAGCCCCTCACTTCCTGTACATTCTACAAGCCTGACTCACAATGCCTCCCACTCACCCTGGTTTCCATACTGTCTATCTTAAGTCCTGAATCCCAAACTGCTGTGCTCTCCTGGCTGGTGTCTCATTCCATTTTAGCCATCATGACTGATGCTTACTCTTCACCTGCCTGATTCCCACATACCTATGAAAACCTGTCTCTACCTTAGTAACCAATGTATTTCCCATCACATTCCACAAGGGATCAGGGAGACCTTGCAGCAACAACAAAGAACTACATACAGTAAAACAATAGAATGTACATAAGGAACTGTTAAGAGGCTACATGTGAAAAATTATGGAGTAGGAAATTAAGTCACACATATGTTTTTGAATGTATGAAAGCCAAAACAAAGATACATAGTCAGGGCCTAGCGCGGTGGCTCATGCCTGTAATCCCAGCACTTTGGGAGGCTGAAGTGGGTAGATCATCTGAGGTCAGGAGTTCCAGACCAGCCTAGCCAACATTGCAAAACCCCATCTCTACTAAAAATACAGAAATTAGCCGGGCATGGTGGCTCCTGCCTGCAATCCCAGCTACTCGGGAGGATGAAGCAGGAAAATGGCTTGAACTGGGAGGCGGAGGTTGCAGTCAACCAAGATCGCACCACTGCACTCCAGCCTGGGCAACAGAGCAAGACTCTGTGTTAAAACACACACACACACACAAAGATACACAGTCAGTTACACAATTCTTATTGCCTCAGAAAAGAACGCACACTGATGTCCCACAGGAGCTCTGCCGTGCACTTGTGTCCAGGATAAATGTCTTCTTTGGAGTCTCCTGGGAAGAGCTAAATAGACCCTGCCCTGAGGACAATCCAAAGATGGATGCTCTTCCTTGTAGACACTCTAATAAAAGGCAATAACATAATTCCAAATACATTGTACCAGTTAGTGTGTTACTGGATGCTGGCATATTAAAGTAAGATTTCTTTTGGGCTGTATATCTTAAATATGTGCAATTTTTAAAAGATTGTAAAAAGTTTTTTAATTAAAAATAAATAAACAAAAATAAAAGCGGCAACTCACTTCCACAGGAATGAAATTATTCTAATGGTGGAAACATCAGGGACCTAACAAGGTAACAAGATTTTTGTTTAAGAGGACTTCTGTATGTTCTAACCCCACAAACTAAACTGTAAAATACACTCAACTGTAAGAGAACTGAAATAAGAAAAATTAAGAACTATGTTGCTTATGGAATACTTTCTTTTGCTTTTATTTCAGGGAAAGTGCTCTATCATTTTTTCATCTGGTATACTGTCTTATTTCTTATCCTATATTTTTCAGGCATAATTATGTTTTTTCAAATGCCAATCGCCTACTTTTTATTGTTGAATTAGATTTTGGTCATCTCAATTTTTTTTTTTTTTTTTTTTTTTTTTTTTTTTGAGGTGGAGTCTTGCTCTGTCACCCAGGTTGCAGTGCAGTGGTGCAATCTTGGCTCACTGCACGCTTTACCTCCTGGGTTCATGCCATTCTCCTGCCTCAGCCTCCCGAGTAGCTGGGACTACAGGCGCCCACCACCATGCCCGGCTAATTTTTTGTGTTTTTAGTACAGACAGGGTTTCACTGTGTTAGGATGGTCTCAATCTCCTGACCTCGTGATCCGCCCACCTCAGCCTCCCCAAGTGCTGGGATTACAGGCGTGAGCCAGCATGCCCGGCCCCTTAAATTTTTAAAAATTATCTAGAATATGAGTCGTTGGGACATACAGATATTCTTTTGTTTCACAGGCCTGTTGTATCAAATGGTTTGGGGGTGGGGTTGTTGTTTTGTAGAGACAGGGACTTGCTCTGTCACCCGGGCTGGAGTACAATAGCACAATCATAGCACACTGCAGCCTCGAATGCCTGGGCTCAAGCAATCCCCCCACTTCAGCCTCCTGAGTAGCTGGAACCGCAGGTGCACACCACCATGCCTGGCTAATTTATTTGTTTTGATTTGTTGTTGATAAGATGGGGTCTCACTATTGCCCCAGCCGGTCTCAAACTGCTGATCTCAAGCAATCTGCCCGCCTCGACCTCCCAAAGTGCTGGGATTACAGGCATTAGCCATGGCACCTGGTTCATACAGATATTCTTACTAAAAGAAGTTTGTCCTCACATGACTGAATTTCTGATTTGGGGAAAAGTAGTATTAATATAGTAAATTGCTATTTTACAGCAATAGTAGAATATCCCTAGAATTTGAGTCAATAAACCTGGTTACAGTTCTCTTTCACCAATTCAAACTCTGATTCTGAAAAAAAATAAATGTCCTTCTCTAGTCATTCCTGAAGTAAGAAGCATTAGACTGATTTATCTCTGAAGTCCTGTGACACTCTAATGATCAGTTTTTCTGTAATACTAAAACATGCCCTTAACAATGATTGTAGCTCTATACTCTACCAAGAGCCCTGTGTGTCAATAGCAAGGTCCAGGCTTCCCAGAGTGCCAAAGAGGAGTACTTATGAGGGCCTTACTCTTCTCTTTTTATAAGGGATGAGATGAGGATTAGGTAGTCAGGCTACTTAATAAACTGTTTCAGCCTTACATACACACTAGAATTCTCATAAGCCAAAGTAAGCCCCAGACTCTGTGATTTCTAAGAGTGGTACAGTGGAAAAACCTCTGGAGACTGTTGTGTTAAAGAAAAATTATTCACCAGACAATTATTAAAGACAGGAAGATAGATTTCATTTAAAACTCTTGCAATAGAAGAAAAAGATTGAACTCAACTTGAAATACAGCAAAGACAAGTGAAGATTTATAAGCAATGAGCAGAGTGAGGGAGGTCAGTGGATTGAAAATTACTAAGAAGTGATATCAAAGGTAGGGTGGTTCTTGCTAAACTGGCATAAAAGAATTCTTGCTAAAGACTGACCAAGGACTTAGACACAAGGACTTAGACATCGAGGGTGAGGGATGAGGTTAAAAATAATAAATACATAAAAGGGTAACGGGTGAGGAATTTGAGTAGATTTCAAGGGTGGGGAATTCTCATTAAACTGACTTGGCAAGATTCCTGTTAAAACTGGGCTCAGCAAAGACAGACACCGAAGGTCAAGATTAAGTCATAGTTAAGAAAAGGGTTCAGAGGAGCCTAAGCAATGTTTGGTCAGGGAGGGAATCTTTCTCAAGTCAGGAGAATGATTTGGATTTGAATCCTCGATTTACAATTCACTAATTTTGCAACTATGCAGATGTGAGTCAGTCATTAACTGCTCTAAAGCTTCAGTTTCCCCATATATAAAATGTAGATAATCGTTCTAAAGACTCTTCAGAAACTTCATGAGAATCGAAATCAAGATGAGCTATTGCAGGTGAAAGCCCTTGGTAAAGCATAGGCGAATGGCCACAGTCCACCCATCTCTTTCTGGTCAGAGTGAGGATACAGACATGTGATGGTTTTTCCCTGTCAACCCAGGATATTTATAATAAGAAAGAAGAACCATATGAAAGAAGAATTTCCAGACCACAAAGGGAAGGCTGGCCCAGTTTTTCTGTGTAGTCATGATGACCTCGATGCTTGAGAGCAGTATGTGATCAATGATTTTGCCACCTCATGTCACCATAATCCAAGTTCTAATATATCTTCTCCCAAGGTAGGACCTGGAAGACAGTCATCCCCGTCATGGACCAGATCAACCACACTAATGTAAAGGAGTTTTTCTTCCTGGAACTTACTCGTTCCCGAGAGCTGGAGCTTTTCTTGTTTGTGGTCTTCTTTGCTGTGTATGTAGCAACCGTCCTGGGAAATGCACTCATTGTGGTCACTGTCACCTGTGAGTCCCGCCTGCACACTCCTATGTACTTTCTCCTGCGGAACAAATCAGTCCTGGACATCATTTTTTCATCTATCACCGTCCCCAAGTTCCTGGTGGATCTTTTATCAGAGAGGAAAACCATCTCCTACAATGGCTGCATGGCACAGATCTTTTTCTTCCACTTTGCTGGTGGGGCAGATATATTTTTCCTCTCTGTGATGGCCTATGACAGATACCTTGCAATCGCCAAGCCCCTGCACTATGTGAACATGATGAGGAAAGAGGTGTGGGTGGCGTTGGTGGTGGCATCTTGGGTGGGTGGTGGTTTGCATTCAATCGTCCAGGTAATTCTGATGCTTCCACTCCCCTTCTGTGGCCCCAACACGCTGGATGCCTTCTACTGTGATGTGCCCCAGGTGGTAAAACTGGCCTGCACTGACACCTTTGTTTTGGAGCTTCTCATGATCTCTAACAATGGACTGGTGACCCTGCTCTCGTTCCTGCTGCTCCTGGGCTCCTACACTGTCATTCTGGTGATGCTGAGATCCCACTCTGGGAAGGGGCGGAACAAGGCCCTCTCCACGTGCACTTCCCACATCCTGGTGGTGACTCTTCACTTCGTGCCTTGCGTTTACATCTACTGCCGACCCTTCATGACGCTGCCCATGGACACAACCATATCCATTAATAACACTGTCATTACCCCCATGCTGAACCCCTTAATCTATTCCCTGAGTAATCAAGAGATGAAGTCAGCCATGCAGAGGCTGCAGAGGAGACTTGGGCCTTCCGAGAGCAGAAAATGGGGGTGAGCAGTCAGATGGAGAGTGGAAGTCCATCTGATCTAGTTTTCTCAAAATGCTAGCCTAAGAGTAACAGGTAGCTAGCTCTTCTTCCACCACTTCATTGTATATCTTCATAGCCACTCGATTCTATTAGCGGGAGTATACAAACAAGAAGAAGAAATGAGATTAAACAATGTGAACTATTGAGCTTGTGGACTCAGGAGAAGAAGGAAGTATAAGGCTGAAATCAATCCCCTAAATGCTTTTCGGTGTTATCTGTAACTCATACCAACACGTATCTCACTTTCAGCACCCATAATATGGAAATATCATTACTTGCTCACAAGGTTGTCAAAAGAATGAAATGTGATCAATGCTGTGAGGATGATAGTCGTGAAGGTTAGTACTGCTCCTGGCATTAATCAAGTATTCAATCAACTTTCCCTATTACCTATCCCTCTCTTCCTAAATGTGTATATACACAGAATATAGACACATTTATTTCATATATGCTTTCTGTGGTGACTCTGCTATATCCAGTCAATTATTAAAATCACTTGATTCTACATTTTAAGTACAGAATTTTAAGTGTATTTCACCAATTAGTGAAATGGAAGGAATATTTTAAATTGTAAGTCAAATATGTACCTGGACAAATTTATACATGGACCAAGTATTTCCTGTTCTCAGGTCTAGTCTACTGATTTACCAACTGAAATTAAAAAGATGCTTATACAGTTTGGGTACATATATGCGCAGAGACAATTTCTTTATGTTAACCTGAACTTCCTTTTCTTCTTTATACACTCTTTACATTTCACCTTTGGGGCTTTTGTAACTGGAATAAAACCATAGTTTTTATTTATGTATGGGTAGACAATTCAAGACAACTCATGGTGGTTCAAGAAAACAAAATCTGTCTAATAAATATATTTTATGCCTTCATGGCCCACTTTTTGTTCCAGGAGAGAAACACATTGCATTCAGGGTCATTTGGGAATAGCCACTGGGTCTGTGTTAGAATCCACCTCTCTCTCAAGGGAAGGATTCCAAGAGAGTAGATATGTAAAGACAATGAATCCTCCTTCTTCCTCTATACTTGTCTCAAATCCACCCTTCAGCCTTGAACAGTCATTCAAAAATTATCCAAGAGAAGTAAGGAAGCTCAAGAAATTGCAACACATTGAAAAAAGTTTTGCAAAGTACCGAACTGTTATAATGCATTAATATTTGGCCACAAAGATCCTAGTAGTTGACATACATCTGTGATCCTCCCTGAGTCCTACAAGACAGAGATAATGAGCCAAGACCCTGCAACAGCTCACCGTGCAGCCCCAAGGGCCTAGAGTTGCAGCTACATATGGCAGGAGGATCATTTGAACCCAGAAGTTGGAGACCAGCTTGGACAACACAGCAAGACCTTGTTTCCACACACACACACACACAAAAAATTATTAGCCCCCTCAGGGAGCTTTATTAGCTATTTTTCCTAATTGCTCCCTTATGAGGAAATTCAATGCCAAAAATATACTATATATATTTATGTGTGCTGAGGCCTTTTGAAGGGCCGTACATCATTGTAATAAGTAAGTTTTGTTGCTCCCCTGAGAATGAACTGTCTCTTTGCACATGCCAGGCTCTCATTCAGTATGAATGATTATATGACACTAGATGTTTCCAGAGACCAATATTTCCCCAAAACTCAGAGAATCACAGAATAGGTAGATTCATGTCCATGTGTTCTGGGGCCTTGAAAGAATTTGGAAAGCAGAGAAACATGGGCATCCTTGTGCATGTCTGTGTGTGTGTGTGTGTGTGTGTGTGTGTGTGTGTGTGTGTGTGAGAGAGAGAGAGAGAGAGAGCATACGTGTGGACTTGCTTGCAATAACTTGGAAACTGTTTAATAACTCCCTCTGGAACTCTGACACTACCAGAAGGATGCCCATTCTATTTCCACACTCACATCCAATAAAATTTCCTTTGCTAATTCTCATATTAGGCCTGAGCCTGAGACATTAGTGCACGTAGCAAGGACATTTTGAGCCAAGGAGAAGAGCCAACAATGATGTAACTCTCTTAGTCGGCTCTTTCCAACATGAAGGCTGAAGAGAAGACATTGAAATCTGGTATGACTTATTTTCAGAAGGACTTTACCTTCAAGCGCCATGTTTCCCCACCATTGTATATGCTGAGGCCCAGCTACCCAGTCTCAGATGGTATAAATTCATAGTTGGACACTGAAGGATTTAGGTAAGAATATTGAACTGTCAGAGTGTGAGATATTATGGATTATGCGTGAATATGATAAGCATGAAAAATGTGTCAAGTGTATAAGATACGGCAAAAATAGTTGAAAACTTTAGCAACAGGAAACCAAAAAAAATGGATGTTAAATATTGGGAAATAAGTAATATCTTCATAAAAAGGAACCACAGCAATGGAGTCAGCATAATAAAAGAGAAGGCAGTTTATATTTGATAGAAAGAATAGACCAGGTAGTGGCTCACATCTGTGATCCTTTGGGAAGCTGAGATGAGCAGATTGCCTGAACTCAGTTGAGTGTTCAAGACCAGCCTGGCCAACATAGTGAAATCCCATCTCTACTAAAAACACAAAAAATTAGCCAAGCATGGTGGCGCACCCCTGTAGTCCCAGCTACTCAGGAGGCTGAGGCATGAGAATTGCTTGAACCCAGGAGCCTGAGGTTGCAATGAGCAGAGATCACACCACTGAACTCCAGCCTGAGCAGCGGAATGAGACTCTGTCTCCAAAAATAAATTAAAGTAAAATAAAATAGAAAAAGAAAAAGAAAGGAGCAGATTTTGTTTCAGTTTAGGGTTTGCCCATGAGGATCATGAAGCTCTTTCTACAAAATAGGTGCTTCCTTACAAAGACATGACTTTAACCTCAATTCCCTTAACAACTGTGAAGGTTTCAGAGTCAGCTCCATATGCATACTTTGCCCATGGCTCACTGGGTGTTGTTTCTCTTTGATTCGGAGACAGCCTTATTCCCAAACCCATTCACCCAGTGCTGAAGACTTGGTTCCACTCAGTCAATTCACACATGTTCACTGAAACAAAAATAAGCAAGCGGATTCAAAGAGAAGCTGTCCTTTCACAGAATAGCATTTTACATTTTGCAAATGTCTTCATAAATAACCTTTCATGATAGGCAGGAAAGATTCGGTTTTAGCTATCGCAAGAACAGAAATCCAAACACCACATGTTCTCACTCATAGGTGGCAACTGAACGATGAGATCACTTGGACACAGGAAGGGGAACATGACACACCGGGGCCTATCATGGGGTGGGGGGATAGGGGAGGGATAGCATTAGGAGATATATCTAATGTAAATGACAAGTTAATGGGTGCAGCACACCAACGCGGCACATGTATACATATGTAACAAACCTGCATGTTGTGCACATGTACCCTAGAACTTAAAGTATAATAAAAAAAAATTAATTAATTAATTTAAAAAAAAGATTCAGTTTTAGGAGAAACAGAAAGGAACCAAGTTAACTAAATGTCTACTACTCAATGACGGATATTTTACAAACACTACTTCGTTTACTCCTTATGCTACCTAACAAAGTGTTATGCTTCCCAGTTTCCAGAGAAGTAAACTAAAGAAAACTAAAAGACTTGCCAAGGTAACAAAGTAGGAAGAGACAGAATTCCAACCCCGGCATGCCCTACTCCAAAGCTCTTAACATTATCCCACACTGCGTTGTCATAGACTGCTGTGGCATTTCACCACTGAGGATCTGAGGCACACAGAGGCAAAGCGGCTTTCTCAAACTCACAGAACCTTTTCATGGCCTGGATCAGAACATGAATCTCTACCTAGCATCCCTGAAACCAAGTCAAAGATATGAGCAACATAGGCTGGGCACGGTGGCTCATGCCTGTAATCCCAGCACTTTGGGAGGCCAAGGTGGGAGGATCACCTGAAGTCAGGAGTTCGAGACCAGCCTGGCCAACATGGTGAAACCCCATCTCTACTAAAAATACAAAAATTAGCCGGGCGTGGTGGCGTGCACTTGTAACCTTGGGTACTCGGGAGGATGAGGCAGGAGAATTGCTTGAACCCGGGAGGCGAAGGTTGCAGTGAGCTGAGATCACGCCATTGCCCTCCAGCCTGGGTGACAAGAGTGAAACTCCGTCTCAAGAAAAAAAAAAAAAAATGAGTAACATCGTTTATTAGCCTGCGTTTGTCAAGATCCTTCTCACTCACTCAGACTCAAAGACCAATACATATAAGTCACAATGTGCATTTATCAACTAGATTTATTCATTAAAGCAAAAAACATTAACAAGCACCTAACATGCGCCCCAGACTAGGTGAGGCTTTAACAACATTGGGATGAATGAAATATTGAGCAGACAGGATGAACTTGAGGCTTAAGAGGAAAATTATACTGAATTAAGGAGAGACAGACATATAAGAAATTAGATACTATAAACCATGATAGGTGTCAGGGCAAAGAATGGTGGAGACACAAAGGAGGGACCTGGGTGAGGGGTGTTAGGAACATGTGCTCAAAAGAGTAGACCATGAACCTGAATGTTGAAAGACCGGGATTTGTCAAGGTAGATAGTTGGGATATTCTGAGAATGGGAAGGACATGGTAGGCAGAGGGAGCAACAGGAACGTAGACCAAAAAGCATAGGCAAACAATAATTTGCATAATATTTGAGCCACTGAAACCAGAATCAAAGGAAACAAGGCACCAGATAATATCCAAGATGAAGAAAAGTCTTGGATGTAAAAAAAAAAAAAAAAAAAGGAGTTTGGGGGTTTTTTTTTGGTGTTTTGTTTTGTTTTTGTTTTTTTTGAGACAGAGTCTCACTCTGTCACCCAGGCTGGAGTGCAATGGTGCGATCTCGGTTACTGTAACCTCCACCTCCCTGGTTCAAGCAGTTCTCCTGCCTCAGCCTCCTGAGTAGCTGGGATTATAGGTGCGCACCGCCATGCCCAGCTAATTTTTGTATTTTTAGTAGAGACTGGGTTTCACCAAGTTGACCAAGCTGGTCTCAAACTCCTGACCTCAAGTGATCTGCCTACCTAGGCCACTACGCCTGATCCAAAAAAAGGAGTTTAAACTTTATTTTTCAGGCAATAGGGCACCATTTAAAAATTAAACAAAGAAATAACATGGTCTCATTTAGGATATAAAGACATTTCTGGAAACAACAAAGAGAATGAGGTAAGAGGAATGTAGACCAAAGAAAAGGAGACCAGTTAGGGAATTCCTGCAATAATCTAAGAAAAGATGACAGGCTTTAACTGAGGATGGAGAAGAGAGAATGAGAGAAGTAAAGAAAGTGGAATCCTAGGAGAGTTAATTTTGCACAACGTCCTGGTGCCTTTCCAAGTGGGTAGCTCAGTATATGTCATTGGGATGAAATGCCAGTCCCCATTAGTACATGCTGTGGAGTTCACTGTGCCCACGTGGAAGAAATAGACTCAGGAAACAAAGGGTCACATTCTCTGGAGCATGTGAGAGGCAACGTGTGTTTTGAGTTTGTTTATCCACATGATTTTTTAAGGTTATCACCTTTCCAAACCTTGTTTTTCTGCAGCCAGAGCACGATACCTCCCAGCTGTGCACTGAACTGGGGACCTTCTATCTGTAATATGGTACCACATGACTCACGCAGATGCTTAGGCTGAGTATGGCTATTTTCCCCTGAGTTAACTTTTGTCATGCTGCCACCATCATATATTTTATAAATTATTGAAATTATGGTGTCAGACTCCAGAAAAAATATATATATTGAAGTGTCGTGAATGGAAAATGTATTGGGCTGAAAGTCAAAAACTGACTTCACCACTACCTTGCTGTGTGGTCTCCTACATGTCACTTGAGCCTAACAGGAAATTTATTTTCCTTTAATTGATCCAAAACCAACAAAAGGTTACTGGTTCTTTGAAAAGATAAATAAAATTGATAGACCATTAGCAAGATTAACCAAGAAAAGAAGAGAGAAAATCCAAATAACCTCACTAAGAAACAAAACAGGAGATATTGCAACTGACATGACTGAAATATGAAAGATCATTCAAGGCTACTATGAACACCTTTATGCACATAAACTAGAAAACCTAGAAAAGAAGGGTAAATTCCTGGAAAAATACAACCCCCTAGCTTAAATCAAGAAGAATTAGGTACCCTGAATAGACCAATACCAGTAACAAGCAGCAAGATTGAAATGGTAATTTAAAAATTACCAACAAAAAAAAGTCCAGGACCAGACAGATTCACAACTTAATTCTACCAGGCATTCAAAGAAGAATTGGTACCAATCCTTTTGACAGTATTCCACAAGATAGAGAAAGAAGGAACCCTCCCTAACTCATTCTATGAAACCAGCATCACCCTAATACCAAAACCAGGAAAAGACACAATCAAAAAAGAAAACTACAGACTGATATCCTTGATGAATATAGATACTAAAATCCTTAACAAAATACTAGCTAACCGAATCCAATAACATATCAAAAAGATCATCCACCATGATCAAGTGGGTTTCATACCAGGGATGCAGGGATGGTTTGACATATGCAGTTCAATAAATGTGATACACCACATAAACAGAATTAAAAACAAAAACCACATGATCATCTCAACAGATACAGAAAAAAAAAACATTTCACAAAATATCCAGCATCCCTTTCTGATTAAAACTCTCAGCAAAGTCAGCATACGAGGGACATACCTTAATGTAATAATAGCCATCTATGACCAAACCACAGCCAACATAATACTGAACGGGGAAAAGTTGAAAGCATTCCCTCTGAGAACTGGAACAAGACAAGGATGCCCACTCTCACCACTCCTCTTCAACATAGTACTGGAAGTCCTAGCCAGAGCAATCAGACAAGAGAAAGAAATAAAGGGCATACAAATCAGTAAAGAGGAAATCAAACTTTCACTGTTTGCGGACCATATGATGTTTTACCTTAAAAACCCTAAGGGCTCCTCCAGAAACTCCTAGAACTGATAAAAGAAACAGCAAAGTTTACGGATATAAGATTAATGTACACAAATCAGTAGCTCTTCTATACAATAGCAATGACCAAGCAGAGAATCAAATCAAGAACTCAACCCCTTTTACAATTGCTACAAAAAAAAATAAAACTCTTAGGAATATACTTAGCCAAGGAGTTGAAAGTCCTCTACAGGCAAAACTACAAAATACTGCTGAAAGAAATCATAGATGACGCAAACAATTGGAAACACATCCCATGCTGATGGATGGGTAGAATCACTAAGCAATCTACAAATTGAATGCAATCCCCATCAAAATACCACCATCATTCTTCACAAAATTAGAAAAAAAAATTCTAAAATTCATATGGAATCAAAAAAGTGCCCACATACCCAAAGCAAGACGAAGCAAAAAGAACAAAATCTGGAGGCATCACACTACCTGATTTCAAACTACACTATAAGGCCATAGTCACCAAAACAGTGTGGTACTGGTATAAAAATAAGCACATAGACCAGTGGAACCGAGTGGAAAACCCAGAAATAAACCCAGATACAGTTGAATTAATTAATGCAAAAAAACAAAAATTCTAAGTTTCAGCAAGTTATAGATGGCTACAAACTAAATATGTCCACTTCCTGGAAAAAAAAAAAAAAAAAGAGGCTTTTGTTGGCTCTTTATTGGTAGAGCCAGAGGCCAACAGAGAGAGCAGCACGAAATGCACACATAATAAGCACTCGATTAGTGAAAAAAAACTGATGAATAAAGAAATATGAGTTTTAGCTTTTTAATGGTTTCTTATTGCCTAAAAAATAAAGTTTAAACTCCTTTTTTGGGCCAGGCATGGTGGCTCAAGCCTGTAATCCCAGCACTTTAGGAGGCCAAGGCAGGTGGATCACCTGAGGTCAGGAGATCAAGACTAGCCTGGCCAGCATGGCAAAACCCTGTCTCTACTAAAAATCCAAAAAAAAAAAAAAAAAAAAAAAAAAAATTAGTCAGTTATGGTGGCGTGTGCCTATAATTCCTGCTACTTGGGAAGCTGAGGCAGGAGAATCACTTGAACCTGGGAGGCAGAGGTTGCAGTGAGCCAAGATAGTGCCACTGCACTGCAGCCTGGGCGACAAGAGTGAAACTCCATCAAAAAAAAAAAAAGGAAAGGAAGGAAGGAAGGAAGGAAGGAAGGAAGGAAGGAAGGAAGGAAGGAAGGAAGGAAGGAAGAGTTTCAGTGACAATAAAACAATAAATAAAATGTATGTACTTCCGAATATATCAAGAAAATTAAAACAAGCTGTAGACTAGGCAGATTTATTTGCAATACATATTTCTAATAAAGGACTTGTATCCAAAATATATCCTAAAACTCAAATTAAGACAAATTAATATAGGAACAAATTTGAATAGACACAAAATCAAAATAAACTATATGAAAAGTACATTAAAAATGTGCAACATCACTGGTAGTCAGGAAAATAAAAATTAACACCATGGCCAGGTACAGTGGTTCACGCCTGTAATCCCAACACTTTGGGAGGTCTAGGCAGGCATATCACTTGAGTCCAGGAGTTCAAGACCAGCCTAGGCAATATGGCGAAACCCTGTCTCTACAAAAAAATACAAAAATTAGTCGGGCATAGTGGCATGTGCCTGTAGTCCCAGCTGCTTGGGAAGCTGTGTTGGGAGGATCACTTGAGCCAGGGGGTTGGAGGTTGCAGTGAGCCAAAATCACGCCACTGCACTCCAGCCCAAGCAACAGAGTGAGACCCTGTCAGAAAAAGAAAAACACCACAATGAGATACTACCACATATCCATGAGAATAATGAAAATTCGTGATGCTAACAATATCAAATGTTGGGAAGAACATGAAGCAACTGCAACACTGCTGGTAGATCTGTCAATGGCTGCAATCACTTTTCGAAAGAGTTGGGCACTTTCTTATAAAGTTAAACATGCATTACCATATAGTGCCCTAACACCTCAGGTATTACCGAAGAGAAATAAAAAACTATGTCCACAAGACTTGAACAAGTATATTTAGAGTAGATTTATTCATAATAGCCAGGAACTAGAAACAACTCAAATGCGCATCAACAGTCAACTGGACAAATGAATTGTGATATATCTATTCAATGGAATACCATTCACAATAATTAGGGGTAACTAACACATTCAAGAAAACAGATGGATCTCAAAAACTTTTTTAAAAAGCCAAACAAAAAAGAGTTCCTCTATATTATAATTCTATAAAATTGATTTTTTAGAACAGAAATGAAATTTTTTGAATATACATATTTATTTTCTTGACTATTATAAAAAATTATTTCTGTTCTAATATAAATATCTTGTTATATATTCTGTTCTCTCTATATATATATATATCTTGGTGGGAGGTGTATATGTTTCCAATGCTTCTTGTCAGTCTTTTTTTTTTTTTTTTTTTTTGAGACGGAGTTTTGCTCTTGTTGCCCAGGCTGTAGTGCAAGCTTCAGTCTTTTATACAGCTTCAATCCTGTATGATTATGTCAGTGCTCTATTTAAACCCTCCAATTTCACTCAGAATAAAAATAAAATTCTCATAATGGACTACTCATTCTATATAATCTTAACATCATCTGCTAAGCACTGGTCTTTTTGATGTTCCAAAAACATGCTGCCGCTCACCTTAATACGCTTGTATAAAACTCAGTTCCTATCCATTCCCGCCTACGTCACTGCCTACCTAGTGGTTTTTGTTCTGTTTACCACCAACACACTCTATACATTTGACTGATTTGCTTTATTTATTGCCTGGGCTATCCCACTAGAATAGTAGCTCCATGAGAACAGGATTTGGATCTGTTTTATTCACTGCTGTACTTTCAGTTCCTTGGGTAGAAAAGAGACTCTCGAGAAGTAATTGTGGTGTAAACAGGTTTTTACACTTTTCTGTGTATTTGATATAAAGCACAGATGCCAGAGAGCTTATATAATCACTAAGTCCCTGTGTCACATGAATGCCTTTACTGCATCCTATTCACATATTAATTCTTGTTTCCAGTTAAATTTTAAATCTTAAAGCTCTATTCCCCAGTACTAAAATTCCAAAACAGATTCACATTTGTCTGGATCCAATTCATTATTCTCCTCACCTTCATTGAAAGGCATCAACCACTCTCAGACTCATTGCCCATTTAATACGTCTGAATCAGGAGTCTCCACACATGTAACACAATTCACCATAAAGCTTGCAGGTAAAGTACATTCTTGTTCTTTTTATTAAGTGATTCTCTTCCTTTCCTTGTATCTGCTGCTTCTGACTCAAGTCAGACATTAATGACTGAGACAGAAGAGTATGGAGACAAAGGTCCATTCAGTCTACTACTCCAGAACCAGGTTAATAAGACCCAGAAAAAGGTAAGAAAAAAAAAAAACAAGCATTTTCTATCTCAACATGCATGTTCAGTCTCATGCTGTTCTTTGTAGACTAGTTTAATGTAATAAAACACAAGTTCAAACTCATTGTCATTTTGGAAAGAGTGGAGGTGGATTCTATGGAAAATCAAACCTTTCAACAAATTGAGTTAGGCTAAAATAATTATTGCATTTATGTGAACAGTTTTATTATCTTGCACTGACCCATCTGTCTCCCAATTGGAAGAGTCCACATAAGTAGTGTTGGAAACAGGAAAATGTATATTCCCCAAATATCACTTAAGTTGTATATGTTTATATGGACATTTATTAAAACATCATGGTCATACTCAAATGAGATGGACAGTAAGTGTGTGTGTGTGTGTGTGTGTGTGTGTGTATGTGTGTGTGTGTGTGTGTGTGTAAAACAAAAAAATACATCATGGGGCTATATTCATTCTGAGTTTAATTAGAAACTGGACTGGTAACAAATTACTTGAGGTCCAGTTCTCCCAGGTTTTTGGCAATCTAGTTGGAACCCACAGGTAGATGATGTCCTCTGAGCCTTGCAAGCTGTGAAAATTGGACTCAAAGCCTCTCTGGCATAGCATTTGGCATGTATTAACAAAGTTCTTATTAAACTGTGGTTAAGGAGATGGGTTTCCTCTATTGCCTCTAGAGAATTTGGACACCAACCAAAATGTACCCAGATGTGTCTATGTATACATGGTATGCTTTGGCGACATTTTAATAACTCCCATTGAAACTCCATCACCAAGAGCAAAATCAGCCACTCGACTTCTCTTTTGTCCAATAACATTCTCTTTTTCCAATTCACAAATTAAGCATAAGCCTCAGAGGTTTGAACATAAGTCAAGGACACAATGGAAGAACTTTTATAGATGTGATTCTTTGAGTCTGACTTTTCTCTCCAAAAGTGGAGCAAAGACATTGAGATATTTAGCATTGCAAAGAGCTTAATCTTTAGGCAAGATTTTCAAGAATCAATGTCAGTAGTCTTCTGTTACGCACTGTACCTAATAGCATCCAATTTGTAGTTGGAGTTTTGGGATCAAAGGAACTAGGTAAAGACAAACTTCTAGGTAGGATTAAGGTTATGCCTAGTGAAATTGAGACGTTGTTATTGATTATGTATGACTAATTTTACTTTGAATATTTTCCAGGTATACCAAGTGCTTCAGACTTAATCATCTCAATGATAGAAACAACAAAGGTGGGTGTTAAATATTGGAAAAGTTGATACTGTGTTAAGAGAGATGCTGGAAACGTGATCCATTTGGTGTGAGAGGAGGCATCATGCATTCGCTGTGACCCTTTGAATTGCTTATGTGTGAGGCCACCTCAGTCTAAGGTCAATGCAAAAAGGGTTTCCAGAACCGCTTTCTGCCAAATGCTTACCTTCAGAAAGACTTTTTCAAATGCTTTCCCAATACAAAGTTTCAACCTATAATGACTGAACTTTGGGAAAAAATAAAATATTGTATCTTCCATCCTGTTTCCATACCTTCCATTTCATACGGTCTTTCTTCACCCAACAAAGGTTCATGCTATATTCCATATGAAAGACAAGATTTACACTAGTGCAGACTTACCTAATGGGTGGTGGTGAGAATTAAATAAATCAAGTTTTTATACCACTTCACATATACAAATGACTCAAATAATGGATTTTGTTACTACCAGAAATGATCATATCTCCTACCATATGTGCTGTGCCACCCAAATCTCTTACAACACATCTCACTTTTTATCATGTATCATGTTCACTTATTTGCATAAATTTTCCGTTTCTATTGGTCTGTAAACACTTTAGAAATGTGGCCCAACTTATTTGTATAATTTGAAGATTGTGATAAATGTCCACAGGCTATGTATAAGGTGGCGCGAGTAATAATAATTATAAAATTTATTTCAAATGACCAATGACAGCTTATAAACATAGGCATTATTCTAAAGATGACAACGTCTCTCATTGCTGTGTGATCCCTCCACCCTCTAAGCTTTGATCCAAAGAGGGATAGAGCAGAAGAAAGCGTGATGGTATAGTATCAGCTGCCTCCCAGAAGGGGGTCACTGTCTTTTTCTCACCCCAACACTCAAGCAAGATCCATAACCTTTCATCACCCCTTTCCAGAACAGGCCACTCCATGTAATACTAGAAGTGCATGGATCAGAGTTGAGGAGTAAAGAAGTCAAATGGGCCGGGCACGGTGGCTCACGCCTGTAATCCCAGCACTTTGGGAGGCCAAGGTGGGCGGATCACGAGGTCAGGAGATTGAGACCATCCTGGCTAACACGATGAAAGCCCCGTCTCTACTCAAAATACAGAAAATTAGCCAGGCGTGGTGGCAGACCCCTGTAGTCCCAGCTACTTGGGAGGCTGAGGCAGGAGAATGACGTGAACTCGGGAGGTGGAGCTTGAAGTGAGCAGGGATCACGCCACTGCACTCCAGTCTGGGCAACACAGCCAGACTCTGTCTCAAAATAAGAAATAAAAAAAAAAAGAAGGAGAAGTCAAAGGACATTGTCCCTACCCACCATGGATGAACATTTCAGGCTTTCCTATCATGATTAGGAGAACAAGAAGCTCAGTAGGCTTAAACCATTCATTCACAAACCAAAGAATACCTAGGCACTATTGAATGTAATAATAAATCTTTTATTAATGAGGTTTCTGTTACTAACAAAAATCTCCTTCCATTCCACACTTCCTCCCTCTGTGCCAACCACACTGCATTTTCCAGTGTTCTCTGTACAAGCATATCATCTTCACCACTGACTGACATTTTACAGGCTATGTCCTTTGTATGATACATCTTGCTTTTGTTTCCTGGAAATTCATCTAAATTGAAGGAAAACTTCCCCTCCTCCAGGAAGGCTTCCCGCACTAGTCTCAGCTAGAGCGCTGCCATGCTTCCACAGTACTATATTGGTACCAGCCTCATCTCCCATGTGTGATTATGCACTTACATGTTTATATTTTCCATCAGAGCGAAAATTGCTCCAGAGTAAGAACTTTGCTGTGGTCATATGTATACTGCTAGTACTAGCAGTATATGTGTGCCAAATGTGTGCCAAAGGACTGAAGGATTCATTGGCTAAACGAAAGCCTTCTCACTGGCCTAATAAATGGAGGGTCAGGAATGTAATCAAATCCAACATTAAAGAGTCAGGTTCCGGCCGGGCGCGGTGGCTCAAGCCTGTAATCCCAGCGCTTTGGGAGGCCGAGACGGGCGGATCACGAGGTCAGAAGATCGAGACCATCCTGGCTAACATGGTGAAACCCCGTCTCTACTAAAAAAATACAAAAAACTAGCCGGGTGAGGTGGCGGGCGCCTGTAGTCCCAGCTACTCGGGAGGCTGAGGCAGGAGAATGGCGTAAACCCGGGAGGCGGAGCTTGCAGTGAGCTGAGATCCGGCCACTGCACTCCAGCCCGGGCGACAGAGCGAGACTCCGTCTCAAAAAAAAAAAAAAAAAAAAAAAAAAAAAAAAAAAAAAAAAAAGTCAGGTTCCATTTTAATGACATCAATTTCTGCAGCACAGTCTTATCGGAGGTGCTGCAGAGGTGTGGAATATTGGGCTGAACCTATGCTGATCCAAACTCACCTGAAAATTTTATAATTTTTTTAAACAGTGCTTCTGAGACTGTTTTTCTGCCACCTTTACCCTAAAGTAAATGGGAAGAAATAACTGATCAACTGAATGCTTAAACAATGATCATATGTTGCAACACACGTCACGTTGTAAGCTTTGGAGGTAAACAGAATCACATCCGAAGTTCAGTTCCACCACTTACTACTGCTGTGAGTTTGAGAAAATGAGCCCACCTTTCTGAAGATCATTTCTTTATCTGTGGGGAGAAATTTTTTTAAGAAACCTTCTTTATAGGATTACATAAAAGAATAATTCACAAGGCACGTTAACTCTTGGGGTATGGAGACTGCAGGGACATCAAGTCTCTCCAGCTGATTTTCTCCTAGCCACATGCAGTTGGTGAAAACAGGATCTACTGTTGGTGAAGACAGGAAAGGGGAAGGAAAAACAGGACAGGAGGTTAGACCTTTCGACAAAGCCTGAAATTGGGCATCAACATTCAGACCCCAGGGTCTATACCCTCACTCAGTCTACTTTTCTCTTTTCTGAGAAAAGGTCTCACTCTGTCACCCAGGCTGGAGTGCCGGGTGCAATCATGGCTCACTTCAGCCTGGACTTCCGGGGCTTAAGTGACCCTCCCACTTCAGCTTCCTGAGTAGCTGGGACCACAGGTGTGTGCCACCACGCATGGCTAATTTTTTATTTTTTGTAGTGATAGGGTCTCCCTGTGTTGCCTCACTCAATCTTGTCTTCTCCCAAGTGAATCTTTCCCTTGACTCAGATTGCTACTCCTCCCTGCAGACTCGAACTGGTATTAAACACGCAGAATCCGTCTGACACAAGGCACAGTGGAGGAGTCAGAGCCCGAGTCATTCAGCTAGTTGATGGCAGAATACGGACCAAATGGAACCAGTGCTCCAATCTCCCCAATCCAGAGCTCTCTTCACTACATCCCACTGCCTCTCTCAGCAGGGAAATTCTTCCTTTGGGGAAAAAAATAAATCACCTTTCAGATTTTCAAAACTTCTGTTGGTTCCTATCAAAATGTATTCCTGTACAGGGCAAAAAAAAATAACTGATAATAATAATAGTGACCATAAACCAGGAGCAGCCACAACATAAAAAAAAAAAAAACCTAGTACTTTCACTTCTGTCTTTTGAGAAAGCCAGAACTTTTGACCTCCAAAGCAGTATAAGTGACAAGAAGAGATGAAAAGATTTCCTTAAAGCAGAATAAAGAGAGGAAAGATTTATTACATTGGGAGTTTTGTACCAAAAACATCAAATTAAACTTGGGTAATTGATTTTTTAAAATACACTATGTCACTACTTAACATATTTTCTTTCCCAAAATAGTTCTATACGAGAAGAATTATTGAATGACTTTGCATATGATAATTTGATTTTATCACCAGACTAACTGTAGTCTGAAAAACGTGAACAATGCAACAAATTGCAAAAACTACAACCACATGGGAAGTTTCTGCACTAAATTCTAGGTGTTTAGGAAGAAAACAAAATAAATATCCCAGTGCTTTCATATGACATGGTTTAAAACCAAAGAGAATAAAGAGGATGATTCAATGGAGATGAAAAACTGCACCAAGGTAAAAGAATTTATTTTCCTTGGCCTGACCCAGAACTGGGAAGCGAGCTTGGTCGTATTTCTTTTTCTGCTCTTGGTGTATGTGATGACTCTGCTGGGAAACCTCCTCATCGTGGTTACTGTCACCTGTGAATCTCGCCTTCACACGCCCATGTATTTTTTGCTCCGTAATTTATCTATTGCCGATATCTGCTTCTCCTCCATCACAGCACCCAAGGTTCTGGTGGACCTTCTGTCTGAGAGAAAGACCATCTCCTTCAATGGTTGCTTCACTCAGATGTTTCTCTTCCACCTTATTGGAGGGGTGGACGTATTTTCTCTGTCAGTGATGGCATTGGATCGATATGTGGCAATCTCCAAGCCCCTGCATTATGCGACCATCATGAGTAGAGACCGTTGCATTGGGCTCATAGTGGCTGCCTGGGTGGGGGGCTTTGTCCACTCCATTGTGCAGATTTCCCTGTTGCTCCCACTCCCTTTTTGTGGACCTGATGTTCTTGACACTTTCTACTGTGATGTCCCCCAGGTCCTCAAACTGGCCCATACAGACATTTTCGTACTTGAGCTACTAATGATTTCCAACAATGGACTGCTCACCACACTGTGGTTTTTCCTGCTCCTGGTGTCCTATATGGTCATATTATCATTACTCAAGTCTCAATCAGGAGAGGGCAGGAGGAAAGGCATCTCTACCTGCACCTCCCACATCACTGTGGTGACCCTGCATTTTGTGCCCTGCATCTATGTCTATGCCCGGCCCTTCACTGCCCTCCCCACAGATAAGGCCATCTCTGTCACCTTCACTATCATCTCCCCTCTGCTCAACCCCTTGATCTACACTCTGAGAAACCATGAGATGAAGTCAGCCATGAGGAGACTGAAGAGAAGACTCTGACCTGATAGGAAATAGACCAGTACTTCCCTCCTTCTCACCACTTTTGAAAATGCTTGCCCAGCAAATACATTCTACTCACTAATTGATTGCTAACTATCTTTTAGTCTACTAATAAGAAACACGTGACTTTCAGACATTCTGATTAGCAGGTCATAATAATGTAAAAAAGATTGGTTCTGTGTCACAGGAGAAAGTACAGAGATAAAATTGTTAGCGGGAGAGGTGTATATTGTTTTTGCAATACAGCCTTGGAAAAACTAAAGGAAATGAAATCAAAATACACTCAGACATTTCCACTACAATCTTGTACTACTGCCAGGAAGGGAGCTGAGACACACATTACGAATATGATGCAGCTTGGGCATTAGGATTCCGTAAGATCTTTCATGGAGATATCATATCCTAATTAAAGAAATCACATCCAAGTTAAGTTCCTCCTCCAATCCTATAATATGAACCAAATAAATATCACTGCTAGATTTTTTAATCTAAAGCCCACCTACCGGTAGCTGAAAGCAGGTGCTTGGATCAGCACAGCTTGAGTTAGAACATGACCTCACATATTGTGACCTCTGTAACCTTGAACATAGTTCTAACTTGATCTTCCCCTGAATCCCAGGTCTGCTGGCCCCCACTCCAGGACATTCCCTCAGTAGCCTGTGCTTGGCTGTAGCACAGAACTTGAGACCTTGTTTCAATTCCCTGGGAATTGGGAGATTCAATTTCTCCCAATCTCCCCCAGTAGGATTATGCTTTATTTATTGTCATATCCCCAACACCTGGCACAAGTATAATATAATAAACTGCTACTGAAAATTACTGAATTAAAACATTAAGTGAAGGACTATCACCTCTCACTCATTTCTGGTATTCAAATCATTGGAGGACTGAAATCTTGGAAGCCGCTTCAGACTGTACATACTTATTCAAAAAGCTGGAATAATAAAATGGAAAACATTATGCAATATATCAAGTTGGTTTTTATTTGTTTATTTAATGTGCTATTACAGCTGCTGGGAATTATTCTTTTGTTTTTTCTTTCACCCATTTCTGAAGGTAGATCCTAGATATCTTAAAATTATTGAAACTAGCAAAATGTGTATGTCGGTGTACAAATCTCAGTTCACAAATCAGATATGCAAAGGCCCTGAGATGGGGATGTGTACACAAGGTCCAAGAAACAGCAAGGAGGCCCTTGGGACTAAGTGAGAAGAAGCAAGTAAGAGAGAGGAAGTGCCTGTAGTTGAGTTCAGAGAGATGGTAGGGTCATGGGGCCAGGTCATCGCAACTTTGTGGACTGCTGCAAAGCTTTTAGCTTTCACATTGAGTAAGCTGTGACACATCTGGAGGTCTTTGAGGAGCAGAAGAGGGGTAAGGACAAAAACTGGGGAGCAATTCAGAGCCTACTACAATAGCCCCATGAGAGAAAGAATGGAGACATGACTTAGAATGGTAATGGTGGTCATGGTGAGAAGTTTGAAAAAATTTGAAGGTCAAGTTGGCACGATTTGCAGATGAACCCAACATGGGTTTCCTGACTGCTATGTATCCCATGAGAACTCCATCATCCAATTTGGTCATCAGGACATTGAATGATCCCTTCAGATCCAACTATCTCCTTTCGATACTTATGTGTCACACTTCAGACTCATCCTGCATGCATGGGATTGCAAGAATAGAAACTTATTTCCAGCAGAAGCCAAAGATTAACCTCTTTTAGTCCCATTGTAGGAGTCAATATAGCTGTGAAATCTTCTTACGGACTCATGCTTCCCAGAAAGCATCCAGGTAATCAAAGCTGGGAAAATAAATTAATTAAAATTAAATTAACTTTTTATATTCATGAATAAATGCTGTACCTGGAAATAATCAATAATGTAAAAAGTCAGGTTTTTGTTTTGTTTTCTTTGGTTGGTACCATGTATTGTGTTCTTTCTTTATATTTTCAAATCACTTAATAAATATTATTTTTTAACAAAGGCAGCAGTATTTCTTGGAGAAATGACTGATTTTAGGACTGGGGCGGGGAATATACAATATAAGCCTGGAGCATCATTTAGCACCAAAAAACAAGGAAGTGTTTAAAAAGCAAAATGGTGGAAGTATGTCAAAGGGGCACAAGAGTCAACTGAAAGAGCTCCCCATAGCCAAAGTTGGAACAACAAAATATATAAAGTAGTCATGAATTATAATCCAAAGTACAAAATAAATATCTATGAACCCAATCATAAATAAATGATTAAATAAATAAATAAATGAAGGATAATAGACAAGTCTTGCATGCAGAACAATTCCAAATAATGTACGTAGATTCTCTGCCCTCAAGGACATGGAGCATGATTCCAATTCTTTTTCTTTTTTTTTTAACTGAGACATGGTCTCACTCTGTTGCCCAGGCTGGAGGGTGGTGGTGCGTCTTGGCTTACTGCAGCCTCAACCTCCTAGGCTCAGGCGAACCTCCCACCTCAGCCCCACAAGTAGCTGGGACTATATGCAGGTGCCATCATGCCCAGTTAATTGTTGTATATTTAGTAGAGACAGGGTTTCACCATGTTTATCCCAGACTGGTCTCAAACTCCTGGGTTCAAGCAATCTCCTGCCTTGGCCTCCCAAATTGCTGGAATTACAGGCACAAGCCACCACACCCAGCCCCAACTCTCTAAGTGTGAGTTATAAGTGGTTATCTCCTCTCTCCAAAAAAGTACAGTTTTTTTAAATCCTGGAGAAACCTGACAAAGACTAACTCAGCCGGGTGTTCGAAGTTAACATCATCAGTGACCAATCATGTTAATGGCACGTACCCTAATATGGTTTGACTATGTCCTCACCCAAATCTCATCTTGAATTGTAGCTCCCATAATTCCCATGTGTTGTGGGAGGGATTTGGTGGGAGATAATTGAATCATAAGGGTGGTTTCCCCCATACTGTTCTCATGGTAGTGAGTAAGTCTCACGAGATCATATGGTTTTATAAAGGGTTTCCCCTCTTTCTTGGTTCTCATTCTCTCTTCCCTGCCACCATGCAAGACATGACTTGCTCCTCCTTGCCTTCCGCCATGATTGTGAGGTTTCCCCAGCCATGTGGAACTGCGAGTCAATTAAACCTCCTTCCTTTATAAGTACCCAGTCTCTGGTATGTCTTTATCAGCAGTGCAAAAACAGACTAAGACATACCCTTTGATATGATGTGATGAGCGTGGCATTTGGCCTCTGCATTCTTTCTCCCAGATATCTGCAACCCCTGTCTAACCATGAGAAAATCATCAGGACCAGCCAAATTGAAGAACATTGTATAACAGCAGTCCCCAACCTTTTTGGCATTATGGGCTGGTTTCACAGAGGATAATTTTTCCACAAATGAAGGTGGTGGGGATGATTTTGGGATGTTTCATGTGCATTACATATATCATGCACTTTATTACTATTACATGTAATATATAATGAAATAATTATACAACTCACCATAATGTAGAATCATTGGTAGCCCAGAGCTTGTTTTCCTGCAACTAGATGGCCCCATCTGGGGTGATGGGAGACAGTGACAGATCATCAGGCATTAGAGTCATAAGGAGCATGCAACCTAGATCCCTCGCATGCAGAGTTCATAGTAGTGTTCCCACTCCTATAAGAATCTAATGTCCCCACTGATCTGACAGGAGGTGGAGCTCAGGTGGTAATGCCAGCAATGAGGAGTGGCTGTAAATACAAAGGATGCTTCTCTCACTTGCTTGCCCCCCACTCACCTCCTGCTGTGTGACCTGGTTTCTAACAGGCCAAGAGCTGGTAACAGTTCATGGCCTGGTGGTTGGGGACCCCTGTTCTATACAATACTTGACAAGGATTCTTCAGTACTCTCAAGGTCATCAAAAACAAGGGAAACAATGGGAGCAATTATGGCCAATATTCCATTTTCAGAAGCTTAAAGCTGTAGATCTTAAAGATGGTCAAACAATGAAGCTAGCTATTGAATAGAATCACATTTCTCACTGTGTGGCCATCTTGGTGTCTCATTTCATTTGACTTTATTTTTCTTAGTATAGACAGTCAACCATGCTACTCTGTCCGGTGCCTGCTTCAACCTCTTCCCAAACTGGGGATTCCCAGTCAGTAAAGTAGGTGTTGAGATCTGGAGAAGGGATGAGCCTTCCCCAAAACTTGCATGCCCCTGTGCTGTTTGTTACTAAAGGTTCCCTTTCCAGTTCTCTTTGTGTAAGTTGTTAGACTTGGATATAGAATAGGATGGAAGACCAGGCAGTGAGTCCAGTCCCCTCGTCAGCTCCAAGTTTCTCTGCACCATGGGCACTCATGGAAGGATGCCCTCTGATCACCAAGAACAGCACTTTTTGAACTTTCTCAGGAATACAGCTTGACATATTTCAACACAACCTTTTTTCCTTTTGGAGCCAGAAGATAAAGGGAATTCACTCTTTCAGTTGCCTCTGGAAAATTTTAGGCTCTAGACAATATGTGTGTTCCTAAGTATATGTGTCTGAGTGACTTCTTAATTACTCCCACTGAAACAACCTCACTGTCAGCAGAATTTTTCCACAACTACATCCAACAGTAATCCCTCAGATAATTCTCACACTAGTTCTGGGATTAAGGAACTGGTAAATATCATGGGAACACTGTGAATCAGTGTGAAAGAGCCAAGGCAATATTATTCCCTAAGTCCTTTCCACATTAAGATAGAAGAGATGCCACTGAAATAACCAGCCTTCAGAGGGGTGTTGAGCAGAATTTTCTGAAGTTGGATGATTCCTGAGGTTCACGTGAACATTATTTAAGATGTTGGAATTCTTGGAAGAAGGTTGCAGATTTTAGGTAAAAAAATAAAAGTCTGCATGTGTGCATGTGCCTGGGGTGTCTGGGTGTTTATGCATAGAGTGAGAAAGAAGAATAAGAAAAATTAAAATCTAGGTGTAATCATTAAGATTCACAAATACGCTATGACTAAAAATAATGTAATATGTATACAAGATGCTGCATTCGGGGGAGAACCTTCCTTTAGTAACAGACAGCACAAGTTAGAAATGCTAACAAAGAGTACGTTGTGGAATGAGAGACAGAGTTGAGGTCAGTTTGGAATTGGGGAAAAGGCAGCTTTTGCTCTCTGCGACCTCTTGAATGATACGGAGAAGACATTTTTCTCAGTCTTGTTTTCTCTAGACAGATCTTCTCAGGCTGAAATCAACAGAGGTAATTCTTAGCCTGAACTTCAACCTGCAGTAATAAATATTTCAAACGCTCACAAAAGTTGAGAGACTCAGACAATAAACACCTGTCTACCCCTCTTTAGATCTAACACAAAAATAAGACGTTTATAGTGTCGATGACAGGGGAAAACTTCCCCTTCATCCTCTGAAAGTTCACTGAAAATCAGCTGACAAAAGGCAGACAATTAGGAGGAAAGGAATAGAAATTGATTTGATCACAGTTTTACATGACATGGGAGCCTTCCAAATGAAGACCCAAAGATACAAGGAAAAGGTTCATTTTTATGTTTAGGTTCAACAAAGTATGGACAGTCATGTAGAAATACGACTGGACAAAAAAGGTATGGTCGCTTGCTTTGGCAGCACATATACTAAAATTGGAACAATATAGAGGAGATTAGCATGGCCCCTTTACCTGGGATGGCATGCAAATTAGTGAAGCGCTCCATAAAAATAAAAATTTTAAATTAAAAAAAAAAATGGTATGATCTCATGCTAATGGACAATGGGGAAACCCAGCAAGGCCTGTCTGTTTAGATGGTATTTGGCCTCTCTGTACAGCAATTCCTTCCTCCTGGGTATGAGGAAGTGCTCTGTCTCTCTCTCTCTCTCTAGAATGGAGTTCTTATGACCTGCAATCAAACAAAGTAGACCTGAGAATTTATTTATGGCCGACTCTTACACAGAAGGTGGAGTCATGGTTTAGGTTTTATGGCTGGCTTTGGAGGAAAAGGGTTCTGGTTTCCATGACCCGCCTTCGGGAAGAGGTATTGTAGTTTCTACAGCTAACCTTGGGGAAGAATGAAGGACCAGCCACCCGACACAGGAAGGCAGGAGGAGGTTAGAGAAAAACTTTTACTTCTGAGGCTACTTCTGAGGTCTTCATTATGGGGTATTGTTTTCTGAGAGCTTACAATAGCAATGATTTTCTTTTCTCTGTCTTTCCATGCTGTCATGTTTGCACCCTTTCTTTCCAGCCAAACTTCCCACTCATTAGCAACTTTCATATATTTAAATAGTCCCCTAAGGCCAGAAGGTCCTTTCTCCCCATTCCTGTATGTCCAAAACATAAATGCCACTTCCTCCTTACAGCTTCACTGAGCCTCTTATTTGGAAATCATCCTCTTCTCACACTCAGCTCTTCATCTGTCCTTAGATGGTCCCCATCACTCCCATGTAACTATTAGATTTCAATGCTTCCCACTCACTGCATTTAGTTTTTATTCCTGTCTCTCAAATAACCTAGAACTCTTCCCATACTCCATCAATATTTGCTAAATAATTGGATGGATTAAAAGTAGCAGAAGGGTGGAGCTGGGGGATATTGTCTTTAAATTACCAAAGGCAGTTTGTAAACATGAGACCTATTTCTTTTTGACCAATAGGCCTGACCTGGGGTCTGGGATATGGTTTACCTTCCACCCATGTGTGTGTAAACAATGTGCTGTTTACATGGGGGTCCCTTTGCAGAGTTTAATAACTAAATTGGTTTTTCCTCACATTTCTAGTAACTATACTGGTTCCTAGCGACCATTTCCTCTCTCTTTTAGCTAATCAGGATTGATAGCTACCATTTAGTTCAATGCACTCCATTTACTGATGAGGCTCCACTGTTAGAGTTACCCTGGTATAGCACTAATCATGACAGATAACCAGCCCGTATGCTGAGAAGTTTATACATGCTAATTCTCCAACCCTCATAACTTCCCTGTGAGGTGAGTAATATTATTATCCCCATTCCACAGACGAAAAAGTAGAGGCTCAATAAGGTTATGCACTTGCTCAAATCGCACAGTGGCAAAGCCAGGACTTGAACCCAGATGAGCCTTGAGCCCAGAGCCCTTTTCACTGAACAGTTTCTCTGGTCTGCTAATAAGATGTCAGAGAAGAAGCCAAACCAAGCAAGTGCTCTTTTTACTGTCGTACACTGTCACCACTCTCTGGGTCACTGGAAGGCAAAAATCTCCTAATTCCTTCAAAACAGCAAATGTTCTGATGAAGTGGTTGAGGATACACATTTGGGAAACATGCAGCTCCTCCAAAAGAATGTCCATAAATATATTGGAAATATATTTATTAAAGAAGCCGTGTGTGGGAATTATTAACCTGGAGTTTTCTTTAAGGTAGCATACATATAATTACACTTATTACAGATTAGGCACTGCTCTAAGTACTGATGCTCTACATAGATTAATTTATTTAACCCTCACAAAAGTCTTATGAAGGAGATGCTATTGTCTCCAAATTACTGATGCAGAGAATGAGGTCAAGGGATGAAGCAATTTGCTCATGTTAGCACAACCAGTAAGTGCTCAGCTGGATTTGAACAGGCTGTGTGGTCCCAGAGTCTAGCAGGCATCTACCTCAAAGGTAGAATACTTCTTGGCAGCTTGCTTTTGGATTTACCTATTAAATAGATTTTGGACAAAACTGCATAGAGAGGAAAGAAAACTTGGCCGGGCGCGGTGGCTCAAGCCTGTAATCCCAGCACTTTGGGAGGCCGAGACGGGCGGATCACGAGGTCAGGAGATCGAGACCATCCTGGCTAACCCGGTGAAACCCCGTCTCTACTAAAAAATACAAAAAACTAGCCGGGCGAGGTGGCGGGCGCCTGTAGTCCCAGCTACTCGGGAGGCTGAGGCAGGAGAACGGCGTAAATCCAGGAGGCGGAGCTTGCAGTGAGCTGAGATCCGGCCACTGCACTCCAGCCTGGACGACAGAGCGAGACTCCGTCTCAAAAAAAAAAAAAAAAAGAGTTACAGCCATTCAACTCCCAGCTACTTACCCAAGAGAACTGAAAACATACGTCCACACAAAGACCCAAACGTGAATGTTCATAGCAGCTTTATGAGTAATATTCAAAAGCCACAAATAACCCAAATGTTTACCTACAAGTAAACAGATAAGCAAACTGTGGTATATTCATACAATAGAAAGGAACAAAATAGCAGTACACACAAAACGATGGATGAATTTCATGGTTGAAAGAAGGCAGACAAGAAGAAAATACACATCGAATTTCACTTATAGAATATTGTAGAAAATACAAACTAATATATAATGACAGAAAGCAGATCAGTGGTTGCCTGAACAAGGAAGGGTAAATGGGACTGGTTACAAAGGGGCACAAGGACATTTTCTGGGTGATAGGTATATTCACTCTCTTAACTATAGAGATGGTGTCACAGGTATATACTACGTCAAAACTTATCAGCCGAGTGCAGTGGCTCACGCCTGTAATCCCAGCACTTTGGGAGGCCAAGGTGGGCGGATTTCAAGGTCAGGAGTTCGAGACCAGCCGGGCCGATATGGTGACACCCCATCTTTACTAAAAATACAAAAATTAGCCAGGTGTGGTGGCATGCGCCTTTAATCCCAGCTACTCGGGAGGCTGAGGCGGGAGAATCGCTTGAACCCAGGAGTCAGAGGTTGCAGTGAGCCGAGATCGCGCCACTGCACTCCAGCCTGGGAGACAGAGTAAGACTCTGTCTCAAAAAAAAAAAAAAAAATTATCGAAGTGTGAATTCAAATATGTGCAGTCTATGGTATGTCAGTGATAGCTCAACAAAAATTATTTTTTAAGAAAGAAATCGAAACAACAGAAGAGAAGCTCTGAGTAATATTTTTATTTCCATAGCTAAGGAGCTATTCACCACCCAGGGGTTTCAGTACCTAAAGTAGATTAAAGTAAAGAAAGAAACAAAGAAGTCCCCTTAAAGAAGAGTAGAGCAATAGAGATGAATTTTATGGCTTAAACATTTTCTAATTTTTCATGGAAATAAGTTTGTGATTTAAGAAGACAGGGGTGCTGCTTCCATACAATTCAATCCAGTGGGGGGCCATTTTGCAGACAGGGGTTCTTAGAACCATTTAAATGGAGCATCCAGTCTCAGAAAAAAAAAAAAAACAAAATCCTCAGACCTGTGAAACTCAAGGTGTTCTAGTCACACAAAGTAAGCACTGCCTTACTCACACAACAAACTAATCCCATTGTTATATTTCCCATGCCACAATAGTCTCTTTCTAAATAATTAACATCCCCCTCTGTTTATCTTGAATAATGTTCAAAGTATCTTGAATAACTGGAACATTATTTTATGCATTTTATACATTTTTTAAAATTGTAATTTACATAAGTGTATGCATGATTGTGTAATAAAATGTCATTTTACATGCATTGGCAATAAACTTGAAATTGTATTTCATGTGGTGGTAATATCTCACAAGTTTTCAAACTGAATACTTGAATCTGTTAAGAGAGAGTAAACACTTTCTGAAATAACATTATTTTTTCCAAGATATTCAGCAAAGAGAAAACATGATTCAATGGAGTTGGGAAATGTCACCAGAGTAAAAGAATTTATATTTCTGGGACTTACTCAATCCCAAGACCTGAGCTTGGTCTTGTTTCTTTTTTTATGTCTTGTGTACATGACGACTCTGCTGGGAAACCTCCTCATCATGGTCACTGTGACTTGTGAGTCTCGCCTTCACACCCCCATGTACTTCCTGCTCTGCAATCTAGCCATCCTTGACATCTGCTTCTCCTCCATAACTGCTCCTAAAGTCTTGCTGGACCTTCTGTCAAAGAAAAAGACCATATCCTACACAAGCTGCATGACACAGATATTTCTCTTCCACCTCCTTGGTGGGGCAGACATTTTTTCTCTTTCTGTGATGGCGTTTGACCGCTACATGGCCATCTCCAAGCCCCTGCACTATGTGACCATCATGAGTAGGGGTCGATGCACTACCCTCATCTCTGCCTCCTGGGTTGGGGGCGTTGTCCACTCCATCGTGCAGATCTCCCTGTTGCTGCCCCTCCCTTTCTGTGGACCCAATGTTCTTGACACTTTCTACTGTGATGTCCCCCAGGTCCTCAAACTCGCTTGCACTGACACTTTTGCTCTTGAGCTCCTGATGATTTCCAACAATGGCCTGGTCACCACCCTGTGGTTTACCTTCCTGCTTGTGTCCTACACCATCATCCTAATGATGCTGAGGTCTCAGGCAGGAAAGGGCAGGAGGAAAGCCATCTCCACTTGCACCTCCCACATCACTGTGGTGACCCTCCATTTCGTGCCCTGCATCTATGTCTATGCCCGGCCCTTCACTGTCCTCCCCACAGATAAGGCCGTCTCTATCACCTTCACTGTCATCTCCCCTCTGCTGAATCCTTTGATCTACACTCTGAGGAACCAGGAAATGATGTCAGCCATGAAAAGACTGAAGAGAAGACTCGTGCCTTCTGAAAGGGAATAGAAAACAAATCCAGACCAGGTGCGGTGGTATAATCACGCCTATAATCCCAACACTTTGGGAGGCCAAGGCAGGCAGATCGTGAGGTCAAGAGATCAAGACCATCCTGGCCAACATGGTGAAACCCCATCTCTACTAAAAATACAAAAATTAGCTGGGCATGGTGGTGTGCGCCTGTAGTTCCAGCTACTCGGGAGGCTGAGGCAGGAGAATTACTTGAACCTGGGAGACAGAGGTTGCAGTGAGCCGAGATCACGCCACTGCATTCCAGCCTGGCAACACAGCAAGACTCCATCTTGAAAAAGAAAGAAAAGAAAAGACAACAAACTCAGCTCTTCATCATCAAGGACACCTTATATTATTTTTCCCATGAATTCACATTTACATACACAGATACACTGTCAGTAAACCAACTATACTGACTACAAACAATTTGTCTTCCTATTTAAGTTAGTAGATAACTGATAACCCAAGCTTCTGTGCCGCATGAAGTAACTAGTGTTATGGGAGTGAACTGACTGTTATTTTTCCAAAGACCAAGTAACCTTATGTCAATCAAGACAGCTATACAGCAGGCAGATAAGATGATTAAGTCCAACATTTTTTTCAGAAGATAAGGAAATAAAAGCCCAGAGAGATAAAGTGATGTGTTCAAGGTCTTATATTAAGTTAATTACAGAGACATCTTCAGATGCCCAACCCATTGTTCTTCCACCACATGAATGTAATATATTACATTGTTGGACTTGTCTACACCAAACTATAATCCTGTTCCAGAAGGATCTCATGATCAATGCCTCTGGTGTACATATATGTGGGTATGTATGGCCTACTGCAGATTGAGAAATTGGCCTCTCCTGAGTTAAACTAAAATAGGCTCATGAGCTACTGAGAACTTCATAGGTACATAACAATTATCCTCCTGGATTCCTATCAAGATTGATGAGGCTTGGGAAGATTTCTCATCATGGCCTAAAGGTATGTATCTTAATGCAGAACTAGACATGCCAGACATTCTCCTGATGAGTTTGGATAAAGGCAAGACTTCAGGAACCACACACATGAAGCAACCTAGCTCTGCCATCAAAGGACTGATTTTCCAGTTGTAGCCTTACAAGGGTCAGTTTTGACTTGGCCTTGCCATTGAGAATTCACATTTCTTTTCACTGGAAAGAGAGAGGATGGGAGAGTTAAAGAAGGGAAGACTCTACCCGGTCTATTTTTTCAAACTTCTAGTGCTCGTGAAGAGGCAGTATAGGTATAGGCTAGTGAGAGACAGCAGTAAAGCATGGTGGATGAAAGTTCTAATTTCAGAATCATACAGACCCAGGTATGAATCCTATTTCTGCCATTCACCAGCTGTGTGATCCTGAGCAAGTTATTTCACCTCTCTCTCCAAAGGTCATAGTTCACCTACACAAAGATTCCTGTTATAATATCCATCTCATGAGGTTGTTGTAAAGGACAAAATGAGATGGTATACATGAAACATATGATACCTGGCAGAGAATAAATGTGCAATGAAAGATAAATGTCATTATTAATATCACCTTTATTGGTTTACCTAACACACCTTCTGTTTCCCATTGGTCTGTCACACCCTTCCCCTATATGACCCATACTCCTCATTTTTAGATGAAAACTGGTTGAGTAGAAAACATGAAAATGTATATTGAGTTCAAAACATCTATCATGTTAAAATGTCTAGCTATTATTAAAACATGACAGTAGGTTTGCTTGTTATTTATAAGGCTTAAAGAGTCACCGTGGGCGGGTGCAGTGGCTCATGCCAGTAATCCCAGCACTTTGGGAGACTGAGGCAGGCGGATCACCTGAGGTCGGGAGTTCAAGACCAGCCTGCCCAACATGGTGAAACCCCATCTCTACTAAAAACACACACACAAAGAATAGCCGGGCATGGTGGTGGGCACCTGTAATCCCAGCTACTCAGGAGGCTGAAGCGGGAGAATCATTTGAACCTGGTAGGCGGAGGTTGCAGTGAGCCAAGATTGTGCCACTGCACTCTAGCCTGGGCAACAGAGTGAGACTCTGTCTCAAGAAAAAAAGAAAGAAAAAAAAAAGTCACCCTGAAGCTGATGAGAGAAACAGTACAGGAGAATTTAATATCAAAAGAAAATAAGGGGTCAAAAATAAACCCTGGCTAACAGAGTAGCCAAGAGGACAGGCCCCATGGGATGGAACAGAGAGCCCAAGGAGAGTAAATTAGCCAAAGGATAACGAATGTTGAAGGATAGTGAATGTTGAAGACAAACTTTACTTAAGTCCCTCATTGGATCCTGCCTGGCCCTATAAGCATTCATGAACTAACTGGCTCAAATGTTTGCCACTTCCTGTCACCTGATCGACAAAATCTAACCTCTTACAATATTAACTTACTTCTGCAAGAAAACAGATCCTAATAAAAAGTCACACTTGCCAAATCACTATTCATAGGGTCCTGCTATGTTTGCCCAAGTAGGTTTGGTCTCAAGAGTCCCTAGGCTTTTCTTTATGAAATTGCCTATGAAAAAATACACACTACAAGCCACTTAATAGCCCATTTCACACCAATCTGTCCTTTGCCATTTTCTTTCCTTCCTAACTCTTGTGACTCACTCAGATCAAGTTTTTATCTTTATATCGGAATCAGATGACACCACAGATCTGTAGGGCCTCACTCAGAAGCATAATCCCAAGAGATCAAGAACCCAGGAACTCTTGGCATATCATTGTCCCTGTTGACTTCCTCATGACCGTGTCTAAACATGCAACATAACCTGATTCGATAAGTCAGGACAGAAAAAGCAATTGCATCTGATCACACAGACAAGTATCTACAGTGACATAAAATCACAAGTTGAGTAGCATTTTTCCCACTTAAACTAGTTTGTACTAGTTTTTGTTTGTTTGTTTTGTTGTTTGTTTTTTGAGATGGAGTCTCGCTCTGTCACCTAAGCTGGAGACAGTGGTGTGATCTTGGTTCACTGCAGGCTTTGCGTCCCGGGTTCCAACAATTCTCCTGTCTTAGCCTCCCTGTCTCAGCCCCCTAGGTAGCTGGGATTATGGGCACCCGCCACCACACTCGGCTAATTTTTGTATTTTTAATAGAGATGAGGTTTCACCATGTTGGCCAGGCTGGCCTCAAACTCCTGACCTCAGGTGATCTGCCCACCTCAGCCTCCCAAAGTGTTAGGATTACAGGCGTGAGCCACCTCACTCGGCCTAGTTTTTACTTTTTTGTTTTGTTTTGTTTTGTTTTTGAGATGGAGTCTTGCTCTGTCACCTAGACTGGAGAACAGTGGCGCAATCTTGGCTCACTGCAACCTCTGCCTCCCGGGTTCAAGCAATTCTCCTGCCTCAGTCTCCCAAGCAGCTGTCATAGATAAATAAGAATTATATATATTTACAGTGCACAGTACAATGTGATGTTTTATTGTACATATACATTGTGAAATTGTTGTATACTTTCACGCTTTCACTATTTTTTAAGCTCTGCTGCTAAGAACTGTAGAAAAGTCAACTGACTCTGGAGACACACGTGGCTTTCAAACTGCTCTTTTGTTTATGTGCTCCCCAAATCAAATGTTTTCATAATGAATATCTCTGGGTAAGCGTGAAAAAATAACGTAAAATAATTATGAAGTAACTGAGTTGATGAATATCAAGAGCTGTCCCTAGATGTGAAGTGAGCTATACATTTCAGAGATGTAGGTTGAAATAACTGTAGGGGCTGACAGGCGCAATGGCTCATGCCTGTAATCTCAGCACTTTGGGAGGCCGAAGCAGGAGGATCATTTGAGGCCAAGAGTTCAAGACCAGCCTGGCCAACATGGTGAAATCGCATCTCTACTAAAAATACAAAAATTAACTGGGCATAGTGGCTTGTGCCTGTAATCCCAGCTACTTGGGAGGCTGAGACAGGAGGATCACGTGAACCCAGGAGGCAGAGATTGCAGTGAGTTGGGATCATGCCACAGTACAACTCCAGCCTGGACAACAGAGTGAAACACTGTATATTTAAAAAAAAAAAAAAAAAAAAAAAACTGTCCTGGGACAAGGTACATGTTGCTTTAAACAGAAAATATGGCCAGGCGCCACGGCTCAAGCTCGTAATCCTAGCACTTTGGGAGGCAAAGGCAGTTGCAGCACCTGAGGTCAGGAACAGCCTGACCAACATGGTGAAGCCCCATTTCCACTATAAATACAAAGTTGGCCGGGTGTGGTGGCAGGTGTCTGTAATCCCAGCCACTTGGGAGGCTGAGGCAGGAGAATCACTTGAACCTGGGAGGCAGAGGTTGCAGTGAGCCAAGATCACACCATTGAACTCCAGCCTGGGCAACAAGAGCAAAACTCCATCTCAAAAACTAAATTAATTAATTAATTAAATAGAAAATGCATACATAAATCTATACAGTCTCTGAGAACTGCTCTGACAGTAGCCACAGAGTTTTGAATTTTTCATCGCTACTCTTTTATTTATTTAAGTTTCATTTCCTAGCTGATTGCAGGCAAAGTGACTTTGGTCAAGAGGAAGACTGCACAGTCATTGGTGTGGTTTAACAAAACACTTTCTTCCTGGGCCAAATGGGAAAATGCACTGTCTCATGTGTTTCCTCTAGAGGAAAGGGTATGGTCCTGAGTGCACTGGGGCCTCTGCATGTATGTATGAGAGGGAACAGAGAAAAAATGAGAAAGAGGGAGAGAGAACAAAAGAGAGAGAGCGCTTGGTAACACTTTAACTGACTCCCACAGGAACTCCTGAGTTGTATTGTAGTGTATTGTATTGGCCACTGAGCTTCCACATTCCTGCCTAACAATATTCCCTTTTGCTAATTCCTATCTTGGGCTTGTCGCTGAGAGACTAATACAGGTGGCCAAAACGTAATAAGGCAGAAAAGAGTCAGAATACTGTAATTACCTGAGGTTGCCTTTTCCCATCTGAGGAAAGAAGATAATGAAATCACTCACCTTGAGGTAGGCTTTACATTAAACAGAGAATTTCCCCAGTACCTATTTCTTCTAAAATGCAGCTGCAGCATCATAAGAGGATCAATTTCTCACTTGAAGAATAAACCAGCAGTTAGTATTAGTGCCTATGAACTTCTGAAACTGAAAAGTTGTTCATGCTGAATTTTGAGAAATGCTGCAAATGTGTAGAATGTTCCTATAGAAGCCAAGACTCTCAAGAAGCAAAGAGGTCGTGTTTCACTATTAGAAAGAGGGAAAGTATGGCTTGCAAAATATAGGAAGACGGTCAGTTGGCTTCAGGAAATGTGGCTGTATTTTACTTGTTGGGATATTGAGGTTCCAAGTTCATTAAAGGTATTTGAGAAGGTGCTGACATCACCAGTTCTCAGGAGGATGACTGAATCGGAAAAACAGCTTTTAAAGGCAGTAATTCCTGAGTTTAGTACATGTAGTTTTGCCTCTTGGCTGGGAATGAAATTTTAGAGGCTTTGAGTAAGACGTTTTCATGACTGGATTATCTGTGCCTTAATGTGCCACTGAGTATGAATGCTTCTAATAAAAGTTTCAGGGATTCAATCAAGAGTAAGGGATTTTCAAAATTGGAAAAGAGAAAACCATGACATGTGGGGCATCCTAGAAAGTCAACTTAATATAGAGAATGAGGAAGAATTTGCTCAGTGGGATGCTGGGGTATGGGGGGGATCCCTCAGTTTGCAGACTTTGTCCAAGATACTTGATAAGCTTGTTTCCAAAGACGGGTCCCCTTTGAGGTGATTTTTAAGAAATCCTCAGTATCTTTATTGTGACCTTGCAAAAACACATGAAACTGTGTTTTTATTCATTTCCCCACCCGCTTTTTTTTTTTTTTTTTTTTTTTTTTTTTTGAGACGGAGTCTCTATGTTGCCCAGGCTGGAGTGCCGTGGTGTGATCTCGGCTCACTTCAACCTCTGCCTCCCAAGTTCAAGTGATTCTCCTGCTTCAGCCTCCCAAGTAGCTGGGATTACAGGCACGCAGCACCATGCCCAGCTAATTTTTGTATTTTAATAGAGACAGGGTTTCACCATGTTGGCCAGGCTGGTCTCGAACTCATGACCTCAAGTGATCCACCAGCCTCAGCCTCCTAAAGTGCTGGGATTACAGGTGTGAGCCACCGCGCCCGGCCCCCACCCACTCTTTATTGTGCATGTGTTTCAATGCAGTGTGCATAATTCTATACTTTGAAGGTATCCTTCCCCCTCAGTAAAAGACACCCTCTGGGGGACATAGTGGCTAACACCTGTAATATCAGCATTTTGGGAGGATGAGGCAGAAGGATTGCTTGATCTCAGGAGTTCATGGCTGCAGTGAGTCATGATCTCATGCCACTGCACTCTAGCCTGGGTGACAGAGCAAGACCTTGTCTCAAACACACACACACACACATACACACACACACACACTCCATAGGAACCTATCAGTCTTTTTTTTTTTTTTTTTGAGACGGAGTCTCGCTCTGTCCCCCAGGCTGGAGTGCAGTGGCCGGATCTCAGCTCACTGCAAGCTCTGCCTCCCGGGTTCACACCATTCTCCTGCCTCAGCCTCCCAAGTAGCTGGGACTACAGGCGCCCGCTACCTCGCCCGGCTAGGTTTTTTTTTTGTATTTTTTAGTAGAGACGGAGTTTCACCGTGTTAGCCAGGATGGTCTCGATCTCCTGACCTCGTGATCCGCCCGTCTCGGCCTCCCAAAGTGCTGGGATTACAGGCTTGAGCCACCGTGCCCGGCCCAGTCTATTATTTTTAAGGGGAGTTCACGTTTGAGATAATGTTGCTCACAACTCATTTCTGTACCTTGCCATTGGAACACTATGTGGTTGATGCAGGTTCTTTATGAAAATGTATCTAAATACTCCACCTCCCAGATTCAGGTGATTCTACTGCCTCAGCCTCCAGAGTAGGTGGGATTACAGGCACACGCCGTCAAGCCCAGCTAATTTTTGTATTTTTAGTAGAGACGGGGTTTCACCATGTTGGCCAGGTTGGTCTCGAACTCCTGACCTCAGATGATCCTCCTGTCTTGGCCTCCTAAAGTGCTAGGATTACAGGCATGAGCCACTGCGCTCAGCCCACTCTTTCTATCTTAACTGTAAACTTCTTAAGGAAAGAATCTAATTTGAGTCACCTTTCCCTCAAAAAGACCACCTTAGTGTTATGGAAATCATACATAGAGGAAGGAAATAAGAAAGAATATAGAAAAAAGTAAAGAACAGGAGAAAGAAAGAGGGGAGGGAAGGAGAGGACCGGTGATAGAGGACACTCTTAGGCTTGTCACAGTGGTTTCCTGAGGAGATTTGAAAACTATCAACTGATCATTGCAATATCCGAAAGACAGTTCCTAGAGTGGGCTGCTGTCATTTACTAAAATACGTGTCTGCATTCCAGATTAACCAAAGGTGCTTTCTTACATGATTGCTTCCCTTTCCAGCCCTGGTAAGTACAGTGTAGGCAGTTCTTCCTTCAAAGATTCTGGAGACTTGAAATCTGTGGTGATTATTCTGAACACTTATTCTTGCCACCCCATGTTGTTGACATAACCACCTTAGGGGGTGATTGAGAGAATCTGAATAAATACCAAGGGAACGGGAAAGACAGCTCTTATTTTTCCGCGTGAGTAAAAGAAAGAGTGCTGCTTAGGGAAGCATAGCCTTTTAAGGACTTTTTTTTCCCTAAGTTTAGAAGAGTAAAATGGAAAAAAAAAGAAAGAAAGCCAGAATCAGAGAAAGAACTACGTATGGACACCAGGGTCACCTACATAACACAAAAGTTTAAGAACACCTAAAATCCATACGTGAGTAAAAAATAAAATGGTAACTCTTGGGATGGTCACGGTGGCCCCTGCCTGTAATCTCAGCACTTTGGGAGGTCCAAACAGGTGGATCACTTGAGCCCAGGAGTTCGAGACCAGCCTGAGCAACATGGTGAAACCCAGTCTTTTTATAAAAATACAAAAAAATTAGCCAGGCATGGTGGCACAACCTGTAGTCCCAGCTACTGGGGAGGCTGAGGTGGGAGGATCAGTTGAGCCCAGGAAGCGGAGGTTGCAGTGAGCCACGATTGCACCACTGCACTCCAGCCTAGGCAATGGAAGTGAAATCCTGTCTCAAAAAAACAACACAACAAAAATGTTACTCTCAGATGATAGCTGGTGAAGACTATAACCACATAACTATAAAAATAACTGTTATAAAAGTGAGTTGTCCATTAAATTTTGCTTTAAATATAATTCATTCTTTAACCATGAGATTAAAGTGTTATAAATGATAAATGTTATATGTTCGCTATTTAAAACTTTATACTGAAGTATAATATGCTAACATACAGAAAAATGCACATACATGTACAGTTCAATTTTTTTTTTTTTTTTTTTTTTGAGACAGAGTCTTGCTCTGTCACCAGGCTGGAGTGCAGTGACATGATCTCAGCTCACTGCAACCCACACCTCCTGTGTTCAAGTAATTCTCCTGCCTCAGCCTCCCAAGTAGCTAGAACTACAGGCACGTGCCACCACGCCCAGCTAATTTTTGTATTTTTAGTAGAGACAGGGTTTTACCATGTTGGCCAGGCCTCCACCCGCCTCAGCCTCCCAAAGTGCTGGGATTACATGAGTCACCACGCCCCGCCAACTCAATGAATGTTTTTACACCAGCAGAATATGCCTACTGATGTAAACCAGCACCCAGATCAAGAAACGGAATATTACCAGCACCCAGAAGCCTCCCTTAGGCTCCCTTCAGTTTTGTACATATGAATAAAATGGAAGAGTGCATACTCTTTGGTTGCTGGATTATTTAGCATGACATTATGTTTCTGGGATTCACTTACATTATTATGTATAGTGTAAATCATTCTCATTGCTGTATAGTATTGTGTGAATGTAACACAATTTATTTATCTTTTCTACTGTTGATGGGTTTCTGAGTCATTTTCCAGTTTGAAGAAATTATAATCAGTGCTACTGGTCAGGTGTGGTGGCTCATGCTTGTAATCTCAGCACCTTAAGAGGACAAAGTAGGAAGATCACCGGAGGCCAGGAGTTTGAGACCAGCCTGGGTAACATAGGGAGACCCCAACTCTATAAAAAAAAAAAAGTTAAAAATTATTCCAGCATAAAAAAAGAAAAGAAAAAAGAAAAAAAGTATTCAGGTGTGGTGACAGGCACCTGTAAGTCCCAGCAACTAGGGAGGCTGAGGTGGGAGGATCGCTTGAGCCCAGGAGTTACAGGCTACAGTGAGCTATAAGCTCACCACTGCACTCCAGCCTGGGTGACAGGGTCTCAAAAAATAAAAATAAAAAATAACAGTGCTGCTATGAATATTCTAAGGCATGTCTTTTGATGAACATATGTACATATTTTCTAGAAGTAGAAATATGTACTTAGGAGATATATAGGTAATGATATACAGATAGATCCTTTAAAAGAGATATATCATCATACATGTAGATATATAGATATCCTCCTATGTGTATATAAAACTATATCTATATACAGTCTTAGCAGAGATATTCAAATAGCAAAGTGGTTATACCAGTTTTACACACCCACTAGCAGTGTATTAGAGCTCCACTTGTTCCACATCCTCACCACCACTTTTTCATCTTTTCAGCGTTTATCTTTTTCAATTTAGCCATTCTGGTGTGTATATTGTGGCTTATTGCTCTAACTAATGAAGTTAAGTTGGCATTTGGATATCCCTTTTGCGAAGTACTGGTTTCAACTTTTGCCATTTTGAGGTTGGGTCATCCAGCTTTTTTACTGATTTGTAGAAGCTCTTTGTATATTCTGAATGTGATTCATTTCTCAGATAAACATATTGTAAATATCTTGCTCCATTTGCAGGTTACCTTTGAATTCTCATAATGATGCCTTTATGAACAGAAATTCTTAATATATTCAGATTTCTTCCTATTATTTATTACTTTAGGTGTCAGATTTTATAGTGAAAGTACAATTGAATAGATTCACAGACTTGCAACCTCTGTTTCAGCAGCAGCCGTGAGAGAACCTTGTCTCTTTGGATGACTGAATCAAAAACTTGGGTAATCTTTCATCCAGTGGTGGCATAGTGACTTGCAGACACAGTGAGTGCACAGAGAAAAGAACTTCCTCCTAATTCTAAGCCAAAACTTAAAAGAAAAGACCACACTAGATTTTAGGACATATTAATATAATTTAACTGCACTATTATTTCTTCCAGAGATGAACCTGATAAAGGATCTGTGATTCAATGGATCAGGGAAATGACACCAGAGTGAAAGAATTTATCTTTCTGGGAATTACTCAGTCCCGAGAACTGAGCTGGGTCTTATTTACCTTCCTGTTTTTGGTGTACCTGACAACTCTGATGGGAAACCTCCTCATCATGGTTACAGTTACCTGTGAATCTCACCTTCACACGCCCATGTACTTCCTGCTCCGCAACCTGTCTATTCTCGACATCTGCTTTTCCTCCATCACAGCTCCTAAGGTCCTGATTGATATTCTATCAGAGAGAAAAACCATCTCCTTCAGTGGCTGTGTCACTCAGATGTTCTTCTTCCACCTTCTTGGGGGAGCAGACGTTTTTTCTCTCTCCGTGATGGCATTTGACCGCTACATAGCCATCTCCAAGCCCCTGCACTATATGACCATCACGAGTAGGGGACGATGCACAGCCCTCATCGTGGCTTCCTGGGTGGGGGGCTTTTGTCCACTCCATAGTGCAGATTTCTCTATTGCTCCCACTCCCTTTCTGTGGACCCAATGTTCTTGACACTTTCTACTGCGATGTTCCCCAGGTCCTCAAACTTGCCTGCACTGACACCTTCACTCTGGAGCTCCTGATGATTTCAAATAATGGGCTAGTCAGTTGGTTTATATTCTTCTTTCTCCTCGTATCTTACACGGTCATCTTGATAATGCTGAGGTCTCACACTGGAGAAGGCAGGAGGAAAGCCATCTCCACCTGTACCTCCCACATCACTGTGGTGACCCTGCATTTCGTGCCCTGCATCTATGTCTATGCCCGGCCCTTCACTGCCCTCCCCACAGACACCGCCATCTCTGTCACCTTCACCGTCATCTCCCCTTTGCTCAATCCTATAATCTACACGCTGAGGAATCAGGAAATGAAGTTGGCCATGAGGAAACTAAAGAAACGGCTAGGACAATCAGAAAGGCTTTAATTCAACAAGGATAAGATAGGACCCATATTTAAAAATAGACATTAAATTTCACTTTCTCAAAATGGGAAAAGAGCATGTTCATGCCCAAAATAAAGAGATACCTATGGCTACCATCGAGTCCTAAAAGAAGTTGTTCGATAGTATGTGCTGGGTACCACGTGGATGACACTGCTTTAAGACAAAATGCGTTCAAGTCTTTCCCTACTCACTTTCAATTATTCATTCCACAAATTTTTATAGAACATACACTATATGCCTGAAAGTACTGAGATTCAGATTGTTGCAAAAAGATTACATGTAGTCACCTTCCTGGAGGCATAACCCAAAATACTTCTTAAAAAATATAAACAGGCCGAGCCTGGTGGCTCATGCCTGTAATCCCAGCACTTTGGGAGGCCGAGGCAGGCAGATCACCTGAGGTCGGGAGTTCGAGACCAGCCTGACCAACATGGAGAAACTCAGTCCCTACTGAAAATACAAAGAAAAATAGGACAGGCGTGGTGGCGCATGCCTGTAATCCCAGCTACTCAGAAGGCTGAGGCACAAGACTCACTTGAACCCAGGAGGCAGAGGTTGCAGTGAGCTGAGATCGCGCCATTGCACTCCAGCCTGGGCAACAAGAGTGAAACTCCATCTCAAAAGAAATTTTAAAAATAAAAAATAAATAAAGTGCTAGGGAAACTGTCACCACAATGTTACTCGAGAGTTTCCAAAGACATTTAACAGCCAGTAGACAGACATTTTCAAGGGGGAAAATATCAGAAAAGAACAATCCAAGCAAAGAAAACAACATGTACATGTCCATATGAGGTGTCTTATGCCTGTAGTCCTAGCACTTTGGGAGGCTGAGGTGGAGGGATCACTTGAGCCCAAGAGTTCAAGACCAGCCTGGGCAACTTAGTGAAACCTCATCTCTACAAAAAAATCATAATAATAGGCCCGGCGTGGTGGCTTATGCCTGTAATCCCAGCACTTTGGGAGATCGAGGCAGGCGGATCATGAGGTCAGGAGATCGAGACCATCTTGGCTAACAAAGTGAAGCCCTGTCTCTACTGAAAATACAAAAATAAAATTAGCCAGGCATGGTGATGGGTGCCTGTAGTCCCAACTACTGGGGAGGCTGAAGCGGGAGAATGGCATGAACCTGGGAGGCCGAGCTTGCAGTGAGCCGAGATCGCACCACTGCACTCCAGCCTGGGCGACAGAGCAAGACTCTGTCTCAAAAATAATAATAATAATAAATAAAAATTAGCCAGACATAATGGTGCACGCCTGTAGTCCCAGCTACTCGAGAGACTGAGGCAGAAGAGGTTGAGACTGCAGTGAGCCATGTTCACTTTACTGCACTCTAGCCTGGGCGACAGATCAAGACCCTGTCAAAAAAAAAAAAAAAAAGAAAAGAAAAGACAAAAAGAAACCAGCACGTGCAAAGGAAGAAAATGAAGCGAGATTGTGCCACATTTGTGCAACAATGAACTCAGGGCAGCCATGGTGTAATACACTCGTGGGGTGAATACCGGTACTGGACCTTTAAAAGAAAAGTTGGGAAGAATAACTCCATTTATGACCACCTGAACAATGCAAGGCCATGGTTTCTGTTGAAGAGAGAGAATCCCCAATTCACTTCAAGGACATAATTTCCTCCTAGGAGAAGGAGATAATGCTGTTAGTGAGAGTGTTCATAAAGAAGAATCACTGTTGAGGCTGTGGACAGCTCCTTTGATTGTGTGGGAAAAAAAAAGAGCAAAGGCAGATGCCAAGTTCTCACGTGGGAAGCAACTGACTGCCCCTTATATAGCAGGATTAGCCAGACCCAAATTTCCCATTGTTTCTGTACATAGGGATCTCATCACTTCTTTTACCTGTGCCACTCAATCTATTAGAAGGTAAAGAAAGGGTATAAAAAGCATGATCGGCCGGGCACGGTGGCTCACGCCTGTAATCCCAGCACTTTGGGAGGCCGAGGCGGGCGGATCACAAGGTCAGGAGATCGAGACCACGGTGAAACCCCGTCTCTACTAAAAATACAAAAAAAAGTTAGCCGGGCGCCGTGGCGGGCGCCTGTAGTCCCAGCTACTCGGGAGGCTGAGGCAGGAGAATGGCGGGACCCCGGGAGGCGGAGCTTGCAGTGAGCCGAGATAGCGCCACCGCACTCCAGCCTGGTGGACAGAGCGAGACTGCGTCTCAAAAAAAAAAAAAAAAAAAAAAGCATGATCGTTTAATCAGTGAACCTGAGAATCTGCCAGTCACTGTTGTGAAAGAGACAGGGATAATGCTAGGCGATTTCACCGACAGTCCAACTGATATTCTGCTAAGATCTATTGACTTCACCGTACTGTGTTCCCCACTATGATAAAGCTCAAGCCATAGCAGCTGGCACACATTTATCAATCAGAGTAGGCCAACCATTGCAACGAAAGCATCCACAGTCTAAGTAGTTAGCCACAACAAAAGTTTACTTCTTGCTCATGTCACAGACCAATGCTGATCTGCGGAAAGAGGGCACAGTGCCACACTGTCATTCAGAAAGGCAGGCTTCTTCTATCTTGGGCTCCACATTCTCTAGATTCTCAGAATCCTGTCCATGATCCAGCAGATGGAGAAAGGGAGAGAGAATTAAGAATAAGTGATTCTCCTGCCTCAGCCTCTTGAATAGCTGGGACTACAGACATGCACCACCATGTCTGGCTAATTTTGTATTTTTTCTTTTTTTTTTTTTTTTGTAGAGATGAGGTCTCACTAAGTTGCCCAGGCTGGTTCAAACTCTTGGGCTCAAATGATCCCTCCATCTCAGCTTCCCAAAATGCTAGAATTACAAGCATGAGACACCTCGCCTGGACATGTTCATGCTGTCTTGGGCTCCACATTCTCTAGATCCTCATAGTCCTGTTCACGCAGTCAGCAGATAGAGAAAGGGAGAGAGAATTAAGAATTATGGGGAAGGCGCCAGGTGCGGTGGCTCACGCCTGTAACCCCAGCACTTTGGGAGGCCGAGGCAGGTGGATCACCTGAGGTCGGGAGTTCAAGACCAGCCTGACCAACATGGAGAAACCCCGTCTCTACTAAAAGTACAAAATAAGCTGGGGTGGTGGCACACGCCTGTAATCCCAGCTACTTGGGAGGCTGAGGCAGGAGAATCGCTTGAACCCGGGAGGCGGAGGTTGCGGTGAGCCGAGATCGTGCCATTGCACTCCAGCCTGGGCAAAAAGAGCGAAACTGTCTCAAAAACAAACAAACAAAAAAGAATTATGGAGAAGGGAAGGGTGTGTCTTCATGGGACAGTCCTGGGAGTAGGAGTGACTACTTATGACCACATTCATTGGTCATCCCTTGGTCACATAGCCTCACCTAACTGCAAGGGAGCTTTGGAGAATGAAATCAAACTCTGCTTTCAGAAAGAAGAAAATATAAAGAATGAACTGTAGTGATCTCTTCCACATGTGAGATTCACTGCTAAGAAATCACAACTGGGTTACATTACAAAGATTAAGACTTTGTCTCTAAAAGGATTCTCTTAATACATAAAAATGTTTGCTACAGGGCTGGGTGCGGTGGCTCATGCCTGTAATCCCGGCACCTTGGGAGGTCAGGGAGGGTGGATTGCTTAAGCTGAGGAGTTTCAGACCAGCCTGGGCAACATGGAAAAATCCCACGGAGCATGGTGGCACACGCCTGTAGTCCTAGCTACTCAGGAGGCTGAGGTGGGAGGATCACTTGAGCCCAGGGAAGTCAAGGGTGCAGTGAGCCATGAATGCCCCACCGCACTCACGCCTGGGCAAAAGAGTGAGACCCTGTCTCAAAAAAAAGAAAAAGTTCGCTGGAAAGATGACTAGACCCTTAGAACACACAGAGAACCAAACCAGAATGAAGGAGATGGGGGAAATTTTTTCTTAACTTAAAGGAAGAGCGAAATGATCAGAGTAAACCCTGGGATTAGGATGACAGTAGACTAGAAGGACAGGGTCCCATGAGATAGAACATTAGGGTAGAGTGCCCAAAGAAGATTGGCCAAGAAGACAATCGTCATAGAAGGCAACTCTCACTTATTCCCAAACTTTTCATGGGCTTGTTGTAAACAAGTTTTATTAATGCAGAAGCTCCTTTAGCAATGAATGTTCTCCAAAACTACCATTTGACATAGCAATCCCATTGCTGGGTATATACCCAAAAGAAAATAAATTATTCTAACAAAAAGACACATGCACCTGTATGTTCGCAGTAGCAAAGACAAGGAATGAGCCTAGGTGCCCATCAATGGTGGACCGGATGAAGAAAATGTGATACATTATATACCATGGAGTACTATGCAGCCATTTTTAAAAATGAATTTTTGTCCTTTACAGTAACATGGATGCAGCTGGAGGCCATGATCCTAAGCAAATTAATGCAGGAACAAAAAATCAAATACCACATGTTCTCACTTACATGTGAAAGCTAACCATTGATTTACACATGGACACAAAGATGGGAACAATAGACACTGAGGCCTGCTTGAGGGGAGGAGGGTGGGAAGAGTGTGAGGGTCAAAAACTACCTATTAGGTACTATGCTCACTACCTGGGTGACAAAATCATTTGTACACCAAACCCCAGCAACACACAATTTACTCATGTAACAAGCCTACACATGTACCCGCTGAACCTAAAATAAAAGTTAAACAAAAATCATATCAATGTTCTCGTCTTTGCTGATTGACATTCCCTGTGTTCTATTTCCACCACTCAAAAATGTTCTGAATTATTTTCCAATATTGGATATCTTTCCCCAAGCATGAAAATGCTAACATAGACACAAATTAGTTTTCAGCTGGATCCAGACTCTGTTGCCCAAGCTGGAGTGCAGTGACACGATCTCAGCTCACTGAAACACTGCCTCCCAGGTTCAAACAACTCTCCTGCCTCAGCCTCCTGAGTAGCTGGGATTACAGGTGTGTACCACCATGCCTGGCTAATTTTTGTACTTTTTTTTTTTTTTTTACTAGAGCCAGGGTTTCGCCATGTTGGTCAGGCTGGTCTCGAACTCCTGGCCACAAGCAATCTGCCTGCCTTGGCCTCCCAAAGTGCTAGTATTACAGGTGTAAGCCACCAAGCCCAGCCAGAGCACTGAATAATCCTAAACACTCCATGAACTGATGATACTCATCAGCCCCTTAGTCATCAATATCTTTCTTGTTTTCAGTTTTATTTTACCTTGATTGATGCTGGTATTGCATTTTGTTGTCGTTCTGTTTGTTTGTTTGTTGTTTTGAGATGGAGTCTTGCTCTGTTGCCCAGGCTGGAGTGCAGTGGCATAATCTCAGCTCACTGCAACCTCGGCCTCCTGGGTTCAAGCGATTCTCCTGCCTCAGCCGGGACTACAAGCATGCGCCACCACGCCTGGCTAATTTTTGTATTTTTTAGTGGAGAAAGGGTTTCACCGTGTTAGCCAGGGTGGTCTCGTTCTCCTGACCTCGTGATCCGCCCACCTCGGCCTCCCAGTGCTGGGATTACAGGCGTGAGCCACCGCGCCCGGCCTGATTCTTGTTGTTTTAAACGGAGTTTCGCTCTGTCACCTAGGCTAGAAAGCAGTGGCATGGTCTTGGCTCTCTGCAACCTCTGCATCCCGGGATCAAGTGATTCTCCTGCCTCAGGCTCTGGAGAAGCTGGGATTACGGGCGCCTGCCACCACAACCGGCTAATTTTTGTATTTTTAGATTTTTAGTACAGACGAGGTTTCACCATGTTGGCCAGGCTGGTCTCAAACTCCTGACTCAAGTGATTCACCCACCTCGGCCTCCCCAAGTGCTAGGGTTACAGGTCTGAGCCACTGCGCCTGGCCTGTTGCTAATATTTCAATTTAAAGAAATAAAAATGGAATAAGGACCAGCATAAATATAATTGGTTGAGGCCATCTGGGGCCAAGGAAGAGCAGGGGCACAGACAGGGTCCAGCAAAGTTCAGTTTGGAAGGAGAGCACTGTATGGGCAGGGCAGTAACCAAAAAAGAAAAAAGAAAAACCAAAAAAGGAACGGAAAGTGTTGGAGCCAGGTAGGAAGGTAGGAACTGGGGTCAAATGCTGGAAGTTGACTGGGAAGACATTAGCATACCTTCAAGTAAAGGTATCCAAGGCTTATTAATTAACTGTTAAGCATATGAATGTCAAACTCAATTTTAATCCTACTTCTATCATTTACTGACCTATGAAAATCTTGATGTTACTGTACAGAAGTGACTGCAAATCACATAAATGCATGCTGCTAGATCCAAAATAAGTATATCCTAACTCAACCTCACCTTAACAAGATCCACAAAATGCCTGTGACCTCTCTAAAGCCACCAAAATAAGAATTGTGATGGAAGGGAGGTCAGAGTAGAAACAGGAGCCCTAGCTGATTGTGGTTATAATATTTTACTATTGCAAGCTCTACAAAACATGTGACCATGTAAGCATATTGCTAGGGGTCTTCCCAAGGCCTTGGGCTCCACAAATAAGGGGCTACAAGGCTTAAGCTCCGTTAGCCTCATGAGAAATCCAATTTTAATCCTCCAGCCGGACCAAGATCTTCTCAGAACTGGCACCTCTGGGCCTGAGTCAAATGTACTAATATGGGTCTATCATAGATTTCATCTTTTTAGAATTTCATAATATAGGTATCAGTGAAGTGCTGCATAAACCACATTCAAAACTAAGGTTTTATTTCTAGACAAATCGGACCTGTGAATATATTGGTGCCAAGTAATCTGTTTAACAAACAAACCACATTTACGTTCAAAATGGCATCTGCAGGGGTGAGATGGACTTTTCCACTGGATCCTGGAATGGCAAGAAGAGGCCCTTGAGCCTCAGGGGTACTAACCCTTTGCTTCCTTCTAACAGAAGTCCCTGCAGACAGGAGCCCTCCGCTGTGATTTAAGGTGCGAAAAACTGACTATTTCAACCTGCTTGCTCCTTCTTTTACATTTGGGAATTTCTAAATCTTTGAATGTTATAGCTAACTCCAAGCTAACAAAGACCTCCCTTCTTTCCACATTTCGTTAAAAATCTTTCTCGGCCGGGCGCGGTGGCTCAAGCCTGTAATCCCAGCACTTTGGGAGGCCGAGACGGGCGGATCACGAGGTCAGGAGATCGAGACCATCCTGGCTAACACGGTGAAACCCCGTCTCTACTAAAAAATACAAAAACTAGCCGGGCGAGGTGGCGGGCGCCTGTAGTCCCAGCGCTACTCGGGAGGCTGAGGCAGGAGAATGGCGTAAACCCGGGAGGCGGAGCTTGCAGTGAGCTGAGATCTGGCCACTGCACTCCAGTCCGGGCGACAGAGCGAGACTCCGCCTCAAAAAAAAAAAAAAAAAAAAAAAATCTTTCTCGTGACTACGTACAGTGGTTCATGCCTGTAATCCCACCACTTTGGAAGGCTGAGGCAGGAGTTTGAAAAAATAAATATTCTACCATTGCTCTATGAAGGTAGCAAGATTGGCATCTAAAATTCATGACCTCCAAGTGTCTTTTCTATACCCTATTACTTCTAATTATAGTTCAACACAAAAGCAAAAAAAAAAAAAAAAAAAAAAAAAACTTGTATGCATTATCTTGTGTTCTGATTTTTCTTAATACTTTTAAATATTTACTCTGAAGAAAATACCTGGCCTTTTAAAAACTAAAAATGTTTGAAAATGATGACATTTGCTGAGTTACTGATGGATTCATAGTTAATTGGGAGTCAGCCTAGAAAATTCGCTTTGTGTTGCTTGAACTTCAAAGGGAAGAGCATAGGAGGTAAGTTAACCGAGTAGGAGTTGTGCTCTGATGAAACAATAGAGCTAAAGTACTGTGAAATCCAGAGAGGTCAGTGGTTAGCAGCAGGACCAGACATTGGCCTCAGTATGGGCAGAACATGGAGGGAAGGCGTACAAAGGCACGTCAAAGATACACACAGCGGGACATTAGTTAAAGCGGCAAAAACAGATTTTATTCAGTAACTACTGACAGTAGAGGAATGAGCTGGGCTCCACTGTGATTTGTGCAGAGGTGGTTCGAGCATTTTACAGGGAGAATGAATGAAGAATGGGCGAGTGTGAGGTCTCAGTAGAGTCAGAGAAGTGAAAAATTGCAAACGGTTCGTCAGTATCAATGGGATGAGGCCAGCGGTGTCTGCTAGCTGGCAATTATCCAAGTTAGGATTCCACCCTCCCATAGAAACTGGAAGACAGAGGTTTCATCCTTTTTGATGATTACGTTTCAAAGGAATGGCTCCCAGGTCCTTAAGAAAGACATTTCTGAGTTCTAAGAGATACATGCTCACAATCATAAGCCCTCTTTTGTAAATGCTCTAAGTAAGGGAGGTCAGGGGCCTATCATCAGGGTTTGGGTAAAACAAACCGTGAATTCTCCTGGCGGTATTGAGCTTACTCAGGCAGGCATTTAATGGGGGGCTGGGGTCATTCTAAGGACACAGCCTTATGCTGCTAGAAGCCATGTGAGAGTTTGGTCTAGGTCAGGGGTTTGGATGGAGCTATATGCCAAGAGTTCTGCAGTTCTCAGGAGCATGAGGTTTAGGGGATAATGGAGATACTCATTACCCTAATTGTAGTGTCAGTTTCACAGGTGTGTGTGTGTAAGTGCGTCTGTGTCAAAACTCATCAAGTTATATCCTTTCAATATGTGCAGTTTACAGTGTGTAAGTTATACCTTAACAAAGCAGGGGGCAATTTCATTTTAGGCAGTCTGCAAAACACAAAAGACATCCAGTAAGCCTGTCAGTACCCAAAGTGGTATTTATTTTAAACGTTCTTTTTAAAACAGAGTGAAAAGCAGGAGGAGTTAAATTAGGATTTACAAGAAGTGATGTTTGGCAACAAAAGTTAAAAAGAGTGTTTCTTTACTTTGTACTCTAATTGCTTTATCCTTTGACTTATCTACTTTTTAAAAGTTAATATCTTTTTTTTTTTTTTTTTGAGACAATGGTCTCACTCTGTCACCCGCGCTGGAGGGCAGCGGCACAATCTCGGCTCAGTGCAACCTCCGCCTCCCAGGTGCAAGCAATTCTTATTCTTCAGCTTCCTGAGTAGCTGGAGCTACAGGTGCACACCACCACACCCAGCTAATTTTTTGTATTTTAGTAGAGACAGGGTTTCATCATGTTGCCCAAGCTGGTCTGGAACTCCTACTACTTGGGAGGCTGAGGCAGAGAATTGCTTGAACCCGGGAGGCAGAAGTTGCAGTGAGCCAAGATTGCATCGCTGCACTCCAGCCTGGATGACAGAGCAAGAACTCTACCTCAAAAAAAAAAAAAAAAAAAATCAATTACAAAAGAGGTTGAATTAAATTTACTTCACAAGAAAGACCAGTTTTTTAAATATTAAAAAGGTCTTTTTCTCAGAAACACATTTAATTGGATATGCATGAACCACATGCCAATCACAGAATGGGAACCAGCTGGGGCACTGACAAATTCCGTCCTTAACCAAACACCAGTCAGGCTTCTCTGAGCCCTCTTCTCTACTAGGCCTAGACCTTGGCCTCAGTTCCATCCTCAGCTTGCAGATAGTCCAGGTTTATTAAGTATCCTGCTAATTCAATGTATCAAGAATCCCTCTGACCCTTGATATCTGATCACCCTGGTCCACCCTCAGCAAGAATCCTGTTAATTCAGTGTACCCAAAATCCCCTTAACCTGGATGTCTCCTGTTCCTAATTTACCATCCACTGACCCCACCCCACCCCAATTCTGCTCCTTGGCTGTAAATTCCCAGCTGTCTCTACCACATTTGGAGTTAAGCCCAATCTGTCTCTTCTCTTGTGATAATCTTTTGTTTAAGAATACCTGGGAGTAGGAGAAATAAATAAAAATAAATAACAAACCAAGTGTGGTGGCTCATGGCTGTAATCCCAGCACTCTGAGAAGCTGAGGCAGGAGGATTGCCTGAGCCCAGAAGTTGAGACCATGGTGGGCAACATAGAGAGACTCTGTCTCTATAAAAATCTTTTAAAATTAGCTGGGCATTGGCCAGGCACAGTGGCTTACACCTGTAACCCCAGCATTTTGGGAGGCTGAGGCGGGTGGATCACGAGGTCAGGAGTTCGAGACCGGCCTGACCAACGTGGTGAAACCTTATCTCTACTAAAAATACAAAAATTAGCCTGGTGTGGTGGCACCTGCCTGTAGTCTCAGCTACTGAGGAGGCTGAGGCAGGAGAATCACTTGAACTCAGGAGGTGGAGGTTACAGTGAGTGGAGATTGCGCCATCGCACTCCAGCCTGGGCGACAAAGCAAGACTCCGTAACCAAAAAGAAAAAAGAAAAAAAAGCAAAGGAATAAAGAATCACTACTCCATAGGCAGAGCAGCCCACTAGGGCTGCTGGCTGTCCATCTTTATGGTCATTTCCTGATTATATGCTAAACGAGGGGTGGATTATTCATGAGTTTTCTGGGAAAGTCAGGGACAATTCCCAGAACTGAGAGTTCCTCATCTTTTTAGACCATATAGGATAACTTCCTGACATTGCTATGGCATCTGTAAACTGTCATGGTGCTGGTGGGAGTGTCTTTTAACATGTTAATACAGTATAATTAGCATATAATGAGCAGTGAGGACACCAGAGGTCACTCTCCTTACCATCCTGGTTTGGTGGGTTTTGGCCGGCTTCTTTACCACAACCTGTTTTATCAGAAAGGTCTTTTTGACCTGTATCTTGTGCCAACCTCCTATCTCATCCCATGACTTAGAATGCCTTCATCTCGAGGAATACAGCCCAGTAGGTCTCAGCCCTATTTTACCCAGCCCCTATTCAAGATGGAGTTGCTCTGGTTCCAAGGCCTCTGACAAAAGGTTGAAACGTTAGAAAATGTTTAACTATACAACAATCAGGAGAAAATATAGCATAATTTTTGAAATATAATTTCAAAGTGAGGAAGTATTTTCTAGGCAGGAAATGTTAAAAGCCCCTCTCCCGCACCCACCCCCAAAAAGATGATGAAATTGACTTCATAAAAATGTTTACTTTCTGCATCGCACAGAATATCAAAAATAGAATCAAAAGACAAATGGCAAGTCTGGATACATTTGCAAAATATATCCTAAATCTGAATTTACAAAGAGCACCTAAAAACCTATTTATTTATTTATTTATTTATTTATTTATTTATTTATTTAGAGACGGAGTCTCGCTGTGTCACCAGGCTGGAGTACAGCGGAGCGATCTCGGCTCACCGCAACCTCCACCTCCCAGGTTCAAGCGATTCTCCTGCCTCAGCCTCCTGAGTAGCTGGGACTACAGGTGCGTGGCCACCACACCCAGTTAATTTTTGTCTTTTTAATAGAGACAGGGTTTCACCATGTTGGCCAGGATGGTCTCAATCTCTTGACCTCATGATCCACCTTCCTCGACCTCTCAAAGTGCTGGGATTACAGGCGTGAGCCACCGCGCCAGGCCTAAAAACCAATTTAAACACAAATTAACAGAATATATATATTAGAAAATTGGGCCGGGCGCGGTGGCTCAAGCCTGTAATCCCAGCACTTTGGGAGGCCGAGACGGGCGGATCACAAGGTCAGGAGATCGAGACCATCCTGGCTAACACGGTGAAACCCCGTCTCTACTAAAAAAATATAAAAAACTAGCCGGGCGAGGTGGCGGGCGCTTGTAGTCCCAGCTACTCGGGAGGCTGAGGCAGGAGAATGGCGTAAACCCGGGAGGCGGAGCTTGCAGTGAGCTGAGATCCGGCCACTGCACTCCAGCCTGGGCGACAGAGCGAGACTCCGTCTCAAAAAAAAAAAAAAAAAGAAAATTGAACAAAAGAGGTGAACAGATGGAAGAAAGGAAGCTTTTAACTACATGAAAAACGTTCAACCTAACTCACAATAAAACACACATACCATTTCTAGCTGACTCAAAATTCAATTACTTTCATTTGAGAGAGACAGGAAGAACAAGGGCTTTCCTATTGGTGTGAGTGTCATTTGATACAAACTGTTTTGAAAGCAGCTGTGGCGGGTTTGGTGGGGACAGCAGGGAGGTTGGTGGGACGGGTTTGCGGATGGCGTCTCGCTTTTTCGCCCAAGCTGGTTTTGAAATTCTGGGTTCAAGCCATACTTCCACGTCGGCCTGCCAAAGTGCTGGGATTACAGGTGTGCGCCACAGCGCCCAGCCATCAATTAAATTTCTAAGACAAAAAGGCAACCCTCTTCTTGCTTGGGTTGGTACTGTGTTCTGTCCCTGATCAGGGGTGTAACCCTGGGCCATTTCTTAATCTCACTCTGCTTCCTCTTCCTCGTCTGTAAAACGGGATAAATAATAATAGAGTCATTGTGAACATTAAATTAGCTACCCATGTAAGTGCCTGTTCAAGGTTTTGCTAGGATTATTTTACATATTGCCCTATCTAAAACCAAGGAACAAGGAAATCTGCTCGGCATTGTTCCTAAGACTAGATACCATTTAAGTGTTCATCAAAAGGCATAAAGAATTGTGATACATCCAAACACAGGAAGTAAAAGGATAAGCCAAGATGTATGAACGAAATAGGAAGATTTTCAGAATATTGTTGAGGAAATGGGAGCAGTACCTATGTGTGTTACCTTTGTACAAAAGTGTCAAGTGGCTTATAAAGTAAATGTACATGTATACTGGTGAATGCATAGCCATTTTCTGAAAGGTCACAAAAGAAACAGCTAACCGTTGAAAGATGGGACGGAAACATCACTGTGAAATACGTGGGGAATTCTGAATTCTGTGCATGAAATCAATTTTTTCACAAGTTTTTTTTTTTTTTTTTTTTTTTTTTTTGAGACAGAGCCTCGCTCTGTCGTCCAGGCTGGAGTGCAGTGGCACTATCTCGGCTCACTGCAAGCTCCGCCTCCCGGGTTCACACCATTCTCCTGCCTCAGCCTCCCGAGTAGAGTAGCTGGGACTACAGGCGCCCGCCACCTCGCCCGGCTAATTTTTTTGTATTTTTAGTAGAGACGGGGTTTCATCGTGTTAGCCAAGATGGACACCATCTCCTGACCTCGTGATCCGCCCGCCTCGGCCTCCCAAAGTGCTGCGATTACAGGCGTGAGCCACTGCGCTCGGCCTCAAAAAGCATTTTTAATTTAAATAAATGCAGTATGAGGGCAGTGAACTTGGAGTTAATCAGCAAAGAGGGCGCAGGCCTTCGTGATGTCCTTCGACTTAGTGGTAGCAATTTTTCGAGATGGCCCAAGCAAGGCTTAGAAGAAGGTAGCTGAGCCAAGGTGCAACACCCAGGAACCCAGAAGCCGGCTGGCCAGGTAGTGGAAAGGCGCAGGCGCAGGGGTGCGCTATGCCTCCGTGGAGCGGAGCCGCCTGCACCTCCAGAGAGGCGCCACACGGGGGCAGCCTCGGAGGCCGGCTCCGCGCCGAGCGCTAAGAGGAACCCGGCTGGTGCAGCAGGCGGGGAGCAAGCCGCAGAAAACCCGTGAAACTGGGGTGCGTCGCCAGCTTCCTGGTGCAAAACCCAACACCTGGCTCACAAAAGACAAAGTAATATCCCGTGGTTCCACTGGGGCTCGAACCCAGGACCTTCTGCGTGTAAAGCAGACGTGATAACCACTACACTATGGAACCTTACATGAGTTACGAGCTTCTCCAGGATTTAATAATTGTTCCAAAAGACATTTTAGCACCGGGAAATGGTTATGTAGACTTGACATCCGGCGATTGTGCACAGAGAAAAACTTTCAAGAGGATTCCTCGTTTTCCAGTGTTCAGAGGAAGACGACCGCGCAGAAACATTGTAGAAATGTCTGCGTCTCCAGCTTCCTGAAGCAAAAGCCAAGACTGGGCTCGCAAAATGTTAATACCAAACATTTTAGAGAAAGGAAAAAAAAGAAAAAAAGTAGTCAGGGACCATGCCGTGGTTCCACTGGGGCTCGAACCCAGGACCTTCTGCGTGTAAAGCAGACGTGATAACCGCTACACTATGGAACCGCGTGCAAAGTTGTAACGTCTGGATTTAGTAATTCTGCATAAAGACATGTTAGCAACGTGAGCCGAAAAGGATTTACTGCTCAGCGATCGTGAACAGAGAGACAAAGTTACACAAGGATTACAGATTTTCCAGTGTAATTCCTACCCACGCTCTCCTTAAAGACAAAGGTTCCACACTTACTCGTGGAAAGAAAGTGCCTCCCCTGATGTGTTCATCGCGGAGAGGTTGTACGCGTCTGGCTCTGTGGCGCAATGGATAGCGCATTGGACTTCTAGATAGTTAGAGAAATTCAAAGGTTGTGGGTTCGAGTCCCACCAGAGTCGCTTTTTGTTTGAAGGAGGGCAAACGGAAAGTTAGGCTGAGGGAATGGTTATAAAATAGATGAAACGAAAAATATCTACCATTTAAAATTTCCAGAAGGATGTGAATTGCAGCTAATTGCAGTTCCTGGTTATGTCCCTTCACTAGAAGGCGTTAAGAATCCCACTCCTCTATCGAACATTTTCTCCTTCACTTTTATGTGGCCCCAGTTTCTGGTGACGAGATAAAGAAATTAGGGAGATGTAATCAAAGTTACCAAGTTTTTTCCTCCATATTATTCTTTCATATCAGGAATAAAAGTAATTTTAAATTGTTCTGAAACTTTAGTCGCCTAGTGTTACCCGAGTTGCCTTAAAATAAACCGTCGTTTCGTTAGTTACCAGAATGGCCGAGTGGTTAAGGCGTTGGACTTAAGATCCAATGGATTCATATCCGCGTGGGTTCGAACCCCACTTCTGGTAAAGGTTAGTTGTTTTTCTGAGCAAAAACGTTTTTTCCTAATCCTTGGCAATCCATTTTGCAAACTTAGGCGTCCAGATAATAATAACTATAGTTAATATCATTTTGCCAGAAACCTTAAACATGGCGACAGCTTCATAGTTTATGGTTTGAAAAGTAGAAAGAAAACGTCTGAAAAAAAGAAAGAAAGAAAAGAAAACGTCTGGGTCCAGCTACACTACGTAGGGGTGAGGGAGCACACAGAGAGAGATACAATGTGCTGCAAAAACGTTCACTCCGAGTCGACAGTTATTACTTGAGATCCTATTACGTGCCATGTACTGTTCTAAACACTGGGGTTGTGGTGATGCAGGCATGTTTTCTTTTCTTTTCTTCTCTTTTTTTTTTTTTTTTTTTTTAAGCAAAACAACAAAAAATACAAGAGCCTTACAATCAAGACCACTGCCCAATATCACTTACATGCGTGACAGAAGAAAAATATGGTCTAAAAACAAGCAGACAGCTGGGCGCGGTGGCTCACGCCTGTAGTCACAGCACTTTGGGAGGACGAGGCGGGTGGATCACCAGAGGTCACGAGTTTGAGACCAGCCTAGCCAACATGGTGAAACCCCATCTCTACTAAAATACAAAAATTAGCCAGGCATGGTGGTGCGTGCCTGTAATCCCAGCTACTAGGGAGGCTGAGGCAGGAAGATCGCTTAAACCTGGGAAGCGGAGGTTGCAGTGAGCCGAGATGGTGCCACTGCACTCCAACCTGGGTAACAGAGAGAGACTTCGTCTCAAAAAACAAAACAAAACAAAAAAAAAGCAGACAGGGCTTGGTGCCTGGCTCACGCCTGCAATCCCAGGGCTTTGGGAGGCCAAGGCGGGAGGATTGCTAGAGGCCAGGGGTTTGAGATCAGCTTGGGCAAGAACGTGGAACACTGCCTCTATTAAAAATAATAATAATTAAAATTAAAATTAATTAAAAATAAATAAAAACAAGTGGACAAATTGGAGAATTTGAGAGACAGCGATGTGTACTATAGAGAAAATAAAACAAGGCAGCCCAACAGAATGGCAGGACAAACTTATTCCATTTGACTATGAAAATCATTGTGCTTGACAGAAAACGTTCTTCCTCTCTCTCTCTACCCAACAAAAACTTCCAAGGACTAATTCTGACCCTCCTCCTCCACTAAAAGCCTTTCCTGACCCATCACCCTCTTTCTAACTCTCCATTCTTTCATTCAAGGACAGTTTCAAAAGAGCTTTCCGTGAGGCACTGACCCAGGGATTGCAGATATACAGAGAGTACCTGTCCTCACAGCAGAAACTTTCTAGGAGGAAAACAGATTGATTAAACAGGCGTTTAAGGTAGGTTCAGTGGGCACAGCAACAGAGACAGGCTCAGAGCCCAGTTCCTCACCCTGTCTGGAAAGGATCAAGCAGGGATATCTGGGGCAACTCCTGAACCCTGTTTGTAAAGATCAGCCAGAACCTTCCAAAAAAAAACAAAAAAAAAAAAAAACAAAAAAAAACAAAAAACCACTATGGAGTGCTAAATGAAATACTCACAGTTCTCTTTGTTGTTGTTCGTTTGTTTTGACACAGAGTCTTGCTCTGCCGCCCAGGCTGAAATGCAGTGGCGCCATCTCTACTCACTGCACCCTTCAGCTTACTACAACCTCTGCCTGCCGGGTTCAAGCGATTCTCTTGTCCCAGCCTCCCGAGTAGATGGGATTACCGGCGCGTGCCACCACGCTCGGCTAATTTTTGTATTTTTTTAGAGGTGGGATTTCGCCATGTTGGTCAGGCTTCTCTGGAATTCGTGGCCTCAGACGATCCGCCCGCCTCAGCCTACAAAAGTGCGGGGATTACATTTGTGAGTCACCGCGCCCGGCCTACTTCCCTGTGTTAAGCCGTCCATTACCACACAATTAACACTTGATACAGTTAAGAGTTTGAGACTTTTGGTCTGTGTTTGGTGCCTCTCAAGCTGGTCTGTCCTAGAACAGGAAACGCATCTTCATGCTCTTACTCATTCAAAGCTGTACTCAGTAACCAGTGTTACTCAGTTACTGTACTCAGTAACTCAGTGTACCTGGCACTTTTGTGAGAATTGGAGGTTCACCGGGCGCGGTGGCTCACGCCTATAATCCCAGCACTTTGCAAGGCCGAGGCGGGTGGATCGCGAGGTCAGGAGTTCGAGACAAGCCTGGCCAGCATGGTGAAACCCCGTCTCTACTAAAAAAACAAAAATTAACCGGGCGTGGTGGCGTGTGCCTTTAATCGTAGCTACTCAGGAGGCCGAGGAAAGAAAATCGCTTGACCCCGGGAGGCGGAGGTTGCAGTGAGGTGAGATCGCGCCACTGCACTCCAGCCTAAGCGACAGAGCGAGACTCCCGTCTCAAAAAAAAAGTGGAGGTTCAGAGGTTTGGAAAGAAACAGACCAAAGGCTAATAATCCGTGGGACTGACCTCACGAGGCACAGGCAGCTCCTTCCCAAGGGGTCTGGTTTTAGTTTTCTTCCTTGAGCCGAGACTGGCCATCTGATGCGTAGGGATCCACATCTTCATTTGTGAAAACCGTACCTGTCAAATTTGTGATTTTTCAATACCAGCAACTCCCATCCAAAGCAATGAGGCATGGAGGGAGTCCCCCAGAGGAGGAAGTGTGTGATTTAACCCTTCTCTTCTGACTCTTTGTAGAGAAACTTCAAAGGAAGCTTTGATCTAAGGTGCCACCTATGCCATCCCAGAAGCATGGAATATTTTATTAATAACAAATCATATTTTTCCCTGCACTTTGCTAGGCCGTGGCAGGCGGATCACGTGAGGTCAGGAGTTCCAGACCAGCCTGGCCAACATGGTGGAACCCCGTCTCCACTAAAAATACAAAAATTAGCCGGTCATGGTGGCGGGCGCCTGTAGTCCCAGCTACTGGGGAGGCTGAGGCAGGAGAATCGCTTGAACCCGAGAGGAGGAGGTTGCAGTGAGCCGAGGTCGCGCCATTGCACTCCAGCCTGGGCGACAAAAAGAAAAAAAAAGAAAAGAAAAAGAAAAAAATCAGAACGTCCTCTCATAGGTTTCATTGCCATTCCTCAAGATGTAGCCATTTTAACAGGTTGTTTTCTATCTTTATAGACCTTCTATGTATATGCAAGCAGCATTTATATATAATTATATGTAGTATTAAAGGATACATGTTTATATACTCTCATATACATAATACATAAATATTTCAATTTCTTCACAAGTATTATGCCATTCACATTGTTTGGCACATTGGTTTTGTTTTTGTTTTTTTCCTTAACATAACCTCTTCCCATATGGCTCTTTTTTAACCTTTGTCGATTGTTCTCCTGATGTATTTCTTTATTTAAAAATCGGAACCTTATCGTTTCCCCCACATAGTGGACTGTCACCCAGGCTGGAGTGCAGTGGGGCAATCCCGGCTCACTGTAGCCTCCGCCTCTCGGGTACAAGCGATTGTCCTGCCTCAGCCTCCCCAGTAGCTGGGACTACAGGTGTGTGCCACCACACCCAGCTAATTTTATATTTTTAGTAGAGACGGGGTTTCACCTTGTTAGCCAGGCTGGTCTCGAACTCCTGACTTCGTGATCCGCCGGCTCGGCCTCCCAAAGTGCTGGGATCACGGGCATGAACCACCGCGTCCGGCTGAATTCTCTTTGAAGGGATCCAATACCTTAAGAAATGAGAAGGCAAAGAATTTATGAAGAAGCAGGTCGAATTATAGAATTGACTAATTAGGTACGTCTGAGACCCAGCTACCAAGGTAACAGACTCCCTAAAAAGATAAAATCCATCCTGTAGCTTGCCTGATCAAAATCTTTCAATGGACGCTTCAGCTAAATGGTCAGATGCCCAAGGTTAGTAAATATTGTCATTTTCCATTTGCTATTCCCTCGGCTAGAAATTCTTTTTCCAAGTCTTCAGGTGCCCAGTCGCTATCCACAGCTCGGTTCAGGCATGATCACCCCCTGGAAAACTTGGCTTTTACTTCGGGTGCCGACCAAGTCCTCCGGTGTCCGAAAAGGCTGGCCTCCCACCACCAAAGCGCGTGACTGGGGGCTTCTGTTTTGCGCGTCTTCCAGTTCCACTGAGGGCCGAGACTTGGTCTTTGCGGCCCCAGTACTTGCTTAGTTCCGAGAGTGCGGTATGCACTCAATAAATGTCTAATCGATTCTTGGAAACCTAATTTTTCATCACTGCTTCTCCCACAAGAAGCTCTAGGACTGACTCCTCAAAGACCAAAACTGGAATTAGAAATCCCGCTGTTTACCCGGAGGCCCGCTCAAATGTCTTAAATCTGGGGAGATTCCTCGAGGGAAATTCCCCTTAGGGCTCGGGGCAGGTCAGGCAGGTGGTTTACTCTTTGGGTCTTATTGTCTGTGATGGGAGAAAAGGAGAAATGAAGACTCGATTTTGCTGAACCCCTGCTCAATGTCAATTTTGCAGGTTCACCTCTCAAGAAATCAGCAAAAAGACTCAGAATTGTAATCGCGGAAAGAATGCGGCCACGTGGCCTATTTTCCCGTGGATAAATTAGGCAAACGCGTTTCTGCAGGGGCCCGGATAGCTCAGTCGGTAGAGCATCAGACTTTTAATCTGAGGGTCCAGGGTTCAAGTCCCTGTTCGGGCGGATGCTATTTTAGTTTCCAACATAAATGGATTTGGGCAAGGTTGAGCAAAAGGAACGTTATGCAAAACTCGTTTGGGTTGCCCCCTCTTGAGGGAAACTAAAACTTGCTAGTGGGTTTTTGCCGGAAAAAGTGAAACATGTGGAAAGTGCCAAGAAACTTTCTTTCCAGCCTCAGGCTTTTCTTTTCCAACCTTTATACGTTGCTTTGTCTTAGGATATTTTTTCTTTTAAATTGCGTTTATTTTATATTCAAAACAGATCAATAAACACACTTGTCAGAGTCACAATAGTAATATTCTTGGCAAGAATTGTGCAGTTTTTGGCACCGAGGAATGTTTTCAGGCACTTTTTATTGAAAGTGCGATGAGGAAACTGAGATTCAAGAAATATTTCAGATGAACACAAGTGAAGAGACAAGATTCCTATATCTCCAACTCGACAAAGTCCTTCACCAGATTCTTCATGCTCTGGTGGGTCCCTGACTTGTGTCTCTTGCGGTAAAGACTAATGCTTTTGCTTTTGGACACTACCCTCATGTCTGTAGTCGATGAAAAAAACGTGCAGCCCCAGAGAGCCGACTACACTGGTGATCAAACCCAAGACCTTCCTCCTGTGGAACAAGAGTGTTGGCCACCTCAATAAAAAATCTTGTGCCACGTATTGCCGTTTAACATCCAACAGTATAAATAGGGCGATTACGAAACTGGGAAGAAATCGCTCTACGACTTCTGATTCCTTTGAGAGGCTTAAGCTCATTATGCATCCTCATAATGACTTTTGACTTCTGATTTCTTGAGAAGCTGATTCTTTGCATCCTTACACCTTACTAAATACTATCGTCTCATTAGTTGGTGCCCGCTTAGGAGACACGGAGAACAGCTGTCTCTGGTTGTGTATGGCGTAGGGTAAACGTGCAAGGGGACTGGGGAGGGAGGCGAGCCCCCAGAGAGGCTAAGAAGTGGACTATAGCCCTGTGTGTTCAAAGCGGTTAAGCCAACAAAAGCTCTGCCGAAACCCGGGATCGAACCAGGGACCTTTAGATCTTCAGTCTAACGCTCTCCCAACTGAGCTATTTCGGCAAAGACATGAGAACATTCCGCCCTGTCAAGGAAATTTAAAAGGAAAAAAAAAATGAAGACGAAACCGGGTGCAGTGGCTCATGTCTGTAATGCCAGCGCTTTGGGAGGTTGAAGTGGGTGGATCACCTGAGCTCAGGAGTTCGAGACCAGACTGGCCAACATGGTGAAACCCTGTCTCTACTAAAAATGCAAAAAAAAATTAGCCAGGCGTGGTCGCCCGAGCCTGTAATCCCAGCTACTCAGGAGGCTGAGGCAGGAGCATCGCTTGAACCAGAGAGGCGGAGGTTGCAGTGAGCCAGGATGGCGCCATTGCACTCCAGCCTGGGCGACAAGAGCGAAACTCAGTCTCAAAAACAAACAAAAAAAATCCTGTTTCCTCCCACTTCCAGCCTTTTAGTTCTTCATTTCACCTTCCAAACTGTATTATTTTTAGCCCTGAGGTTTTAAGAACAATCAGTGAGAAAATTAATTCCTTTCATGTGAGGAAACTTTCGCGTTCTGCCTTTTTCTAGGCCACATTGTATTGTCTTTCTCATGCTTTCTCTCTTCCCAGAGCCCTAATAAGAGTTAAGAACCGCCGCTTTCTAAGAACCTACTGTGTGTCCAGCAGGAATCTACAGCGTTGCATTCAATCCCGTCCTCCCCCACGCCTGCCTTTAATTGATATAATATACAAATTTTTAAATGAGTTACTAATGTGCCACCAATCACCCAGAACTATTTGGGAGGCTCCAAAGCATCAAAGGAGGAACACCATGGCTGGAGAAGGAATGAACTGGAGGAGGGAAAGGAGGAAAGACTGGGGGAACCCAGAGCTCTCCACCCTTGTCCTCACGCCCCAGCCTGGTCCGTTCTTGCTCATTCAGAAATTTGTTGGAGTAAAGAGATTCCTCTTTTCAAGACAGCCAAAAGTGGAACTGATCGCTTTCGAAGGGACTCCCTCGGGAAGAAGGAGAAAAATTCGAGAAACTTACCTGTTTCTCTCCCTGGAATGCCTTCTGACCCCCGTGATTAACTTTCCTCAATAAAGAAACTCGCCTCGCCCACCCAGCCCACTCTTCCTACGAGCAGCGAGGATCGCTGTCCCTCCAGCACATACCAATCAACTCAAGTCACCTGAATATGGGCATATTGGGCACACATTTCTTTGTAATGGTTCCTCTCCTGTTACAATATGTATCTGTTGTTTCATCCCTAGATAGAAAACCCTTTAAGAATTATGGTAACAGTGTTAAAGCTCTTTTAGAATTTGTTTAGCAGGTTTTCTGGTTTTCAGAGGAAAATAAAATAAAAACAATAATTATAATAATGGCTACCGTGTTTTGAATGCTTGCTTTTAGGCTATTAAGCACAGTACATGCATTGTTATCCCATTTAATTATCACAAGCTTATGAGATGGAAGCTATTATTATTCCCTTTCTGCAGGGGAAGCTGAGCTCTAGAGAAGGGAGAGGTAATGCTGGGATCTGTGTGCACCACAGTAGAGCATTCCTGTGGGCAGGGTGAAGGCGCTGCCTCACAATAGGGTGCTGTCTCCATCCTGGCCTTTCTCCACTAATGAGGACTCACTGGGCACCATAGTCCACCAGCTAAGAGGGCAGCCCCTTACACGTTCAGCCCACATCCCCATCCTGTCAATGAGGAGATCAAGACCGACTTTCTTCTGTTGCCTGGCTGAAGCCAGGAAGGCTCCATCATTAGCCAAGCAAGGGATGCAACCGGTCCTTTCACCTCACAGGGAAAATTAACTCACCTTGATTACCATACATTCCAAAAACCTCTGCAGGAGCCGGGTGTTTCCCCCACACCCCGCCTTTTTTTTTTTTCTTTGAAACAGAGTCTCGCACTGTCGCCCCGGCTGGAGTACAGTGGCGTGATCTCGGCTCACTGCAACCTCCGCCTCCCGTGTTCAAGTGATTATCCTGCCTCAGCCTTCCAAGTAGCTGGGATTACAGGCGCCGGCTACCACGCCCAGCTAATTTTTTTGTATTTTTACTGCAGACGGAGCGTCACCATATTGACCAGGCTGGTCTCGAACTCCTGACCTTGTGATTCGCCCGCCTCGGTCTCCCAAAGTGCTGGGATTACCTGTTTCCCTTTATAATTTGTAGTAGAGGAGAACTAACGTTTCATTTTTCCCATTTCAGTCCCTTGAATACGCTGTCTCTTAATATGCACCCTCTTTCTCCCACCAGAAGCTGCTGTCTCCACCTCAACTTCTTCCTGTGTGCAGATCACATTTTTGAGAGGCGAGTCGGGGGTGGATTTGACCTGTTTTAACGAGAGGAATGGCTCTGTCTGGGGCTTCAGTTTCTAGATCATCTCTTCCTTTTTATGGTACAGAAAACTCTTTCCTAAGGTAGTAAGGAGGGCTGGAAAGGTGCAGGATCCCAACCATATTCCTCAGGCACCCAATCAGAGAGAACCCAAGAGGGAAGGTCAGCAGGAGCCGTCACAGGGGAGCGAAGAGAGGCTGTCACTGGCGGGGCGGGGTGGGGGCCGGTCCTTTGATATATCCGCTGTTGGGATACAGCAGCTCGGCGGCTGGCTACAGAATAATCTCCCTATTTCAGCCCCCAAAGCGATGGACTGGAAGTTTCCCGTACACCTCTGCACAAAGGCCTATCCCCATAGGGGCCCCAGGTTTACCATCCTATAAGCGATTGGGGTCGCAGTTTACACAATCCAGGACTTCATTGCCCTCTTTTGCAGTGGGTTAACAAACAAAAGACCCTAAAATTGGTTCTCATTCTTTTAATGAAGAAAAGCAAAGGTCGCCCGAACAGGGACTTGAACCCTGGACCCTCAGATTAAAAGTCTGATGCTCTACCGACTGAGCTATCCGGGCTCACGGAAAAGATGTTGCTTCCATTAATGAAGACTGTGTTACCATTATGCCGCGAACTAATGGGCACGACGATGAACGAGTTACTGGGTTCTTTTGTGTGTAATCCAATCCAATTCCCATGCAGAAATCCTGCGAGGACTGGAAGGAGGCGAAGTCGGGCGTGGGGACGAAGGGTGATTAGCTTGTTCTTTGGCAGATGAACACAGATTTGTTAAATAAAGCACGCTCTCCTTATATTTAGAGACTGCTCGGCAAACGCGAACCCTCAGTTCTGCAAAACCGAGCAGGGGAGAGAAAAAGCCGCCCACGAATTGAACTGTCTGCACCGCCTACGCGTGTCTTAGCCCTGAACCCAAAGCGCATCTGATCAGAGACCACAGTTCAGTGCTTAAAGACATCGGGCTGCCCCTTCCGAGAAGACGCCACTTCGTGATTCCTTGCCCCCATCCCAGGTGCCCACCTCCAAAATGTAGCGCGAAGCAGATTAGCTGAAAAGAGATGACGGGTGGTAGCCACAGCCCTCCGGCGATCTGGTGAGCGCGCTCCGGGCCCACCCCGCCCCCACGGCCCCAGCCTCGACGCACGCGCAGCTCTGTCGCAGCTCGCGAGCCGGCCCGCCCCGCCACTTCTTCCCTCTACACGCAGCTATTTTCTGCCGACAGACATCAAGAACTTTCAGTCCTCTAGGCCTCGCACGTGCTGTCCCATCGCTAACTGAAATGTCACCTTCCTTTGAACTCCTTTCCCCTCGTTGACTCCAAGCACCTGTAGAGAAGGAAAAATAATCTTCCCTCTACCAGTTTGAGTTCTCAGCCGGACTTCTGTAACAACAGACAGAATGAAGACAAAAACAAAGCAGAAGTGTATTAACGTGTGGGACATACCCAGGGAATGAGTAATTGCAAAGGTGCTGGCTGAGAACTCCATTTTATACAGCATCGTCAACAAAGAACAATACGTTTTTGGAGAAGTGACAACACAAAGGAAAAGGACCTTAAAGGGCGGGCGCGGTGGCTCACACCTGTAATCCCAGCACTTTGGGAGGCCGAGGCGGGCGGATGACCTGAGGTCAGGAGTTCGAGACCAGCCTGACCAACATGTGGTCTCTACTAAAAATACAAAAATTAGCCGGGCGTAGTGGCGCGCGCTTGTAATCCCAGCTACGCAGGAGGCTGAGGAAAGAGAATCGCTTGAACCTGGGAGGCAGATCGTGCCACTGCACTCCAGCCTGCACGCTTTGAGACAGAGCGAGACTCTGTCTCAAAGAAAAAAAGAAAAGAAAAAAGAAAAGGACCTCGGGCCTCTAGGGACAGCAAACTGTGGGAAAGCAAATATGTGGGAAATTAATTTTAGGTAGATAAATGCAGGTTCCTAAAGCTTGTTAAATATACTCCGCTGGTCCCGTGTCCAAGCTGTTAAGGGTCTAAAGTTGTCTTAGGTTATCAACCTTTGTCCTTCCTGGTAGAGAAGGGAGGAAGAACGCCTTTGTAAATGTATATCCTGCTTTTAGGCAGGTAGGGGAAGGCTACGGAGCTTTATTTCAATCAGCTTCTTCCCAATTGCCTTTAGCGCAAAATAATCTTTAGGCCGGAGTGGCATATTTTGGGGTGGTATATACTGCTACCCTTTACACCTTTGAGAATGCAGCTTGGCCAAAGCAATGGTTCACGCCTGTAATCCCAGCGCTTTGGAGGCCGAGGCGGGCCAATCACTTGAGGTCAGGAGTTTGAGACTAGCCTGGCCAACATGGTGAAACCTGGTCTTTATCAAAAAATACAAAAATTAGCAGAGTGCAGTGGCGCCCGCCTGTAGTCCCAGCTACTCGGGAGGCTGAGGCAGGAGAATCACTTGAACCCGGGAAATGGAGGTTGCAGTGAGCCGAGATGGCCTTTAATCAATGCTTTAATAGAGAAATATACAAGACCTTTGGTAACCCAGAGGAATGACTAGAAGGAAGGCAGAGTAGCACCTTGCAGGGGTGGCAAAGGCATTAGAACTGTGCCTTGAAAGGTGAGTAGGAGTGTGCAAGCATGCAGGAAATGTGATTCAGCCAGAGATACCGGGTCTTCTTCTCTGAGCTTGAATTCCAAATACTTCTCACCAGGATTCCCCCTCTCCTCTTCAGGCTGAAAACCAGACAGGGCTTGCCTTTTTAGGGCAAAGGCTAGGCCCAACATTTCCTAGGAATATGCCTCCCACTTTTGGTCCCAAGGCGGTTGGCTTTTGCTCAGAGCAATAGTAACAATCTCATTCTTCACTCTTACAGGTGTGTAAATAACACTTTAAAGCATGTTGTCAGGTTCTCCAAAGAAATGGAACCAATAGGACAGAGACAGATAGAAACAGAGGTAGAGACAGATTATTTTAAGAGCTTGGTTCACACATTGTGGGGGTCAGCAAACACAAAACCTGTAGGGCAGACTAACGGTTTGAAAATTTAGATAAGAGTTAAGGTTGCCATCTTGAGTTTCAATTCAGCAGGGCAGGCCAGGTGCGGTGGCTCATGCCTGTAATGCCCACACTTTGGGAGACCGAGGCGAGTGGATGACCTGAGGTCAGGATTTCCAGACCAGCCCGGCCAAAATGGTTAAACCCCGTCTCTACTAAAAATACAAAAATTAGCCAGGCATGGTGGCACACACTTGTAGTCCCAGCTACTTGGGAGGCTGAGGCAGGAGAATCTCTGGAACCCAGGAGGCAGAGGTTGCAGTAAGCCCAGATCACACCACTGCACTCCAGCCTGGGTGAGAGAGCAGGACTCCCTCTCACAAAAAGTAAATAAATAAATAAATAAATTCAGCAGGGCAGTAAGCTGGACACTCAGGAAAGCAGGTTTTCTATACCAGAGTTTTTCTGGTTTGTTTCTGTTTGACATGGAATCTTGCTCTGTTGCCCAGGCTGGAGTGCAGTGGCATAATCTCGGCTCACTGTAACCTCCACCTCTCAGGTTCAAGCGATTATTCTGCCTCAGCCTCCCAAGTAGCTAGGATTACAGGCATGCGTCACCATGCCGGGCTAATTTTTGTATTTTTAGTAGAGATGGGAGTTCACTATGTTGGCCAGGCTGGTCTCGAACTCCTGACCTCAGGTGATCAGCCCGCCTTGGCCTCCCAAAATGCTGGGATTACAAGCGTGAGCCACCGTGCCCAGCCTATAGCAAAATTTTTAGGAGAATTCCTTCTTCTTCAGAAACTCCAGTCTTTGCTCTTTAAAGGCTTCAGCTGATTTAACGAGGCACATTACCAAGGGTAATCTTCTTTACCTGGAGTCTACTGATTTAAATGTTAATCACATTTAAAAACACCTTCATTGCCAGGGGCTGTGACTCATACCTGTAGTCTCAGCACTTTGGAAGGCCGAGGGCAGGTGTATCACTTGAGCTCCCGAGTTCGAGACCAGCCTGGGCAACATGGCGAAACCTCGTCTCAATACCAAAAATACGAAAAATTAACTGGACGTGATGGTGTGTACCTGTAGTCCCAGCTACTCCAGAGGCTGAGGCCAAAGAATGACTTGAGGCCCAGGAGGTCGAGGCTGCAGTGAACTGTGATGGCGCCACTGCACCCCTACCCCTGAGCAACAGAACAAGAACCTGTCTCAAAAGAAACAAACAAACAAACCGAAAACACCTTCCTAGTAACATCTAGAATGGTGTTCGACCAAACCTCATGAAAAGTTTAATTCTCTAGTCTAATACATGATCACTTGGGCTTTCTTCTTATTGATCATCCTTGAATTTTCAAGAGCCCCTCATCAAAATACATCTTTCCACCCAAGAACTCAACGATTTTGGGGGTGAAGCCCCATATCAGATAGCATATTGGCAAACATTAACAGAAAGGGGACAGGGGTATAAATAGGCCTAAAAGCCATATGGCTGGTTTCATTTTTCCTTTTACCACACTGCGAGTTCTTAGAATGTGACACATGGATCTCCTTCCTCTCTCTCTCCATGGTCCAGCCTGGCTAAAAAGAAGGCACCCCCTAAGTGTATTGTTCCATTGCCTTGCCTTAAGTGGAGTGGCTCAATGGCTCATCTTTTTTTTTTTTTTTTTAGATGGAGTTTCGCTCTTGTTGCCCAGGCTGGAGTGCAATGGTGCAATCTTGGCTCACGGCAACCTCTGCCTCCTGGGTCCAAGCAATTCTCCTACCTCAGCCTCCTGAGTCGGTGGGATGACCAGCATGCGCCACCGCGCCCAGTTAATTTTGCATATTTAGTAGAGACGGGGGTTTCTCCATGTTGGTCAGGCTGGTCTTGAACTCCCGACCTCAGGTGATCCGCCCGCCTCAGCCTCCCAAAGTGCTGGGAATACAGGAGTGAGACACTGCGCCCAGGTGTGGTTCATCATCTTAATGAGGCTTTCTACCGGAATTCAATCCAGATCCTCCAAGTTCCACTGACATCCACCCCCATGCTGGACCAGGGTGGACAACTCTGGAAGCCTAGAGACAGATGGGATGGCCGATTCCCGGGGTGTTTCCCAGTGATCTCTGCCAGGAGCTTCTCTATTCATGTTGATAACAAATTAGCCAATGGATACAAACCCATTTTGTAAACTGTCAGGTGTTGAAGATCCAACGGTGTCCTCTGAAATCCAGTTCTTCCTGCGTACAGTGTCTGGATATCTTTGCTGGGGCGGAGAGGGTGGTGCATAGAGTTCAGAGGGGTGCGAGGATAGGATGTACAAGTGACTTGCAATTTGGCACATAAAAACACAGGACGTCCTGTTAAATCCAATTTCACAGAAACAACAAATATATACTTTGTATGTTCCATGCAATATTTGGGACATGTTTACACTCAAAAGTATTTGTTGTTTCTCTGAAATTCAAATTTTGGTCAGGTTCAGTGGCTTGCGCCTGTAATCCCAACACTTTGAGAGGCTGAGGCGGGCGGATGACCTGAGGTCAGGAGTTCGGGACCAGCCTGGCCAACATGGTGAAACTCTGTCTCTACTAAAAATACAAAAATTAGCCGGGCGTGGTGGCAGACACCTGTAATCCCAGCTACTCGGGGTGGCTGAGGCAGGATAATCACTTGAACCGGAAGCGGAGGTTACAATGAGCTGAGATCCCGACACTGCACTCCAGGGAGCAAGACTCCGTCAAGAAAGAAAGAAAGAAAGGAGAGAAATTAATTGGACGTCCTGTATTTGGTCTCCTAACCCTAGTGTAGATTTAAACCAGAAAGGGCTTCCAATCCCTGTCTCCCACCCCACCCAAGAGCTGTTCTAGGATCATTGCTATTGTTTTTGTTTTCTTTTTTAAAGACGGAGTTTCACCGTGTTGGCCAGGCTGGTCTCGAACTCCTGACCTCAAGTAATCCGTCCATCTCGGCTTCCCAAAGTGTTGGGATTACAGGCATGAGCCACTGCGCCCGGCCCCGGCCCTCGTGGTTAAACAGCTGGAGGAAGCCCGTGCGCCTAACGCTTTCGAGAACTTCTTTGGCCGAGAGGGGGCCGGGCTGTTACCATTCCCGGCGAGCCCGCGACCAAGCAGGCAACGGAGGCGGCGCAGGCCGAGAGCTCCCACCCCTCTGACACTGAGAGAAAGATTGCAGCGCCCACGGCTGCCTATAACCCAAAAGAAGAGGAGCGGGGTGCGGGGGGCCAGGGTTGCTCAATAAAGTGAGCTGTGCGCAGTGCTCCGGAAGAGCTCGTCTCAAACCAGGCCCCAAGTCAGGGCAGAAACTTCGTACTGTGCAGTTTAACAGGCAGGACATATGTCCCCAGTATCCTCCCTCCCAGAGGAAAATGCCGATGAGTCAGTCTTCCCTTAACTGCTCCAGCCCGAGTGAGAATCCCACAGGGTGTTGACCCTGTTGACTGTGCGGAAATCACATGTAGTGACCTGTTGACTGTGCAGAAATCACATGTAGTGATGACTAACGCCTAAAACGGAAGCCCTGCCGAAACCCGGGATCGAACCAGGGACCTTTAGATCTTCAGTCTAACGCTCTCCCAACTGAGCTATTTCGGCTGTATTAGAAGAACTTTTTCTTTTTTTCTACAAAATTATAATAAAATAGTATTTGTTCCAAGGTAACAGATTATATGGATTCAGCTAGAGGTAGGCATTTTACAAATGTTACAAAGGTGATAAGGCAAGGCCCTTGTTTACAAACTAGAAGTGATAAATCACTTTTCTCAGGGTTTTTTGTTTGTTTTTTTAAGTTCCCTGCAATTCGCTTTTTTCATTTAAAAATATATTATGGACTTGTTTCATGGCAGTTTTGTAGACCTATTGTGCTTTTTAATCCACGTTCACCAGTATTGGATTGTATGGTTATAATGTAATCTGTGTAATCAAACTGACAATTATCAGCTTTTTTACGTTTTTCTATGTTTCATTATTAAAAACAATACTGCAATTAATTTTTAAAATATATTTGTTGTTGGCCGGGCGCGGTGGCTCAAGCACTTTGGGAGGCCGAGACGGGCGGATCACGAGGTCAGGAGATCGAGACCATCCTGGCTAACACTGTGAAACCCCGTCTCTACTAAAAAATAGAAAAAACTAGCCGGGCGAGGTGGCGGGCGCCTGTAGTCCCAGCTACTCGGAGGCTGAGGCAGGAGAATGGCGGTAAACCCGGGAGGCGGAGCTGGCAGTGAGCTGAGATCTGGCCACTGCACTCCAGCCCGGGCGACAGAGTGAGACTCCGTCTCAAAAAAAAAAAAATATATATATATATATATATTTGTTGTTCTTGTGCAAAGGCAGATTTTGCAAGGTAGATATATATGAACATTGTGATTTTTACAGATATCTTCAGATTGAAATCCAGGATATATAGAAGAGGTAAGGAAGGCCACTTGTAAAGGCTTCAAATGTAAACTTTCAATCCTACCTCCACATGAGGTAAACATACAGTCACTGTACAGTATTTGTTAAAAGCATTGATTTACTAAACCTAGCATTAAAAATATACCTCAATTTTTGTAATACCATCTTGGCATTTTTCATTTTTAAATATATATAGTCAAAAAAATAGAATTTACTCAGGCTTCCCTCAAACTCTAAGAAGTAAGCTGTGGTTTAATAATATCTCTAATATGCCGATTTTATTCCTCCCCCACCTCCCATTTCATAATTTTCATCTCTTGCATTTATTCACTTAAAAATGTTTTAGCCGGGCGCATTGTCTCATGCCTGTAATCTCAGCACTTTGAGAGGCCGAGGTGGGCAGATCACCTGAGGTTGGTAGTTCAAGACCAGCCTGACCAACATGGAGAAACCCCATCTCTACTAAAAATACAGAACTAACCGGGCATGGTGGCACATGCCTGTAATCCCAGCTACTCAGGAGGCTGAAGCAGGAGAATCCCTTGAACCCAGGAGGTGGAGGTTGCGGTGGGCAGAGATTGCACCATTGCACTCCAGCCTGGGCAACAAGAGCAAAACTCTTGTTGAAAAAAAAAAAAAGATTTTATATAAACTCCATAAGGCTGTTAGAATAATTCAACGCTTCGTATTCACTTGTTTCATAAATAAGGAGCCAGCATGGGCTCATTATAATTTGAAATAAAAACATAACCTTAGTTTAGAATTTATAAACAATAGGATTAAAATGGAGAATGAGTATAGACTGTCATTCTCAAGAGAGATTAAGAAAAGAGTACATCTGAAATGAGATGTTTGTGGTTGTCACACCTAAACTAGGTGACTTTACAGTTTTTTCAGACTCAAGAGCCTACCATTGTTTAGCTTAAATTTCACACTTTTGGTTTCCGTTGGTAGTTGAATTAGGAAAAATTCTAAAATGACCCACAAGACACCCTCCCAGCCCCACAAAACCCTGCATAATCCCTGGGACTATGAAATTCATCATATTAATTTATAACCTGTTATTAGGTGATATTATATAGTACAGATGACTCTAAAATATGTGATTATCTGGGTGAGCCTGACCAATCACTTGAGCCCTTTAAAAGCAGAGGGTTTTCTCTAGCTGGTTGCAGAAAGGAGTCAGAGACTCAAAACACAAGACTTGAAGATGGAGGGGACCATGTGGCAAAAACATGTGGGCAGTCTCTAGAAGTTGAGGGTGGGTCTCAGCTGACAGTCAGCAAGGAAATTGGTCTTCATTTCTACAACTGCAGGAAACCTAAGTTAGCCAAGAACAAGAAGGAGCTTGGAAGCAGTTTTCTCCCCAGTGCCTCCAGATGAGAACTTAAGCTAGTCAACTCCTTGATTTCAGCCTTGTGACACCCTGAGTAGAGAACCCAGTCACATCATGTGGGACTTCTCATCTACAGATGAACGGATAAACCGTGAACAGATAAAACAGGTGTTGTTTTAAGCTACTGTTTATAGTAATTAGTTATGCAGCTATGGAAAATTAATGCCATCGTATAGACTTGCCATACGCTAGGTATATTAATGACAAATAGTGGATTTAAGTACTTTTGTGGTCACTTATTTGCCTGTTCTTGAGTCACTTACTTGTCTATGCTCAAGTCGGTTTCTAGGTACGTTAATGAAAAAAAGTGGATTTAAGTCCTCTTCTGGTCACTTACTTGCCTATGTTCTTGAGTCACTTACTTGTTTATGCTTAAGTCAGTTTCTTTTCTTTTTCCTTTTCTTTTCTTTTTTTTTTCCTTTTTTTCTTTCTTTCTTTCTTTTTTTTTTTTTTTTTTGAGAGAGAGTCTCGCTCTGCCGCTCAGGCTGGAGTGTAGTGGCTCTATCTCAGCTCACTGCAACCTCCGCCTCCCGGATTCAAGCAATTCTCCTGCCTCAGACTTCTGAGTAGCTGGGATTATAGGCGCCCACCACCACTCCGGGCTTGCTTATTTATTTATTTATTTATTCATTCATTCATTCATTCATTCATTCATTGAGACAGAGTCTGGCTCTGCCGCCTAGACTAGAGTGAAGTGGCAGGATCTCGGCTCACTGCAGCCTCCGCCTCCTGGGTTCAAGCGATTCTTCTGTCTCAGCCTTCCGAGTAGCTGGGACTACAGGCGTGTGCAACCACGTCCAGCTAATTTTTGTACTTTTAGAGACAGGATTTCCCCATATTGGCCAGGCTGGTTTCGAACTCCTGACCTCGTGATCTGCCCACCTTGGCCTCCCAAAGTGCTAGGATTACAGGCGTGAGCCATTGCGCCCTGCCCCGGACTGATTTTTGTATTTTGAGTAGAGATGGGGTTTCACCACACTGGCCAAGCTGGTCTTGAATCCTGACCTCAGGTGTTCCACCCTCCTCGGCCTCCCAAAGTGCTGGGATTACAGGCATGAGCCCCTGCACCTGGTCCCAGTGTGATACATATATATATATATATATATATATATATATATATATATATAAATATAATTATATATTATATATTATTAATATATATTGATATAATCAATATGATCTATGATATATAATATAGAAATAACATATAATATATACATATCCCAGGGTGTATGTGTGTATATATACATATATATACATATCCCAGTTTGATAGATATATATATATAAATTATAATATGTATGTGTGTGTGTGTGTGTGTGTGTCTAAAATTGCCCTAGCCCCTAATTGAATTAGAATCGCTGCAGATGGTGTCAAGGTATTATATGTGTTTTTAACTTGGCCAGTTGATTTTATGTGCAGGCTCGCTGTCTCTCATTCCTCAGTTCTCACAAAATGCCACTATCACATGTTAAGATCCATTTTTAAAAATTGCTTACTCGACCTCTGAACAGGCATGTCCTACAAGCATGTCTAAAAATGAACCTGTTGAGGTTGAACCTGTTAGGGTTGAGCGCTGTGGCTCACACCTGTAACCCAGCGCTTTGGAAGGTTGAGGTGGGAGAATTGCATGAGGCCAGGAGTTTGAGACCGTCCTGGGCAACATGGTGAGACCCTGTTTCTACAAAAAATAAAAAATTAGCCAAAAAATAAAAAATCAGCTACTAGAGAGGCTGAGGCAGGAGGACTGCTTGAGCCCAGGAGTTGGAGGGTGCAGTGAGCTATGATCATGCCACTACCCTCCAACCTAGGCAACCCAGTGAAACCCTGTCTCTAAATAAAAAATGAACCTAATTTTCCTTCTAAACTTGCTTATCTTACCACCATCTTCCATCTAGGTTTCCGAAGTCAGAAAGATAAGAATTCCTTCTTCCCTTTGCCCTCCATTTATGGGAAAGTCATGAAATGATTTCACTCTACTTCATCCTTTCTGGAATCCCTCCATTTCTCATCTTCGTATCCTCTCCAACCTCCTTTTTTTTCTTTTTTCTTTTTTTTTTTGAGAGGGAGTCTCGCTCTGTAGCCCATGCTGGAGTGCAGTGGCACCATCTCGGCTCCCTGCAACCTCTGCCTCCAGGGTTCAGGTGATTCTCTTGCCCCAGCCTCCCAAGTATCTGGGAATACAGGCACCTGCCACCATGCCTGGCTACTTTTTAAATATTTTTAGTAGAGATGGGGTTTTGCCATGTGGGCCAGGCTGGTCTGGAACTCCTGACTTCAGGTGATCCGCCCGCCTCAGCCTTCCGAAGTGCTGGGATTACAGGCATGAGCCCACCACACCCAGCCTCTCTCCAATCATTTTCCACTCTGCTTAAGAATGTTTCACTAGCTCTCTAGTTGAAAACAAAAACCCAGGCTCTTGGGCTGAATGTGGTGGCTCAGGCTTATATTCCCAGCACTTTGGGAGGCCGAGGCAGGCGGATCACCTGAGGTCAGGAGTTCGAGACCAGCCTGGCTAACATGGTGAAACCCTGTTTCTGCTAAAAATACAAAAAATTACCATGCCTGTAATCCCAGCTACTCGGGAGGCTGAGGCAGGAGAATTGCTTGAACCTGGAAGGGGCAGGTTGCAGCAAGCCTAGATCGCGCCACTGCACTCCAGCCTGGGAGCCTGAGTGACAGAGCCAGACTCCATCTCAAAATAAATAAACAAACAAATAAATAAATAAATAAGAAGCAAAGCAAAGAAAAAAACCCCAGGCTTTTTTCCCCCGCTTTAAATATAAACAGAGACCAGGGGCTCACCATGTTACCCAGGCTGATCTCGAACTCCTGGGCTCAACGGAGCCTCCTGCCTTGGCCTCTCAAAATGTTAGAATTGCAGGCAGGTGCTACATGGCTTCTCCATAGGGTATGTAAAGGCTTCCATAACTTGGGGCTAACCTTTCTCCGGTAGCATATCTCAGTGCTCTCTCTTTGACCCTAAACGCAAGCTATTCATGCAGTCATCTGAACTCAGAATGCTTTGCCCTTGCGTTTCATCTTCCTCCCTGCAGCATTTTTGACGTTGCCCTTCTCCTAATCCCTATGTAACCTGCAACTCTCAGCTCACATACATTCTCCTAGTTCTAGAAGTCTTCTCAGACATGTCTCTATCCCCTCCCTCCTAATTCACTAGAGAATAGTTGTCCCTACAGTGCTTTCACACCCCTTATAAAACTGGATTGCAATTGCCTGTTTATGCTCTTTCTTGCTATTTGTATCCCCAATGTATGTCACATAACAGGCTGGAGTAAATGTGGAATTAATAATTAATTTAAAAATCTCCTCAAAAAAAAAAAAAAAAAAAATTCAGCCAGGCGCGGTGGCTCAAGCCTGTAATCCCAGCACTTTGGGAGGCCGAGACGGGCGGATCACGAGGTCAGGAGATCGAGACCATCCTGGCTAATACGGTGAAACCCCGTCTCTACTAAAAAATACAAAAAACTAGCCGGGCGACGAGGCGGGCGCCTGTAGTCCCAGCTACTCGGGAGGCTGAGACAGGAGAATGGCGTGAACCCGGGAGGCGGAGCTTGCAGTGAGCTGAGAGCCGGCCACTGCACTCCAGCCTGGGAGGCAGAGCAAGACTCCGTCTCAAAAAAAAAAAATAATAATAAATAAAAATAAAAAAAATAAAAATCTCTAGGCATATCTCAGGACCAACTCATTCTTTAGCAATCTCTTTTTTTTTTTTTTTTTTTTTTTTTTTTTTTTTTTTTGAGACGGAGTCTCGCTCTGTCGCCCAGGCTGGAGTGCAGTGGCCGGATCTCAGCTCACCGCAAGCTCCGCCTCCCGGGTCCACTCCATTCTCCTGCCTCAGCCTCCCGAGTAGCTGGGACTACAGGCGCCGCCATCTCGCCCGGCTAATTTTTTGTATTTTTTTTTAAGTGGAGACGGGGTTTCACTGTGTTAGCCAGGATGGTCTCGACCTCCTGACCTTGTGATCCGCCCGCCTCGGCCTCCCAAAGTGCTGGGATTACAGGCTTGAGCCACCGCGCCCGGCCGAGACCTCCATCTTAAACAGTAAAAATAATAAAGGATTCAATGAGGGATCGTTAAATGTTTCAGCTACATTTGATTGTCCCTAATGCAGGACATTGTATGCCATGGTAGTATTCAAGATTGCAGGATGCAGCTCTCACAAATGTCAGGGGTCTACTGCAGTGGTTCCTTAGCTTGCCAGAAAAAAAAAACCTTCGCTGAAACTTAGTATCAAATCCAGCCAATGGGAATCAGGCAAATGACTTGAACTTAGGTGGCCTTCCTAAGAACCAGGCTAGAAAATCATCCCTGACATCAGAGCCAACTTTGTAGACATGAGGGCCTTGATCAATCAAGGAGCCTGTAGGCTGAATTGCAGGGATGCTCCTTTCTTCATGTAGAGCCTTAAAAGAAATGGTGCTGCTGGGCACGGTGGCTCACGCCTGTAATCCCAGCACTTTGGGAGGCTGAGGCGGGTGAATCACAAGGTCAGGAGTTCGAGACCAGCCTGGCCAACATGGTGACATGCCATCTCTACTAAAAATACAAAAAATTAGCTGGGCGTGGTGGCGGGTGCCTGTAATCCCAGCTACTCAGGAGGCTGAGGCAGGATAATCACTAGAACCTGGGAGGTGAAGGTTGCAGTGAGCTGAGATCACACCATCGTACTCCAGCCTGGGTGACAGTGCGAGACTCCATCTCAAAAAAAAAAAAAAAGGAAAAAGGAAAAAAAGGAAAAAAAGAAATGGTGCTATTGACATTAATTAGCTTCTGGAAATGGAAATGTGCATTTATGCATTATGTGATACAATCTAGGAGGAAAGTGCTTATCAGCTGCCTTCCAACCCAGAGTTTCTTCCAGAGCACAGGACTGTAGAGATCACAAACCCAACTCAGCTTTGAATTCCAACACTGTGACTAACTGACCAGCTACATGACCATGAGTGAATTTAAATTAGGTTTCCTTCATCTTCAAAATGATTGCAACATTTTCCTCTTAAAATTATTCATGCGTAAGCCAGAGCATGGTCAGAGTTCCTATTTCAGCACCCTGTACATGTAGGAAGATGCTCAGCAAATGTGAGGTCCCTCCCACGGGCAGGAATTGCGCTTGCTGTGATCTGAGCCCCCGCCAGGACCATAGGTTACTTTGCCTATCCGCTCCCTGAACCTGAACTTTCCAGTGAAAACTTGTACAAACATGTTCACTATCATTAGTTTTCTCAAAGGTCTTCAAATCAAAACTCAATTGCTTGTTTCAAAAACAGAATTTGAGGCCAAGTGCAGTGGCTCACACCTGTAATCCCAGCACTTTGGGAGGCAGAGGCTGGTGGATTGCTTGAACTCAGGAATTCAAGACCAGCCTGGGCAACATGGCAAAACCCTGTCTCTACTAAAAATTCAAAAATTATCTGGCTCTGGTGGCATGCACCTGTGGTCCCAGCTACTTGGGGAGCTGAGGTGGAAAGAATCACTTGAGCACAGGAGGCAGATGTTACAGTGAGCTGTCATGACACTGCCCTCCAGCCTGGGCGACAGAGTGAGACCCTGTCTCAAACAAAAAACAGAATTTGAATTCCTACATAAAACAGCCAACAATCTGAGAATCTAAATGGACAAGATAAATTCAATTTATAGGGAAAATTTTTATTTTTTTGAAGTGAAGCAGGCCCAATATCAAAAACACTAAAAACTATTCCCCTGTACCAAGGTGGGATGTTGACTGTCAATTGAAGCAGCAGGGGCTGTTAAAACGACTCCTCTGCTCACGGCCCTCCAGAGTGGTGGTGAACAGCTTTTCTTTCCATTTCTCATGAAGACCAGGGCTTCTGGGATCTCAGATTCTCGAGCAGAACAAATTACCATTGGACCAGTTCTCCTTCCCCTCCCCAGCACCACTTCCTGCCTAGCAGCAGAAGTGAATCAGACAAACAATATGACTTTAAAAAAATTATTTAATTTAGTAGTTTTTTTTTTGGAAAAAAGCAATAAGGCAAAAAAACTGAAAATATATATAGTTGTGTTTTGTTTTCATGTGACTTTATTCCACCTGAAAGATTCTAAACTTCTTCCATTAGCGGGAATCTGATTGGGGATCAAGCCAGAAATGTAGTGCAGATGGTGAAGGAAGGGGATAAAGCAGAGAAGTCCAATTTAGTTGGGGAATTCTCACTCTATCCAAAGCCCCAGATGAGGTCACTGCTTTTATGAGCCTCCTTGAAAGAAGCCTTGACATAACCCCTGGCTTATTTTGGGAATAAGGTTCTTAGGAGGAAATTCCCCAGCAGTCAAAGTCACTCCTCTCCCATGTTTATCACAACTAGGAAGGAAGGGATAAGGGAAGGAATAAAAGTACTACTTTACCCAGTAAAACCAATTTCCTCGCAGGGATGGCTTCCTTTGGAATGATATTTTCCCCCAGGACCCACGCTGGCTGAGGCTCAGCAGTTAAGGAACAAAACAAAAAATACTAACAAAAAGCATACAAGGAAGGCACCTCAATTTGTGATCCTCAACCAAGGGTGGGTTGCACAGGGATATTTCTCAACAAGACAACGAAAACAAATACAGAACAAACAGAGAAGGAAGCCAGGGCCCCACAGGAGCAATTATCTGATCCACCCCACACGACAGTGCTTTAAGCCCCACATACTAGGAAGAAAGTTCTTTTGGGGTTTAAGCCCATGTGCCGGACAGAGCAGAATTAAACTGGAAGTTGCCCTCCGGACTTTCTACCCATACTCTTCCTAAAAAGAGAAAGAAAAGAGGCAGGAAAGAGGTTAGGATTTCATTTTCAAGAGTCAGCTAATTAGGAGAGCAGAGTTTAGACAGCAGTAGGCACCCCATGATACAAACCATGGACAAAGTCCCTGTTTAGTAACTGCCAGACATGATCCTACTCAGGTTTTGAATCTCTCTGCCCATAAAAAATGGAGAGCAGAGGAGTGCCATCCACATCAACACGTGTCCGAGAGAGAGTCTCAGGGAGACAAGGGATATCAAAAAACAAGATTCTTAATGGGAAGAAAATCAAACCAAAAAATTAGATTTTTCTCTACATATATATAATATACAGATATTTAACACATTATTCCAGAGGTGGCTCCAGTCCTTGGGGCTTGAGAGATGGTGAAAACTTTTGTTTCAGATTAACTTCTCCTCTCAAATTCTGAAGTATATCAGAATGGGACAGGCAATGTTTTGCTCCACACTGGGGCAAAGACCCAAAATGGTACTGTGCCAGGAGAAAGAAGAGAAGCCAGAAAGACAATGAAGGATGGCACTGAGGGGGGCTGGGAAAGCAAAAGTGACTAGTAGTCTTTTCCCATCCTGCCTGTGTTCTCAGAAGTTCTCCGCCAGAGAAAGTCCATAAAACCCCTTTGTGAGGAGAATGCACCCCTCTTACCAACCACCAAAGTGGTCTCCAGTTGCTACTAAAGATGATGGAGAACAACAGAGGGGTGTTCGATGCAAGTAAAAACAGAAACTTCCAAGAATGTAACTCTGAATATTCCAGCCCTATACAACAATCTCTCTCACAGGTGTTCCAATATCGCAGTTATCTCCGCGTGGACACTCCATTAAACCGACCCCATGTGTGAACACATTTGATGATGTTATACCTAAGCTCCACTGCAACCATTCACGATGCCTCCATTGGTTAAGTCTTACATGTTTCTTTTTAAGGGAACTTCTAAATTCGGTTCTTGCTTTGAACAGCACCAAAATGCCCCTGAATCATAATCTTACGCAGATCTTGGCTGAGCAGGATACTACAAGGGGAGGGTAAGTGACATCATCTTAAACGGGGGCAGAGGGAGAAAGAAGAGCCCAGAATACTTGACTTTGTGGATGTGGAATACACTAACCTTCAGCCACTAAACCTCTCCCTTACAGACCTAGTATCTCATATGTCGATTTCAGTTTCAATCAGCTAAGGCAACCAGCCAATCACCACCACTGATGTCTCCTTCTGGTGATTGATTTGGAAAAAATGATTGGTCAAGAGAGACAAACTTGAGGAAAGCACTTGGCAAGAGAGTCACAACTGCTAGCTTTCCCACACATCCTCTGTCCTCTTCTCCATTAGATGCTCCTCTTTTTTGTTACTGCCATTTCAGAAAATGTCCGGGCATGAGCTCCAGTCCTGTTTTTCTTTACACTCCCAGTATTCTCCCCTATAAATATGGGTTAACTCCTTGGTAACAGGGTCCTTCTTCCGCTCAAACCACAGTGCCTTATAGGGATCATATGGTGTGCCTAAAAGGAAAAGAGAGGAAAGAAAAAAATTAGTGCTGGCATTCTCTATGCATCAAGAAAGAAGAGTAGAAGGGAAGTTCATTACCATCCTCTGTGGCTTTCATAGCTTCTGCTTCTCTCTTCTTTCTGGAAAGTCTTTGTTTTTCCTCCAGGCGCTGCTTCTCCGCATTTGCTTCATCCCAGCGCCCATTTTCCATCAGTCTCTGGTCAGGTCGTAACCGGCTGTCTGTGGGGGCAGTGCCACTTTCCCAAGCATTGAGAGTCAGAGCAAGCTCTGAGAAGTAATACATGTTTTCTGCATTCTTCCTAAAAGTAGAAGATAAGAAAAAGAAATGGTAATCCCAGAGCCCAGACCCTATTTAAGGAGCAACAACAACTAAGTACACTGCCAAGGCCACATCACCAAGGCTGTTCTACAAAAACAGGGTCTGTGAAAAGGATCTAGGACCATGTCACGTTGCCCTAACTAAAGGAGAGATCACTCCCCATCTCCTCCCCGGCATCACTCAGTTCCACAGTCTTCTGGTGTTGTGTGGCGCCCAGCTGAAATTATCTACATTCAATAGAAAGAAGGAAACATTCTACTGAATGAAAATTCCTCACTCCTGTTTCCTTAGTTTTCTTTTTAACCTCTCTCTGGGATAATCTTGGCTATCACTACAAATTGACTTTATTAGATTTGATGACAGGAAATAAGTGACCTCCATCTTGTTTCCAAAGTCCTGCACATTGTCTCAGGGATCGTTCTTTTCTGCTAGGCTTTTTTCTCTTTTTATTATTTATTTAGACAGTCTCACTCTGTCACCTAGGCTGCAGTGCAGTGGCATGATCTCAGCTCACTGCAACCTCACACTTCTGGGCTCAAGTCATCCTCATGCCTCAGCCTCTCAAGTAGCTGGGATTATGGGTGCGCACCATCATATGTAGCTAATTTCTGTATTTTTAGTAGAGACAGTGTTTCGCCATATTGGCCAGGCTGGTCTTGAACTCCTAATCACAAGGGATTCACCTGCCCTGGCCTCCCAAAGTGCTGGGATTACAGGTGTGAGCCACCGCACCTGGCTGCTGATGGGCCTTTAGGCTAAACTGTTAACAGGTGGTAGGCACCTTCCTCCTCTAGCCACTTTTGAACAGTTTTGCTCTAAACAGTAGAAAAATATCCTTCTGAATCACAATCCAAAGGACCACAGCACAAAGTATTTTTTGTCAGATGTAGTTTGGTTTGAAATAAGCATATCCTGCAAGTCAAATCACACAATGACAACCTTCTATTAATCTCTCCAAAGGTCTCAATTTCCCTTGCTCAATTCCTCACATAATTAAGTGAGAGGGCAGGCAGAAATGCCTTCGATATTGCTCCACAGTCAAGGGCAAAGTGGTATCTGGGCAGCATGTATACTGATACTCACGGTAAAGGATTCCTTTTCCACAGCATGACCCTGCTATCCTCTGCTTCATGGCCTCTCTGTCGAGCATCACCCCCATTTTCCCCAATGACTGGCTGTACTTTGAAACATTCCATTTTCTCATCCCATGTCCCCAGAAGGGCAAAGTGGACTTTTCCTGATGGATCTGTCACTTCCCCTGTCACCTGCAAGGGTGGAGAACAGGGCTTGGCTATATAGAATTCATTGTGAATTAGCTTACCTGACTATACTGGAAGTCCTAGGATAAATACTGGTTAGATCCTGTTATAACAAACACCAGGGAGTCATCCAAATTATTATTATTATTAGAGATGGGATCTTGCTCTACTGCCCAGGCTGGAGTACACTGATGCAATCATAGCTCACTGTGGCCTCCAACTCTAGGGCTCAAGTGATCTCTCACCTCAGCCACTCGACTAGCTAGGACTACAGGCATGTGCCACCACATCTGGCTAATTCTTTAATTTTTTTTTTAGAAAAAGGGTCTTGCTATGTTGCCCAGGCAGGTCTTGAACTCCTTGGCTCAAGCAATCCTCTTATTTCTGCCTCCCAAAGTGTTAGGATTATAGGCATGAGCCACCATGCCTGGCCTCAAATTATTTTGTTGTATTTTTTTTCTGCTACTTGAAATAACTGAGCCATGACTTGGGGATTTCATTACCATTTTTTGTCATATGGGGATTTTTGGTAAACTTTTTATTTTTATTTTATACTCTTTGTTATTTTAAAATGTACAATTATTTTTGACTGCAGTCACCCTGTTGTGCCAGCAAATACTAGACTTTATTCTATTTTTTTGTACCCATTAACTATCCCCACTTCCTCCTTGCTCTCTGTCCCCTCCCCTCATTACCCTTCCCAGGGAGTTTTGTATCAAAGATACATGCAGAAAAAGCATCTGACTGGTACTCAGAATTATATTTTCTTCTCTCCAGAAATTCATAGGGACCCATAAACAGATTGAAATCCCCAGCTATTCTTCAGTCTCCCACAGAAACTCATGACACAAATCATTATGGTGGTATCACACAACTCCCCATTAAACTTCTCAAACTTCTCAGGGATCAAATCCCTTCTTCCTGAAATCTTTTATTAGTCCTTCCTCTGTGCTTTCCCATTTACTTTCTCTTTTTCTCTTTTCTTCTTCTTCTTTTTTTTGAGATGGCGTTTCTCTCTTTTGCCCAGGCTGGAGGGCAATGGTGTGATAGGCTCACTGCAACCTCCACCTCACCGGTTCAAGCAATTCTCCCGCTTCAGCCTCCCAAGTGGCTGGGATTTCAGGCATGTGCCACCATGCCCGGCTAATTTTGTATTTTTTGTAGAGATAGGGTTTCTCCATGCTGGTCAGGCTGGTTTTGAACTCCTGACCTCAGGTGATCCGCCTGCCTCGGCTGTGTTTCCCATTTTCAATTTCTCATTGCTCTTGACACTTTCACTTCCTCACTTATTGTCATTCCCAGAAAAGAGAAGGAATTGTTTTAGTAATACGATATAGTATTTCTTGCTGACTTTCTCCTTCACCTCTACCTTTTTTTTCTTTTTCTTTTCCTTTTTTTTTTTTTTGAGACAGAGTCTTACTCTGTCGCCCAGGCTGGAGTGTAATGGTGCGAGACTCACTGCAGCCTCTGCCTCCCAGGTTCAAGTGATACTCCTGCCTCAGCCTCCCGAGTAGCTGGGATACAGGCACGTGCCACCACACCCAGCTAATTTTTGTATTTTTAGTAGAGACAAGGTTTCACCATGTTGGCCAGGCTGGACTCAAATTCTTGACCTCACGCGATCTGCCCGCCTCAGCCTCCCAAAGTGCTGGGATTACAGCTGTGAGCCACCGTGCCCAGCCTTTCACCTGTACTTTTTTTGAATCACTATATGTACACATACACTATATATAATGTACACACCCCCCACACCTCCCCACGTGTATATACATCCCAGTCCTAAAGGAGTATGCTTTCTAAGAGATGCATGCTAAGTGATGTAATTTAAACTCCCCTTACCTTTCTTGCTACATCCCGAGAGAAGTAGCTATAAGGAACGAATTTAAGATTACACTTGTCTCCTGTCTTGTGATTCACAATATCAATTTCACCAGACTGTAAAATGAAAAAATTCAGTTTTATTAAGACTGGATAAATTCAATGTCTGCCAAATCCATGGTTCATAATTCTTTACTTTTCAATCTTACATTCTAGTAATCCCTTGTTTAAGATTCCGATTTTAGCTAGCCTTGGGCATGCTATAGAATCCCTATGTAACCTTGCTTTTCCAGGGTGAGATCAAGACCAAGTGACCACGTGTTTTGAATTGTATCTCACATGTTAGATGGCATGATTTGACCTTCAGCACATATACTGAAATTCACATGATAATTTACCTTTCCAAACCAATCCCTCACTAGTACCCTTCATGAACTCTTCTGCTTAAATCAAAATACTCTACTCACAATTTCAAATTACATATGGTGGGTCTTTCTATACTTGACTCATTTCATTTTCCCTCTTTTCTTCTTTTTTTTTAAAAAAATTTTTTGTAGAGACAAGGTCTCACTATGTTGCCCAGGCTAGTCTCAAACTCCTGTGCTTAAGTGATCCTCCCAGTTTGGCCTCCCAAGATGTTGGGATTACAGGCATGAGCCAACATGCCGGGCCCATTTTCCCTTCCTTTCAATCTTCTGAATCCCAAACCACACTTTAAGATTCAGCTTAATTCCCATATCTACTGTGAGGCCTTTCCTGACTGCTCAGAAGACAGTATTCCCTCTTTTCTAAATTTACTGCAACCATTGTCTTAAGAGCAAACTGACAATTAATCAGATACTATCGTAGGGCATCTTTTATATTAGTGTATGTTGCTGCATACTTTCCAACCTACACATTGGTCATATATCTCTAATGATATAATAACTTCTTGAGGGACATCTCATCAGACTTTGTATCCCCAGGACCTAGCATACTGCCTGGCAATAAATATTTGATGAATAATGAAAGAATTAAGAGTTGGGGCCACGTTTGTTTTCTCTCCCTGTCGTAGCACCCAACACAGTCCTAGCAGAATAGTCACTGATGAATGTTATAATTTGGTCCTTTATAAACAATAATTTGTGGTACAGAAACTTGGGGAGGTAGAGGTAGGGTTACTGCCTGAGAGAAATTCCTTAGGAGAAACTGATGAATCGGTAGGAACATTCTGGGACCAGTTCACATGTCCTAAATACTGCAGAAATATATCTAAAGAGGTATTCTTTTAAACTTCACACGCACTTTAGGTACCTTTCCTCACCTGATCTATCCACAACTTGCCCACAATAATGTTGTGTACAGTTGTGGTAACTTTCTTCCAAGTGTAGTGGTGCCCAGTTGCATGGAAAATACAATGAATGGTACCTGGAAGCAGAAAGAGGTATCCAAATTAAGCCAAATGTCAGAAAAATAGCATCATGCAGCCTCAAAACAGTAATGGATTAATTTCTTTCTATTGATATTTATTACTTTTAGAAATAAAACAATAAAAATGACTTATACTTTCTTAAATGCTGGAAGTATTGACTGAATTTTTCTCACTTGACTTTTAACAATCTATGAATAAAACATAACTACATGATGACAAACCCTGGCAACTGATATACCTCAGCCAGGGCGCTGTGTTCTATAACACAACCGCAAAATTCACAGAAACAAGTCAAATGTGCCCCAACATGCATCGTGGAAGTAATTGCATTATGGAAGGAGCACACATTGGTAGTCTGTACTGGGACCGGGCTCTATTGTTAGTTACTAGCTGTGTGACCTTAAACAAACCACTTATTTAAGGCCCCTTAATTGTAAAAATGGAATAGTGGATAGAGCTGGGGCTTTGAAATCAGACAGAACTGGATTAAATCCTGGCTCTAGTCCTCATTAGATGTATGACCCTCTGTTATATAATGAAGAATAAAACCCTTATAATTTCCCAAGTGACAGGAGTATCTCTGTTATTTATGGTGGACCTTGACAATTTATACTAATGAGGTGACTCATGGTGGGCCCCAGAGAGCTAATGCTAATAACTTAGGATGAGAACAAGCCAGGCTCCACCATGTGATTAGAGACAGGGTTTTGAGTCACCTGATACTGGGTTAACTTCCTGACCTCCGGTGATGAAAGAGGATCTGGATATTGAATTAAATCCTGCAATCAAACCTAAATAATGAAGCCCTACTAAAATCTCTGGACACCAAAGCTCAGTGGAGTTTCCTGGTTGATGAATATATCAGTGTGCCAAGAGGGTGATGTGCTCTGATTCCATGGTGACAGGACACAAAGTTCTGTGTTCAGGACCCTCCCAGACCTCACCCTATGGGTCCCTTCGTTTGGCTGGCCCTGATTTGTACCCTGAATAATAAAACGGTAATGATAACTAGAGCACTTTCCTGAGTTCTGAGTCATTCTAATGAATTATCAAACCTGAGGTAGTTGTGGGAACTCCTGAACTTACAGCCAGTTATCAGAAGTGCAGGTGGCCTAGGGCCTCCAACTTGTTGCTGGCATCTGAAGCAAGGGCAATCTTGTTGGGTACTATGCCCTTAACTTAGGGAATCCGCGGGAACTCTGGGTGGTTAGTGTCAGAATTGCATTACAGTATTGCACTATGAATGTTTCAAGGGCCTTGGTTTTATCATCTGTAAACTCGGGATAATCCGTCCTATTGTGCAGTAAATGTCTGTTTATTTGCCTAATAAAATGCTTGAAACATATAGCTGACTCCTGTTCCTATGAGTCAATCTCCAATGAATAACAAAATCAGTGGTTTCACAGGATAGATAACTGAGGGTTCAAAATAATCAAAAATTTAAAAAGATAGTTAATAATAGTCAATTCCAGGCCAGGTGGGATGGCTCACCTCTATAATCCCAGCACTTTGGAAGGCCAAAGTGGGCAGATCACTTGACGTCAGGTGTTCAAGACCAGCCTGGCCAACATGGTGAAACCCCATCTCTACTAAAAATACAAAAAATTAGCTGGGTGTGGTGGTGTGTGCCTGTAATCCCAGCTACTCGGGAGGCTGAGGGTGGGAGAATCACTTGAACCCAGGAGGCAAAGGTTGCAGTGAGCCAAGATCACATCACTGCACTCCAGCCTGGACGACAGAGTGAGTCACTGTCTCAAAAATAAAAAATAAAAATATGGGAGGCTGAGGCAGGAGAATGGCGTGAACCCAGGAGGCGGAGCTTGCAGTGAGCCGAGACCGCGCCACTGCACTCCAGCCTGGGCAACAGAGTGAGACTCCATCTCAAAAAATAAAATAAAATAAATAAAATAAAATAAAATAAAATAAAATTAAAAAGTCGATTCCAGTAAAAGTATAACCCTAAGTTCTCTCTGTAACCACTAATAAAAATAACTCACCAGTTGTGGTTTAGACATGTTTCTTATACAAAAAATTAAAGTAGCCCTGCCTTGGCAGATAAGGATAACAACAATGAAGGCTATGACATTAATGATAATAACAGCAACTCACTGAGAACACTTGCTGTGTACTAGGCGCCGTGCTATTGCCTCCTCATGCATTATTTCATTTAATCTTCACAAACACATTCGAAATATTTGCTCCACCTAAACATATTCTAAATCTCTGGGTTTCTTTTTCTTTTGTTTTCCAGATGGAGTTTTGCTTTGTCACCCAGACTGGAGTGCAGTGGTGCAGTCTCAGCTCACTGCAACCTCCACCTTCCGGGTTCAAACAATCCTGCCTCAGCCTCCCGAGTGGCTGGAGTTACAGGAGCCCACCACCACGCCCAGCTAATTTTTGTATTTTTAGTAGAGACAGGGTTTCACCATATTGGCCAGGCTGGTCTCAAACTACTGAACTCGTGATCCGCCCACCTCGGCCTCCCAAAGAGCTGGGATTACAGGCGTGAGCCACCACACACACAATGTTTTTTTTTTTTTTTTTTTTTTTTTTTTTGAGACAGGATCTTGCTTTGTCACCCAGACTGGAATGCAATGGTGCAATCATAGTTCACTGCAACCTTGACCTCCTGGGCTCAAGCGATCCTCCCTCCTCAGTCTCCCAAGTAGCTGGGACTACAGGCATATGCCACAACGCCCAGCTAAAGTTTTTCATTTTTTGTAGAGACAGGGTCCCACTATGTTGCCTAAACTGGTCTTGAGCTTCTGGGCTCAGGCGATCCTCCCACCTCAGCCTCCCAAAATACTAGGATTACAGGCACGATCCACTGCACCCGGCCTAAATCTCTTAACCAACACCTCCTCCTCTACCATCTCATTCTATGAGGCCAGCATTCCCTGACACTAAAGAACTCAAGTCAACAATGGGCAAAGGAGGCTGGGTATGGCGGCTCACGCCTGTAATCCCCGCACTTTGGGAGGTGGAGGTGGGTGGATCACGAGGTCAGGAGATCGAGACCACGGTGAAACCCCATCTCCACTAAAAGTACAAAAAATTAGCGGGGCATGGTGGTGGGTTGCCTGTAGTTCCAGCTACTCAGGAGGCTGAGGCAGGAGAATGGCATGAACGCAGGAGGCGGAACTTGCAGTGAGCCGAGATGGCGCCACTGCACTCCAGCCTGGGCGACAGAGCGAGACTCCATCTCAAAAAAAAAAAAAAAAAAAAAAAAAAAAATTATTTTGTAATGTATATAGAGTTCCCATTTTACAAGATTAAGAGTTTTGGAGATGGAGGGTGGTGATGGTTGCACAACATTATGTATGTAATACCACTGACCACTACACTTAAGAATTGGTAAGGTGCTAAATTTTATGTTACGTGTATTTTACAATTAAAAAATTAGAGACCAGGCACAGTGGCTCATGCCTGTAATCCAGCACTCTGGGAGGCCGAAGCAGGTGGATCACTTGAGGTGAGTAGTTCAAGACCAGCCAGGCCAACATGGTGAAATCCCATCTCTACTAAAAATACAAGTTAGCCAGTTGTGGTGGTGCACGCCTGTAGTCCCAGCTAGTCAGAAGGCTGAGGCAGGATAATCAGTTGAACCCAGGAGCGGGAGGTTGCAGTGAACCAAGATCATACCACTGCACTCCAGTCTGGGAGACAGAGCAAGACTCTGTCTGAAAAAAATAAAGTAAGTAATAAAAATAAAAAATATGAAATAAAAAAACTGGAAAAAGGACAAGAAAAATAAGTCATAGAGGCCAGAAGGCAATGGGATGATATAAGCAAAATGCTGAAAGGAAAAGACTGTCAAAGCAATCATTCTTTTTTTTTTTTTTGTAGAGATGGGGGTCTCCCTATGTTGCCCAGGCTGCTATCAGACTCTTGGGCCCAAGTGATCCTCCTGCCTTGGCCTCCCAAAGTGCTGGGATTACAGGCGTGAGCCACTGCATCTGGGCCAAGAGTCTTAATTAAATCTATCTTTTTGGTCGGGCATGGTGGTGCCTCATGCCTGTAATCCCAGCATTTTGGGGGGCCAAGGCAGGTGGATCACTTGAGATCAGAAGTTCGAGACCAACCAGCCTGGCCAACATTGTGGAACCCAGTTTCTACTAAAAATACAAAAATTAGCTGGGTATGGTGGTGGACAGCTGTAATCCCAGCTACTTGGGAGGCTGAGGCAGGAGAATCGCCTGAGCCTGGGAGGCGGAGGTTGCAACAAGCAGAGATTGCACCACTGCACTCCAGCCTGGGCGACACAGTGAGCCTTTGTCTCAAAAAAAAAAAAGAGAAAAAAAAATCCATAAATAAAAATAAATGCACCTTTTTAAACTTCAAGCATATCAGCGAATTTCTATATCCTAGAACTTGATGAAGAAATTCTTATTTGCACTGGGCATGGTAGCTCACGGCTGTAATCCCAGCACTTTGGGAGGCCGAGGTGGGTAGATCATGAGGTCAGGAGTTTGAGACCAGCCTGGCCAACATGGGCCATCTCTACCAAAAATACAAAAATTAGCCGGGCACGGTGGTGGGCACCTGTAATTCCAGCTACTCAGGAGGCTGAGGCAGGAGAATCGCTTGAACCCAGTGAGGTTGCAGTGAGCCAAGACTGCGCCATTGCACTCTAGCCTGGGTGACACAGCAAGACTCAGTCTCAAAAAAAAAAAAAAAAAAAAGAAATTCATATTTGCCCCTTACAATAGCCTTATTTGGAAACTTCAGTTATGTTTTCCAGAAGCATTCTTTTTTCCAAATGTCAAGGGTTCTAATCTTTTTAGCCTATTTTATAGGGAAACTCAAACTCATTGCCACTGCCTCCAAGTATCTTTAGGCACTTTCATTGGTCTGTATTAGATTTTCTTCAGTCCTGGCTGACTTTTTCACAGTGGAGTTAACAGAACCATAATTTTGTACAAAGTTGTCCTGCTACCAAATAACCTTAAAACTGTCTTATCTTGTCAGACCTCCGTGAGAATATTGGGCTGATGTCTTCAGTGTCCTTTTTGCACTGTAATTGTAACTGACGGCTTGTAGTCTCTCCTTTTCAGTACAGCCTAGTGATAAAGACAGTGGTCCCTGAAGCCAGATTGCCTCAACTCAGATCCCATACTAGCTGATTAAGCTGACCCTGACAACCTAACCTATCTATACCTAGTTTTCTTTGTTTAAAAAATGGCAATAAAGGTGTCTATCTCATGGAATTATTGTTGGGCCTGAATGAATTAATACATATAAAGCACTACTATCAATGGCTGACCCATAATGAACACTCAACAAATGCTACTTCAATTATTAACATGAAAGTTTGAACTACTTTTCCCGAGATGCATTACTTTATGCTGAACACACCGGAGCAGTGTATTAAACTGCCAGTCATCCATCTGTTCACTCACTCACAACCTTGTCCATAAATTTTTCTTTAGTTATATCTACTGGTTTAACAATAATTTTCTCTCTGAGAACTGAGTGCCATGGCAAATGTAAAAATTTCACTGCATGATTCGCCTTCCAAGCCATTGAGCCTAAAAGTGTTAAATACAGCCATCCCCAGGGCAGGTATCTAGAAATTCCATTCTTTAGATTTCTATATTCAGCTTCCTATCACAAAGTCAATCCTTTCTTCAATCTCCCCATGAAGACCGGGATTTTTGTTTTGTTCACTTACACTTTCCAAACACTGAGAACCATGCCCGCCCCATGGCAGGTACTCAGTTAAGCAGCTGATATGCGGAGGAATTTAACAGGATCCTGGTGATCCAAATCTTAAATAACCATAGGAATGTAAATACTATCAAATTGTTTTCTTTTTAATTAATTTTGTTTTCCTATTTAATTAATTTATTTTTAAAATGAAGTTTCTCTAGGATAAGAGAAATGTTTTAACATTAAAAAATTAGATCCTTAACAAATTACTAAAACTTAGAAAAAAAATTAGATCCACCATCTATACCATGTTCATGTATTCATTCCTCAAAGAAATCTAGATTAGTCAAATTATAGAGAAAATGTACAATATTTCATTAGTTAAGTTTATTGTTATCTTTTAGATGAATCCTCTTCCCTTGGTATTCGTGAGGGATTGGTTACAGAACACCCTGCAGATACCACAATTTGGTCAAGTCACTCATATAAAATGGTGCAGAGTATCTGCATGTAACCTACACATATCCTCTCCCTCGTATACTTAGATTCCTTATAATACATAATACAATATAAATGCTACATAAATAGGTTTTTTTTGGTCTTTTTTTGTATCATTATTTTTTATTATTTCTTTCCCACCAGTATTTTTTCTTTTTTCATTTTTTTTTTTTTTTTGAGACGGAGTCTCGCTCTGTCACCCAGGCTGCAGTGCAGTGGCCAGATCTCAGCTCACTGCAAGCTCTGCCTCCCGGGTTTATGCCATTCTCCTGCCTCAGCCTCCCGAGTAGCTGGGACTACAGGGGCCCACCACCTCACCTGGCTACTTTTTTGTAGTTTTTAGTAGAGATGGGGTTTCACCGTGTTAGCCAGGATGGTCTTGATCTCCTGACCTTGTGATCCGCCCATCTTGGCCTCCCAAAGTGCTGGGATTACAGGCTTTTTTTTTTTTTTTCCCTGAGAGGGAGTTCTGCTCTTGTCACCCAGGCTAGAGTGAAATGGCACAATCTCAGCTTACTGCAACCTCCGCCTCCTGGGTTCAAGCAATTCTCCTGCCTCAGCCTCTCGAGTAGCTGGGATTACAGGCACCCGACACCACACCTGGCTAATTTTTGTATTTTTAGTAGAGACGGGGTTTCACCATGTTGGCCAGACTGGCCTTGAACTCCTAACCTCAGGTGATCCGCCTGCCTTGGCCTCCCAAAGTGCTGGGATTACAGGCATGAGCCACCACGCCTGGCCCCCAGTACTCTCAGTATCCATGAATGCAGAATACCCAGGTATGGACAGCTGACTGTACCTAACCATCCATGGAATGAAATATAATTCATCCCTTTAGAGATCCTCAAGGGGCCTCTGAAACTCTTCTCTATGGCAAAACGTCACATTGCAATATGGCCACTGACACCCTAATTCTGCAAATAAGATGGTAACATCCCAGGCATTTACTACTCTTAAGCTAATACTTCTGAAATTGTTAGCTGCAAAGACAATTAAGCATGTAGAAGCTTTTTAAAGTTCCTTGGTAAAGATCAAGACTGATGTATCACTTAGTCTCCTTTTTCATTTAGGGATCTTCTGCATATTAACCATGAAATTAGAAGGAACACTGCAATTTCTTTTCTCCCTTTACATATGTTACAAAACATTTATGAATTTTTTTCTGGCTAATTTCTAGTTTGCACTATGTTTGCTGCATTTGTGTTTCTGAGCAAAGGTGAATTCATTAAAGAAGCAGTCTATATTGCAATACTTAAGAATTGTAGCTATGCTTCGTGAAAGACTAGAACCTGGAAATGGAAAGCCACCAGCAGCTTAGGGAGTCATGGTCAGCTCTGTCTCTTGGGAGCTACTTGGTTTCTCTAATTGCTTTATGCTTTGATCTCTTTCTGTAGAGCAGCTTTTACTCTTCAGTACACACTTGGCCAAACACGGTTTAAGAAAGCATTGAGAAGTTCAAGAAAGCATTGAGAAGCTCTACTACACTTTTTTAATAATTGGATTTCTTCTAAGGTATAGGATCTCTAACATTGTATATTAGGATTCCATTCCCAGGACTGATTCTGACACAAAATTAACTTGTAATCCAATAAGAGTTTTTGTTTTTTGGGGGTTTTTTTCTTTCTTTCTTTGTTTTTGAGATAGAGTTTCATTCTGTAGCCCAGACTGGAGTGCAATAGCGCAATCTCGGCTCACTGCAACCTCTGCCTCCGGGTTTAAGCAATTCTTGTGCCTCAGCCTCCGAGTAGCTGAGACAACAGCCGTGTACCACCACAGCTAATTTTTTTGTATTCTTAGTAAAGAGGGGGTTTCACCATGTTGCCCAGGCTGGTCCAGAGCTCAGACAATCTGCCCACCTTGGCCTCCCAAAGTGCTAGGATTACAGGTGTGAGCCACTGTGCCCAGCCCCAAGTAAGATCTTTTTAAAATAAAGTTTCACTGACTTAGAATTCAGCCATTACATAATTGATACCCAACCCATCAGGTAGAGGAAGAGAAAAGGGAGGAAGGAGAGGAGAAAGCGGAGGGATTAAGCTGAGAAACCTAACCTTGCAATCATGAGTTCTGATTTACAGAGAGAACCTGATTGCTAGATAAAGGAGAAAAACACCACCAGTTAAGAGACAGAATTTTTTTTTTTTTTTTTTTTTTTTGGAGACGGAGTCTCGCTCTGTCACCCAGGCTGGAGTGCTGTGGCCGGATCTCAGCTCACTGCAAGCTCCGCCTCCCGGGTTCACGCCATTCTCCTGCCTCAGCCTCCCGGGTAGCTGGGACTACAGGCGCCGCCACGTCGCCCGGCTAGTTTTTTTTTTTTGTAGTTTTTAGTAGAGACGGGGTTTCACCCTGTTAGCCAGGATGGTCTCGATCTCCTGACCTCATGATCCGCCCGTCTCGGCCTCCCAAAGTGCTGGGATTACAGGCTTGAGCCACCGTGCCCGGCCAGAGACAGAATTTTTTAAAAAAATGCATGCTAGATTTTGTGTTCTAAATAGTGCTTAGGTGAGATGCATTAAATATAGCTAAGAGGATAAACAATTTAGGACTAGATGGGTCCTTAAAGAGTTTCTAGCCTCCACACTCATTTGATAGCTGAAAAGTTAAATACCTGCCCAAAGCCAGTCAGTGAGGGTCAGTGCCTGAATCAGACCTCCTGTCTCCTGACTCTTGAGCCAGTGTCCTCCTCCATCGTGCCAGAAAACCTTTCATTCCAGGAGCATTAATTCTGACAAAGATGGGAACCTTACCGAGTGGCATAATGGAGAGGTATTTGCCTCGAAACTTGCTGGTGATTTTGATTTCCTGACGCAATGTCCAGCCATTTTTGGACTCAGCATGGTGCGCAGCAGCAGGGGGATGATGACTCACCTTGAAGAAATCAGGTTCAAATTAAGAAGGCGGAAAGGAGAAGAAAAAGATACTGCCTATAAATTGGTGAGAAACACCCAAAATTCACACTTGATGTTTTTACACCCACAACAGTAGGTGAATCCCAGAACCTCCAGTGTCTCCAATGCTGAAGTTCTGAAGAAAAAAATAAAAGCTGGGATGACAGGGACTAGAATTTCTGCAAACATTAAGACCCAGGGGATTAACCAAAAAATTATCTCTTTCTTCAGAAAGGAAATGCGTTATGGTCCTGAGGCTCCTTTACCTGCTCACAGAGTGATCGGTACCCATTCTCCTCTAATCGGTCCAACTCAAAGGTCTCTCCAAGCAGTGGGTTGAATGGCTTACTGGTGCGGAAGACAGTAGTGGAGTAGGAGGACACGGTGAAAGCTGCAACATAACAGAGCTGTTCTAGAGAATTCTCACATTTTGCAGCTCGGTCTAACAGCTCATGGTATTCCAGATCTTCAGTAAGGCGCTGAAGCATGGACAAGGGCTCATTAAAGTTTACCTGTAAGGAAAAGAACAGTTAAAAAAACTCTGCCTACCCATCTATATGAGACAGTTTTATTTTGCAGTTGAGGAAATAAATCACTGGGGAAAGAGGGCTTTGCTCAGTAGAACAGCTCTAATATTTAATCCGCAAACAACCCATTCTCCTTGTCAACTGTTCATGTCTGTGAGTGGCAGAAATCACTGTTTTCATTTTACTAACTGTAAGCTCTTTGAGATGGGAACCATGCCTCTTCTGTTGAGCACTACATATCCAAGATCCATCAGTGCCTGGCCCACAGAAGACCATCATCAAATAAGTGTTGGATAAGTTTTTTTTGTTTTTGTTTTTTTTGAGACGGAGTCTCACTTTGTTGCCCAGGCTGGAGTGCAGTGGTGCGATCTCCACTCACTACAAGCTCCGCCTCCCGGGTTCACGCCATTCTCCTGCCTCCGCCTCCCGAGTAGCTGGGACTACAGGCGCCCGCCACCTCGCCCGGTTAATTTTTGTATTTTCAGTAGAGCAGGGTTTCACCACGTTAGCCAGGGTGGCCTTGATCTCCCGACCTCGTGATCCGCCTGTCTCGGCCTCCCAAAGTGCTGGGATTACAGGCATGAGCCACCGCGCCCGGCCTGGATAAGTTTTTAAAAAAAGAAATGTAATGTATTTTAGCACAAGTATACCCAGAGAGGAAGTCAGGTATTTAAAATTCTTGGAGAATGAAAGAAACAGTAGTAAATTATAAGTACAGCTGTATCCTGACTAGTTATAAAAGTTAGCTTCCATCCTGGACAAAACAATTGCTAAGACTCAGTTCAGTTCTGCATCAGGCCAGGATTCTGACTTCTCCTCTGAGGCTGGATAATTGTGTTTCTGGGAGTGAAGTGCTCATGATGGGGGTTGAAAGGGGGCTGTGCATGCTCTTACTTTTCTAATTTTGAAGCCAGCTTAAGGCAACCAAGTACTGGATAAAGCAAGCATGTGTGTGTATATGTCCATGAAGCAGGGGTTGGGGGCTTCTGTTGCGGGAGATGTTCATTCATTCATTTATTCACTTACTCATTCCACAAATATTTATTGAGTACCCATGTGTGCCAGACCCTATGCTACCCGCTGGGTACAGAGAAGTGAACAAGAGAAGCTGACTTTTTTGGGGAGTGGAGGGGTAGGGAGTGAGAAACACTGTTAATGCTCCCCACCCATCTACTCCCCAAAAAACTCAGCTTCTAAATTAACTCTTTGAAATTTTAAAGGATTTTACTATGTAAAAATTCACTATAAAACAAGTCGGGTTCCCAAGTTAGTCCATAAAGCTTATTTAATTAACAACATAGATGAACAAGTCTAAATATTATTAGCCTGAGTTCTAAGTCTAGAGAAGAAAAGAAGAAAGAAAAAAATTCCTTTTTTAGTGAACGGTTCTGGCCTTAAGCAACACTTTAGTTAAACAAACAGAAAAAACACAACACTTTTCTTTCTGATGTTCCACCTCTTTCAGCATTTTTGTTCACCCTCCTACTCACCAACCTCTGAGCTACATATTACCCTAATACTTGCTATCCCCCCTCAATTGTGAAATTAATATCGTATAATTTTTAACTATAAAAAACTCTGAAAACAAAGTATCAAGGAAAAAATTTTCTTGAAATGAGATCACCACCATTAACATTTTCAGTTTGTTTCTATACATTCATACACTTTTTAAAAGTAATAAACTTGGCCACGCGTGGTGGCTCATGCTTACAATCCTAGCACTTTGGGAGGCTGAGGCGAGTGGATTGCTTGAGCTCAGCAGTTTGAGACCAGCCTGGGAAACATGGCAAAACCCCATCTCTATAAAAAAATACAAAAATTAGCAAGGTGTGGTGGTGTGCACCTGTAGTCCCAGTTAATTGGGAGGCTGAGGTGGGATGATGGCTTGAGCCCAGGAGGCAGAGGTTGCAGTGAGTCAAGACCATGCCGCTGCACTCCAGCCTGCGTAACAGAGTGAGACCCTGTCTCAAAAAAATAATAAAATAATAAATAAATTAAATTAAATTCATAAACTACAGCCTGCTTTTTCTCTGAGAAATATCCCAAATGTTTCTCTGTGAACATTTTCCAGTGAACACAGAGCCACAGGACCAACAACACTCATCCTTTGAGAAATAGGACCTACCAAAACAGTGTGCCATACTCCTGAGCCCTCTTCCCCACACTGACAGACAAGCAGTATGAGGACACGAACACACACTGAGGGGTGGTGGGTTGAGAAAGCCCTAATCCTCAATTCTTTTTAAAGAGGGCACTTATTAACTACACCCAACAAAATCTCTCAGTGGCAGAATTTCAGGCAACATAAAGTAACATTTCCATACATTTTGAGGAAAACTGGGGACAGGCAGTGTACTCCACTGGTGGTACTAGACATACCAGCAGTGCATGGGACTAGAATCAGCACATTTTTATCACTGCTTCTCACACACACACAGCCTTGCCCATCAACAACCAGTTTCTCCAAAAGTGCCAAGCTTCTTATAATAGTCATTTTATTACTCAAAAGCCAAGCAGGGAAACAAATGAGTCTGAGTATTTAAAGGGGAAGGAAGGATTTACACAGTTGATGAAAAATTGGGCAGCTAAAAAAAGACAACCCAGAGATTAGCAGCAGCAGGAAGCTATAACCATTGGTAGGGTGGAGAGATGGGGAGAAGTAGCAGTATTACTACAGCTCAGAGGTGGAGGTCCAAGAGAGGAGGATCAGGAGAATGTAAAACATCAAGGCAGGGGAGGCCTGTCCAGTGAAAGCCAGAGCACCACTCAAGAGGGCATAGAGGGAGAGACTTCCCATAGCCATAACCTCCTACTGGTATCTTGCATTAGTGAAGCCCAGCCAGAATCCAGTAGCCACGGAAGCCTGAAAAAACACCTCCTAGAAGGATTAGTTTTCCTGTGTCACAGCCCAGAGTAGGGGAAGGGTGAAGACTTGATCTGTGGGCAAAACAGTTACAGGATTATACATTCCTAAAGGCAGTATCAACAAGGAACTAATGGTAAAGGAGGAGAGAGAAGTCACCTAGACCCAGAAGCTATTTCTTTTTTTTTTTTTTTTTTTTTTTTTTTTGAGAGAGAGTCTCACTCTGTCGCCCAGGCTGGAGTGCAGTGGCACGATCTCGGCTCACTGCAACCTCCGTCTCCCAGATTCAAACAATTCTCCTGCCTCAGCCTCCCGAGTAGCTAAGATTACAGGCATGCGCCAGCATGCCCGGCTAATTTTTATATTTTTGGTAGAGATGGGGTTTCACCATGATGGCCAGGTTGGTCTCGAACTCCTGACCTCAAGTGATCTGCCTGCCTCAGCCTCCCAAAGTGCTGGGAATACAGGTGTGGGCCACCACGCATGGCACCAGAAGCTTTTTTTCTCTTTTTTTTCTTTTCTGAGACAGAGTCTCACTCTGTCGCCCAGGCTGGAGTGCAGTGGTGCAATCCCAGCTCACTGCAAGCTCCGCCTCCCGGGTTCACACCATTCCCCTGCCTCAGCCTCCCGAATAGCTGGGACTACAGGTGCCTGCCACCACGCCCAGCTAATTTTTGTATTTTTTAGTAGAGATGGGGTTTCACCGTGTTAGCCAGGATGGTCTTGATCTCCTGACCTCATGATCTACCTGCCTTGGCCTCCCAAAGTGCTGGGATTACAGGCATGAGCCACTGTGCCCGGCCAGCACCAGAAGCTGTTTCTAAGCAGGAACTACATTTCTGAGACTGCAATGACACGCCTTTCCAGTCCACTTTCCCACTATTCCCTTCAAGGCACCTAATACTCCAGGTAAGTGGGGTTTCTTTTCAAGCCCCCAATAAACTAATTATTATTTTAGGTTTATCCTAAGGCTACTCATGGCCTTTTCTTATCTGAAGGTCAACCTTTTTTTGAGACAGGGTCTCGCTCTCACCCAGGCTGGAATGCAGTGGTGAGATCATGGCTCACTGTAGCCTCAACCTCCCGGGCTCAAGTGATCCTCCCACCTCAGCCTCCCAAGTAGTTGGGACTACAGGCACACATAACCATGCCTGGCTAACTTATTATTATTATATATATATATTTTTTGAGACAAAGTCTCGCTTGTCATCAAGGCTGGAATGTAGTGGCACCATCTCGACTCACTGCAACCTCTAACTCCAGAGTTCAAGCCATTCTCATGCCTCAGCATCCCGAATAGCTGGGACTACAGGCACACACCACCATGCCCCACTAATTTTTTGTATTTTAGTAGAGACAGGGTTTCATCATGTTGCCTAGGCTGGTCTCGAACTCCTGAGCTCAGGCAATCCACCCACCTTGGCCTCCCAAAGTGCTACGATTACAGGCATGAGCCACTATGTCCAGCCAAATTTTTTATTATTTGCAGAGACAGGGTCTCCCCATGTTGCCCAGACTGGTCTTGAAGTCTTGGGCTCAAGCGGTCCTCCTTAGTCTCCCAAGTGTTAGCATGCACCCAGCCCAACACTTTCCTAACAAAAATTCTACATATTTATACATAAACCTATTTGTTTTCCAAGACCCAGTTAATTAATTACTTCGACATTTGCTGAATGATTTACACATGCCAGGCACAGGGCTAAGCATCAAGGATATAAAGACTATCAAGATGTAGCCCCTGATCACGAGGAACGCAGTCTATGAAGAGGCAGAAACTACACATTGGTCCATAGCTTCAAGAGGGTAGGGAGAATGCTTCTGTATTTTTGTATGCCAAGTAGCTGGCTATGGACAAAATCTGTAGCCACTTGCCCATCCCCACTATCCATTCTTCCCTTCTTCTACAACTGGTAGAACCCTTAATTTTTCACAAGGCCATGTCATCTAGAACAGAAGTCTTCATTTCTAGCCTTCTCTCCAGCTAGCTCTGGCCATATAGCTAAGTTTTAGCCACACAGATTTAAGTGATAGTGATTTATGCAACTTCCAGGAAGCATCTTCTTGGTTTTTTGAGACAGAGTCTAGCTCTGTCACCCAGGCTGGAGTACAGTGGTGTGATCTCAGCTCACAGCAACCTCTGCCTCCTGGGTACAAGTGATTCTCCTGCGTCACCCTCCTGAGTATCTGCACCACCACGCACGTTTAATTTTTGTATTTTTAGTAGAGACAGGGTTTCACCATTTTGCCCAGGCTGGTCTTTAACTCCTGACCTCAAGTGATGCACCTGCCTCGGCCTCTCAAAGTGCTGGGATTACACGCATTAGCCATTGCACCCAGCCAGGAAGCACCCTGAAGAGGTATAGCCTTTCCTCTTTTTCCGTTTTCCGGCTGGCTGGAATGAGGCTCTCATGACTCAAGCTGGAGCAGCCACTTGGGCCTGCGGACTGAGGCCAAAGGCAGCAGAGCCCCAGGATAGAAAGAAGCCTGGCCCTGACACCACAGAGTATGGCACTAGCCCTGGACCACCTACTTCTGGGCTTGAACACAATAATGAGTTAAGCCAACATTTGTTTAAGGCAGAGGGTTGACAGCTTTTTCTGTAAAGGGCTGGATAGTAAATATTTAGGCTTTGAGGGCCATATGGTCTCTGCCACAACCACTTAACACTGCTGTTGTAGGATGAAAGCAGCTGCAGATGATATGTAAATGAAAGAGTATCACCCTGCTCCTATAAAACATCATGGACGTTAACATCTGAATTTCAACTAATTTTCACATCACAAACTATTATGCTGTTTGTTGAGCCCTGGCTTAAACTGATACATTTTGATTTTTTTTTTTTTGCCTCCCCAACCCCACAGTTGGCCTCAATAATTTGTTTCTTTAATAAATCGAACCTATATCTTCTATACTTAACTGAAAACTAGGGCAACATCAGGCAAACAGTAGGCACCCAGAAAATGCTTGTGAAATGAACATGCAGTGATACACACTGTTTACACCATAAACAGTGGAACTTGTTGGAACACAAAGGACAGACATTTCATCCTGATAGGAAGCACTGGAGGAGGTTTGCTGAAAAAGACACACTATAGCTGCATCCTGAAGAAATGGGTATTAGCCACAGCAGAAAAAAGGTGGCAAGTATTGATAGGGAACTGACGGAAGTCCATGCAGAAAGAGCAATATGTACAAATGCCCTGAGGGAAAGGACAGGATGTCTGAAGGTAATCCTAATGACTAGAACTCAGGATATGTGGGGTGGAGCCTTGCCCATGGGGAGGAGTTACCAAGCCCCCTAAGGTATCTGGACTATGCTGAAAGCAATGAAGATCCAGTAAAGGATTTTAAGCTGAGGACTGACATTTGCCATTTTTCAAAAATCACTTTCACAACAGTGTAGACAGATTGGAGGAAGACATGACAGGGGACAGGGAGGTCAGCCCAAACACCATCTTTGCCATGGGGAGGGTCCTCATCTTTCTGGTTTGAATGAACAATTTTTGCTTCTGTGTTCCCTAAGCCTTTGTTTGTGTTGTACTTTCCATAATACTATCACAGAAAATAATGTTTTCTACCTGTTTTCATGTCTGTCTCTTTTAAACTACATGCTTCTTGAAAACAAAAACTATGATGTATTTATCTTTGCATGCATGTCCCCAGTGCATTTAGCATAGGAATTTGCTCAAAAATAACTGTTACTGAAAATACACATCTGATTCTAGGTGATCTGGGAACATATCAGATCCAGAGCCAAAATTAAAGTAGCTAAATTTAAGGAACAGTTTATGACTGTAAAGGTAAAAAAGACCATGCCACAAACTGCTGCACAAGTGGGTGGGGCTGTCATATCAGCACTCTTCCCACTGAGGCTTGAGAGGAACTCCTGGCAGCAGCTCCAGTGTGCAAGAACCTTACCGGCATGGGGATCTTAGAGAGTTCTTTTCCAATGCAGTTCTTCATGATGCTCCATAAATTGAGGCTATAGTTTGGCTTGTATGGTATTCTGGTTCTTTTTTCCTTTTTGGTCTCCTCCAGCTGATGCTTGTACTGAGAGAAAAAACAAAGCCATTCAACCACCCACAAAGAACAGAAAACCTGGTATTTATAACCTTCCCTTCCCCCGTGCTAAAAAAAGAAAAAAAAAATCAGTTTCTCTTAGCACGTCACCAAAAAAAAAAAAAAAAAAAATCCTTGGGAATCACAACCCACGTCCCTCACCTCTGACAACTCCCATATAAGAGTTACCTGTTCATCAAGGCTGATGTCACTGCTGGCTCCACTGATATTGCTGCCAGTACGTCTGTACAGATGGGAAACACAGGAGGATGAGAACAAAAACCAGAACTAGAGTCTGGTCCTGGACATTTCTTTACAAAGCAGAATGCCAAGTATACTGTATAAACTTATTGATGGGTGATCAAATGATGACATTTAGAATAGGAATGAATGTAAATATCTCTGGAGAATTTGTTTATGTAAAAAAGCTGACACTTTTTCACTTAAAAAGGGCCCATTCTACAAACAGATCTTGAGACAACAAAGAAAAAAAAAAAAAAAAAAGGAAAAGGGCCCAGATTGAATATTGACAATTATAATACTCTCACTGAAATGTTTTTAACCTTTTGATGGCCAAATATGTTTATTTTCTTCAACAATCAAGGATAACTTACTTGTGGCCCAAATTTTCAGGCATGGTGATGATCTCAGGTGCATCAAAAAATTCATTCTCATCATCTTCATCACTCATGTCCCCTTTGCCAGAGCAGCACTGATCTACAAGAAGAAAAGCTCCATTTGTTAACTTTGGTTATCTTTACCAAATGTCTGATAGAGCAAGTTCTTTTAAACACTAACCACAAACACAGCAAAAAATGGTAGAAAGCAGTGGAAAATCCAGAATAAATCAATGGGTTCCAATTCCATTTCACACGAGTCAGTGACTGTGGAGAGTTTGGAGTTCTCCTATCAACTGCAGAAAACCATCTGGCTCACCTTAGACCAGGCTACCTGAGAGCTAAGCGTCTTACCTTTGCCAGAACCCACACTGCCAGGAGTGTTTGCCGGCAGCACCGTGGCTCCTCGGAAGGCCCTCTCCAGGTGATTATGCTGCTTCGCCAGCTGCTCAAGGGTCTCTTCCAGTCGGATACGCTGGTCTCTTTCGTACTGTAGTGACTTTTGCCATTTTTTACTATGGGTCTGGGCTAACATGAGGAAATCTCTGCAGGCCTGTATGGAGAAAGCGTTAACTGCGTCACCTCAACTAGTCAGAGTTTCCCCTCAAGCTTCTGCAAGCCCATTGAGTAACCTTATTCCGTGAACTTTGACAAATTACAATGAAAGACTTTCCCTTTTATGCCAAGGTATCAGGGACAGCTAGCTCCATGCTGAAATCAAGGTCAAACCCAGAAAAAAAGTAAATATGGTTATCACGGCTCTTTTATACTTTCCTGGTCATAAGAACCAAACCTACGCCACGTGGGCAGTAAACCTAGACAAAGTATTTGTGGCAACATCAGAAAGAGCAGGTATGTGAACTGCACCAAAAGTAGAGAACTGCTGGCTGAAAGAAGGATGAGAGCACACACAGGATAACTACTTTCAACAAATTCTTGACTAAACTCAAGTAACTGAAAGCTAAGGAATTCAGACACCAAGAACAGAGAATCTACACTGAGGTAGTCTAGTATAGGGAAACTCATTTTGTTTTTATTTTGGTCACTAAGAGAAACAACTGACCTTAAAAATTAGGAGCCTTCCAGTGTGCAGGAAGAAGGGTTAAAAAGAAAAATATTAGAAGCCTACTTGAAAAAGCAAAGAAGGCATTTAGAGAAAAAACCCACAAATATGATTATACCAAGTCCCTCCACTGGCTCCCCACTAACATGAGGATCAAATACTAACTACTGGTTATGAACATAAAGGGACCTTCACAATACTGCCTTGTATTCTCCTCGCCAGGCAGGTGTACTTAGCTCTGCACCCTACAATGCAGCCACACTGAATTGCTCACCATTTCTTGGACACAGATTTCAGGGCACAGGCTGGAGTGGAACGCAGATCACAGCTCACTGCAGCCTCAACCTCGCCAGGCTCAGGTGATCCTGCTACCTCAGCCCCACCAAGCAGCTGGGACTACAGGTATATACTACCATGGCCGGCTAATTTTTGTATTTTGTAGAGATGAGATTTTGCCATGCTACCCAAACTGGTATCGAACCTATGGACTCAAGCGATCTACCCATCTCGGCCTCCCAAAGTGTTGGGATTACAGGCATAAGCCACCGTGCCCGGCCGTGAACACAGATTTCTTTCAGGCCTGCCTACTTCAGCATATGCTATTCACTCTACCTAGAATGTCCATCCCTATCCCCTGTTTCTAAGAAAGGGGAAATATTTCTTTAAGATCTATGGCAAATGCTACTTTGTGACATCTCCCCACCAGTCTCATAAGCAGCCAGTCTCTTCTCTACATTTCCATTGCATTTTGCACAAACTTCTATTTTACACATGCACGGCAGTATCGTGACTGATTTTCTATCTCTCCAGATGGATCATATGCAATTTAAAGACACATTTTTGAGCTTATTCATATATAGATCTCCAGCTCCTAATTTAGTTGCTCTGTACATAACAGGGACCTGATAAAGTTTGCTTAATAAATAAACGAAGGAGGCAAGCAACGTAAGCTTAAAAGTCTATCCCTTGTTATAGAGAAGCTAAAAGGTAAACAGGATATTTACTCCCATAGTTTCAACCATTGTCTATAGGTTAATGGTTACTAAATCAGTAATTCTAGCCCAGCACTCACTGAGATTCAGAATAGAATATCCAACCCCCTATTCAATGGCTCAAAGTAACTTCAAAATTAATGCGTCCCAAAGTGAACTCATTACCTTCTGTTTTTTTTTGTTTTGTTTTGTTTTTTTAGACATGTTCTTGTTCTGTCATCCAGGCTGGAGTGCAGTGGCACAATCATGGCTCACTGCAGCCTCAACCTCCCAAGTTCAAGTGATCCTCCTACCTGAGCCTCCCAAGTAGCTGGGACTCCAGGCATGAGTCACAATGCCCAGCTAATTTTTGTAGTTTCTATAGAGATGGGATTCTGCCATGTTGCTCACGCTAGTCTTTCAACTCCCAGGCTCAAGGGATCCACACCTGGGACTACAGGTGTGAGGCACCACGCCCAGCTTCATCAGTTTCCTATGTTATCTCTGCTTTTCCCTTTGATGTTCCCCAACCCAACTTTCAGGGCCCTCCCAGTTGTCCAAGTCAGAAAATTAAGGAGCATTCTTCTCTTACTTTTGTCTCCTTCCTCACAGCCAGTAATCAAGTCCTACTGATTCTTCTTTAATATTCAAAAAATCTGTACACGTCTTTCCATCCTCCATACTCAGAAACAGTACAGAGTACATACTCTGGAGTTGGACTGGTGGGGCTCAAATCACAGATCCTTCCCACTATCTAGCTGTACAAACATGGGTAAGTTATTTAACCTCTCTGTGCCTCATCTTCCTTTTCCATAAACAATAACAATAGAGTACCTCATAGAGTTGTTGTTTTACATGTAAGCACTTATAACCATATTAGGCTCACAATAAACATTCAATAAGGTGTTAGTTATTATCATCATAAGCTGGGCATGGTAGCGCACGTATGTAAAACACTTTGGAAGGCCAAGACAAAAGGAGTACCTGAGGCCAGGAGTTTGAGACCAGCCTGGACAACATACAAGATCCCATCTCTGTAAAAAAATTCAAAAAAGATACAAAAATTTTAAAAAGAGGCTGGGTAGGGTGGCTTACACCTTTAATCTCAGCACTTTGGGAGGCTGAGGCAGGCAGATGAACCAAGGTTAGGTGTTTGAGACCAGCCTGGCCAACATAGTGAAACCCCATCTCTACTAAAAATACAAAAATTAGCCAGGCATGGTGATGTGTGCCTGTCCCAGCTACCTGGGAGGATGAGGCAGAAGAACTGCTCGAACCTGGGAGGTGGAGGTTACAGTGAACCAAGATCGTGCACTGCACTCCAGCCTGGGTGACAAAGTGAGACTCTGTCTCAAAAAAAAAAAAAAAAGTTGAGTGTAGCGGCTCTGCCTATAATCCCAGCTACTCAGGAGGCTAAGGAGTGAGACTCACTTGAGCCTGAGTGCTTAAGGCTGCAGTGAGCTCTGATGGTGCCACTGCACTCCAGCCTGGGTGAGAGAGCGATACTCTGTTTCTAAAAAAAAAAAAAGAAAGAAAAAGACAAAGGCCAAGCACGGTGGCTCACGCCTGTAATCCCAGCACTTTGGAAGGCCTAGGCAGGTGGATCACGAGGTCAGGAGTTCAAGACCAGCCTGGCCAAGATGGTGAAACCCCATCTCTACTAAAAATACAAAAAATTAGCTGGGTGTGGTGGTGTGAGCCTGTAGTCCCAGCTACTTGAGAGGCTGAGGCAGGAGAACTGCTTGAACCTGGGAGGTGGAGGTTACAGTGAGCTGAGATCACACCATTACACTCCAGCTTGGGTGACAAAGCGAGACTCCATCTCAAAAAAAAGAAAAAAATTATGACTGCATCAAAATTGGTCTCATCTTCTAATCCACTACTACCAAGCTTAGTATGATCTGCACCCCTTCCTTTCCCCCACAATTAACTCCTCCCAAGCCTCATGCTAGCTACTTCCTTGCTTGACTAATAGTCAATTACCAGCCGTTCCCAGACTTTGGGGAAAGGGATGGATCTGAATATCCCATACCAGTACCTGGATCAAAGTTTCTCCCTCATTTCCTTTCATTTTAATTAATTAATTAATTAATTAATTAATTAATTAATTTATTTATTTATTTTTTTGAGACGGAGTCTTGCTCTGCCACCCAGGCTGGAGTGCAGTGGCCGGATCTCAGCTCACTGCAAGCTCCGCCTCCCGGGTTTTGTACCGCATTCTCCTGCCTCAGCCTCCCGAGTAGCTGGGAGTACAGGCACCCGCCTCGTCGCCCGGCTAGTTTTTTTTGTATTTTTAAGTAGAGACAGGGTTTCACCATATTAGCCAGGATGGTCTCGATCTCCTGACCTCGTGATCCGCCCGTCTCGGCCTCCCAAAGTGCTGGGATTACAGGCTTGAGCCACCGCGCCCGGCCTATTTATTTATTTTTGAGACAGAGTCTTGCTCTGTTGCCCAGGCTATAGAGTGCAGTGGTGTGATCTCAGCTCACTGCAACCTCTGCCTCCTGGGTTCAAGTGATTCTCGTGCCTCAGTCACCATGTCTGGCAAATTTTTTTATTTCTTTTAGTAGAGATGGGGTTTCGCCATGTTGGCCAAGCTGGTCTTGAACTCCTGACCTCAGGTGATACACCTGACTCGGCCTCACAAAGTGCTGGGATTACAGGTGTGAGCCACCATGCCTGGTCATTCCCGTTAAGTAATGCTGACTGCAATTAAAATTTGCCAGAGACAATCATATGTCAGGCACTTCGATGAGCACTTCACATCAACTATCTGACAGAAGTCTTTCAACAAGCCTTTGAAGTATCTACTAGTATCATTACCATTTACAGATAAGGAATTGATGTCACAGAGGATGCACGTTGCCCTAAGTGATACAGATAAGTCACAGAGGCAGTTGGACAGGATGCAAGTTGCCTCAAGTTACACAGATAGGTCATGGAGGCAACTGGCCTCCAGGCCCCAAGCTCTAGTTTGCCTTTCTTCATAGGAAGATTCTCACTGCTCCTTCAGAATTTAGTTGAGGAAATTAGAGAAATTTCCTAGTCTGAGCCAAATACTTCTGAAGTGCTATACCACAGTGGCCTGTGCTCATTTCTATCAAGTCACTTAGCATAGTCCCTAATGATCCCTTTAATTCTTCAACCCTCACTAAATAGTGATCTTCCTGAGGACACAGACCATATCTGCCCTCAGCAATATCCACTAGCACAGTTTGTGAAACACAGCTCATGCTCAATAGATGGCAGATGAATATATTAAAAGTGTCAAATTTACTTCTCTGGTTAGATTCACTTTGAGAGTTAGAAAAGTTCTATCCTAAGCAGTCAAGAAACTGAAGCTGACATAAAAAAGAACAATATTGTCCGGGCACAGTGGCTCAAGCCTGTAATCCCAGCACTTTGGGAGGCCGAGACGGATAGATCACAAGGTCAGGAGATCAAGACCATCCTGGCTAACATGGTGAAACCCCAACTCTACTAAAAAAAACCACAAAAAAACTAGCCGGGCGAGGTGGCGGGCGCCTGTAGTCCCAGCTACTTGGGAGGCTGAGGCAGGAGAATGGCGTAAACCCGGGAGGCGGAGCTTGCAGTGAGCTGAGATCTGGCCACTGCACTCCAGCCTGGGCAACACAGCGAGACACCGTCTCAAAAAAAAAAAAAAAAAAAGAACAATATCATGTTCTTTGCAGCAACATGAATGCAGCTGGAGGCTAACATCCTAAGTGAATTAATGCAGACACAGAAAAAAAAAAATACGTGTTCTCACTTATAAGTGGTAGCTAAACATTGGGTACACACCAACACAAAGATAGAAACAATGAACACTAGGGATTCCAAAAGTGGGGAGGAGGACCAAAGGTTGAAAAACTACCTGTTGTGTACTATGTTCACTACTTGGGCAACGGGATCATTAGAAGCCCAAACCTCAGCATCACGCAGTATACCCATGTAACAAACCTGCACACATGCCCCTTGAATCAAAAATTAAATTAATTTTTAAAGAAGAAGTTGAGTGAAATATATTCTTCCTTTGATATAACTTTGCCAGTTTGGAGCTGTGATGCTCTAGCATGTTAATTTTTAACATGTGTATTATACTTAAGTCCTTGCTAGTATCATCTAAAAGGTACAAAGGAAACAACACAGGGATAAAAAAGTGTATTTTAAACAATAACTGGCTAGGAAAAGGGCATAGGCAGTGCAGCAAGAGAGTAAAGAATGAAAACAGAACTCACCTCTGACTTCTAAGAGATCATCCCCTTTAACACACACTCTGGACACTTAGAACTTAGGGAAAAATGTCCCCCAAGGAACAAAGATGAGTACATTTTCAAGAGAAAAATTGAAACTAAAGTTTTAGTTTTATAAAGGGGTGCTTTACTTAGCAAAATTTTTACATCAGAGTAAAAAAAAAATTATGGAGTGGGGTGTTCACCTGATTTGGATAAAAGGTGGCATTCACTTTCAGGAGACCATTGTGCCGAGTTGTTTTATTTAAAAAGTATACACATTTACTATTTAATTGACTGTATGACTTAATGAGGTTTTCCTGATCACAAGGGGACTGGAAAACCAGACACACAGTCTCCAGGAACACACGAGCAGACATCAGAAACACAGGCACCCTGACTAGCTGACTGGTCAGTCCTAGAAGATAATCTTCCTGCAGTCCCTAAGTGGAGAATATGTCTTTTTACCTTGTGTGAATCACAGCACTGAACGAAGTGTTAAACACATCAGAAAAATGATGTTAAAATAAAGGTTATAACAACTTTCTAAGTAAGAAAGGGGTTAAATGAGAAAAACGATACTTTCCCATGGTCATGGGAAAATACCTTTGACGTTTAGGGGTGACACAAACTAAACTAGTTCAAAGCAGATGATATATCTTACTATGACATATCACAGCACCCTAAACAAAACAAAAGTCTGGCACTAGAGAGGTAATTTCACCCCATTTAATTAGGAAAAAAAATCTACCCTGCATAATTTCTCACAGAGTACTCTTCTCACTTATGAAATGCCTTTGAGTGTTTTTATGTAGAAGGTACCTAAAACAACCTGCCAGGCGAGAATCAGTAGAGGAAAAGCAGCACTGTTTAAAACATGTATTCATTTCATACATATCAATACATTGGTAATGCCATTGGTGCTCTGTTTACTCAGAGTCTTGCACCCAAGTAGCTAAAATGTTCTGCAAACCAACAACAGCCACCCAAGTTAGGAGTCATAAGGAGGTTGAAGTTTTACCACTCTTTTTAAAGAAAGGTGCCCAAAGTTGAATATTTTGTCTTATCACCAAAATTATCCTTGAATTCAAGGACTAAAGATGGGAATAACTAGTATTATAAGGTTCTCACTAGTACCTGATCTAGCCTCACTTACCACTCTTGATGCCTGAATGCATTAGTAAAGTAAGGAGATGACTCCAACTTAAAGCTCAAAGAACATGACAATGGAAGGGACTTAGGGAGATCTTTTAGTTCCAACAGATGAAGTGAGACAAAAATAAATAAACAAATAAATACACACATAAAATCACGACCTAGAGAAATTAAGGGACTCAGCTAATACTGATCAGATGTCCTAGTGGTTGTAGAGCAGTCAGTGCAGGAACCCTGAACTCCTGATTCCCAGCTGAAGCAAAGACCTCCTGATCACCGGAGTAGAGCGTGAAAGTCATTCAATCTGTACAGCCTGTTCTATTTCATGCAGTAAACAATGTAACTTAAAGCCCTTGAGCAGTGAAGCAGGCCCTAATGTTCTGTGCTTTATCAACTACAATTTTTAGGCATTTGGGAAGAATTATGTTTCAAAGAGGGAATGAATCAAAAAGCAACACAGACACCATCTGCACTCACGTTGATCATGGCATTGGATGTTATCCTAAAGAGTGTGGCTCGTTCGTTGACCTGTTTGATCTTTTCATTGCTCTCAGCAGGCAACTTCAGGGACTCTAGCTCACTGAGGGAACGCTGCAGAGCTGTGCCATGCTTAGCTATCAAGTCATTGCACGTGCTCAAGTCCTCTACTTTGCTGGAGAGGGTCCGAAGGGTATTCTGCAGCTCCGTCTTGTCAGTTTGTGAGACAGACTCTTCATCTCCTGATTCATCTGTAGGAATGAAAAGAAAGGTTACATGAATCCAGAACCAGGAGTAAGAGTTGGAACCCTACCTACTCTGTCCAGAAACAAACCAACATTCCTCATGCTGTGTGCATTCTGACTCACTGACAACTTGCCATTACCAGATGGTTTCTCTATAGTGTGGTCCACAGATCACCTGCACCACAAACACCCTAGGTCCTTCTCAAAGGGGCAGAGTCTCTAGGCCCACCCCTAGAGACTTTGATTTAGCTGGTGTGAGGCAAAGCCCAGGAATCTGCCTTTCTAATAAGCTGCCCAGGTAACTGATACACACTGAAATTTGAACACCACTGACCCACAAGACAGAATGGAAAAGCTGAAAGGCTCTTGGAATTGGGAAGTAATTACTGAGCTCTTTAACTCTAGCCTGAGGATTCCTATCTAGTCCAAGCTAACTATTATTGCAAATCCACTATCATCTGATAGGTGACTGATGGGACCTGTATTAAATGAGTTGAGAATCACAGTCTAGCTCTTTGTAGACAAAGTCCACATCACAAAAAAGGTCATCAATTTGTCTTCTGAAAGAGAGCTCAAAAACTTCATGACTAAAGCCACCATGAAAATAATGCAAAAACTCACTTTAAATAGCTCTCCAATAAGTCAAGTATAGAAGCTATGCTGTACCTCTCATACTCAACACTTCATAACTGCGAAGTGGTTTTCTAGCAGTGTCACTTCCTTTGGAGGAGCTAACATCAGCACTAAAATCAAAGCAAGAAAAAAAAAAAAAAAAAAAGACCTGTCCTTTATGCTACACAGAGAGACAGGGCCAAAGTCAAAATATAACTTACTACCAAAAATTTACAAACCAATGAATTCTCCTTTCACTGATGAATGAACACACAGTACAAGAAATGACAGGGGATAAGATAACAAAGTCAGCAGGTGACCATCTTGGTCGATGCTAGGTAAACAAACTCAGTATGATTAAACTATCAACATATCAGGGGAAAATCCTACCTTTTTCCTTGAAGAATAATCAAAACATAACTTGATTGCTCCTTTTAGTTAACTAATGCAGCAAAATGAAGATTTTTCATAGAAAATATCACATATACAGTTTTTGGCAGTCCACTAAAATTGTTTCAACTTAACTAACAAAGAGTTAGATAAGAAGATATCAGGAGAAAAAGCATGAATAGCTCCAAATTGTGAGGTATAATACTCCCAAGACTGACCCAGCAAAAAAATAATTATTTCTCAAAATTTTAAGGTAGCCAATTAAAAGGCAAAAGAACAACTGTTATGCCTCTAGGACAGAATTTTTCAACCTTGGCCAGATAATTCTTTGTTTTGGCGGCTGTTTCGCATAGTATAGGAGGTTCAGCAGCATCCCAGGTCTCTACTTTCTAGATGCCATAGCACATCCCTCCCTTCAGCTGTGACAACCAAAAATGTCTCCAGACATTGCCAAATGTCCCTTGGGGAGGAGAATAACCCTGGTTGAGAACCATCATTCCAGCAGAAATACTGCATGAAGACAAGAAGCTTGAGGCATCTAGAATATAGGTGATAATCAAATGACACAGCATAACGATGACAAACAAAATCTGTGCATAAAAGGGGCAAACAGAAAGTTCCCCAGGCAGGTGTTCTTTGCTCCTGACCTGACTCTGCCAGCATCTTCACAGCTTTGGCCTTGGCCAGTTCCAGGGCCGTCACCCAGCGCTGCCGCTCAACTTCTGAACTAGCTTTCAGATGGTAGGTCTGAGCGCCCCCATTGGAAATGATGAAGTTGCAGGAGTCCTCCACGGTGATGTTGGCTGTGGCGAGGTTGATGGTACCACGGCAGGTATGTCTCATTTCTGCCTTTGATCTGCAATAACAAGACAAAGACAAGTTAAACAGAAAGTTGATGGTTTATTCTTTATCACATTCCATTTTTTTCATAACTCCGAGCTCCCTGAAAATACACTAATCTTAGGAATCAGCAAGGTCTGGTCCCTCAAACAGGTTCCTAAAATTCAAGAAACAATTAGTGGGGATTTCCTTTCAGAGCCTATGGTATTGTTTCTGAGTCAGATTTTTTTTTTTTTTTTGCTTTGCTGTCCCTCTTACCATTTTCTTCTTAGAAATAGGCTTTACAGGCCGGGCGCGGTGGCTCAAGCCTGTAATCCCAGCACTTTGGGAGGCCGAGACGGGCGGATCACGAGGTCAGGAGATCGAGACCATCCTGGCTAACACTGTGAAACCCCGTCTCTACTAAAAAAAAAATACAAAAAACTAGCCGGGCGAGGTGGTGGGCGCCTGTAGTCCCAGCTACTCGGGAGGCTGAGGCAGGAGAATGGCGTAAACCCGGGAGGCGGAGCTTGCAGTGAGCTGAGATCCGGCCACTGCACTCCAGCCTGGGTGACAGAGCGAGACTCCGTCTCAAAAAAAAAAAAAAAAAAAAAAAAAAAAAAAAAGAAATAGGCTTTACAGGCCAGGCGCTTGTAATCCCAGCACTTTGGGAGGCCGAGGTGGGCAGATCACCTGAGGTCAGGAGTTCCAGACCAGCCTAACATGGTGAAACCCCATCGCTACTAAAAATACAAAAAATTAGCCAGGCATGGGGGTGTGCACCTGTAATTCCAGCTACACAGGAGGCTGAGGCAGGAAAATCGCTTGAACTCGGGAGGGGAGGTTGCAGTGAGCTGAGATCGCACCATTGCACTCCAGCTTGGGCAACAAGAGCAAAACTCCGTCTCAAAAAAAGAAAGAAGGAAAGAAGGAAGGAAGGACGGACAGACAGAAAGAGGCTTTACTGAGGTATAACTACATGCAATGTTAATTTAGCAATTTTAAAAGTACAACTGAATGAGTTTTGACAAATGTACACAATTGTGTAACCACCACCACAATCAAAATGTAGAACGTTTCTATCGTCTCAATAAGTTCCCTCATGCCCTTTTGCAGTCAGGAATTATCTTTCACTTAGCAAGTTATAATTATAAATTGCCCCTATAACCTCATGCAACAGTCTCATTTCCTAAGAATAGCTCCATTTTATATATACCAAACCATCTCGCTCCCAACTGTAACTCAGCCCAAATGAGAACTGTTACACCATGCTTAGAATTATATTGCAGAAGTGTAAAAAAGCACACTTAAATGTTTAGAGTATGAAATATTGGCTATGGTTCAAATGATACGAAATAAGAATAACTAGCTTTCTGGGGAAGTAAAAAGGAATCACCAAGTGTTTTAATCTTTCTGGAATATGTTCATTCCTAAGGTCCACCATACTCTACTGGTGGGAACTCCTAAGCCGTCTATTAATAGCTAGGAAAGATTCAGCAGATCTGCTCTCAGAGGCCTGGGTGTAAAAATTTTCCCAATCTCTAGTGACTGACAGTTCTATTAATAGACTAACTTTTGAACTTTATAGCATTACTTGGTGACAACAAGCTATAAGACACTTCACATAAAACACCAAGCTTCACATAAAATATCAAGCTTCTAGCACAATCGAGTGTCTAACACAAACGGTGTCATTTCCCTACCACCCGCTGGTTATGCCCAGGAACCTGCATGTTGAGACTGCAGTTTTCCCTGTATAAATTGGAACACAGAGGTCAAAGTCCTTTGCCAACTGCCACAGTACAAAACAAAGCCATTTCCCTTTTAGTGGAGTTAAGCAGCCAAACACACCTGGCATATCCAGAATTTCTGCATGCCAGAAATGGCACGCACCCCATAAGATTTGGTATGTCTGAGAAAGTCTGGAAGACAGGTTTGTTGTTGTTCAGTTTCTCACATGAACTATTCTTCCTTCCTCAAATGCACACATGAGTAGTATGGGAAGGCCAGAGGGGTCTCAATGGACTGGGCCATTTTCCATCTCCTGCACCTGCCACACTGTAACATGAATCCGTTTTTTCTATTCTTACCTCCCCACCCCCAAGCTTCAGTTACATTATGAATAATGCAGGCTGAATTACAGATGCACAGCTGACAGGCCAGCTTGCTATGTTCTCTACTCCAAGGATACTACTTGGACCTTCTTCCACATTCCTCCTTATTGGAGCTTTTCACAAACCACTTCTTAGGAATCTCTTCTGCCTGGGTCATCATTGTAAACTAAAGAAGTTTCTCAAATTACCAAAAGTCTGCAGCAGTTTAAAAAATACCAAGGAACTCTAGGAGTAAGGCAGGCTTGATCTTGGAGCTCTTGGGTTTGGGCAGATACATTTATGATTATAAATGATTAGTGTGGAAGCTGGAAAGACACGAATCTCAGGGGTACAAGAGAGGTTCTTCAGGCACTACAATATTAGGTGGTATTTTCTGACCAGAAAGTTCTTCCCTGAAAAGGCTAGCTGAAATAGTAATTCAATCTCTAGAAGCCAGCCAGGAAAACTAATACTATGGCCTGTCATGATGTTTCTGGGAGAGCTGGGATTCCATATAAGGTTTTAAATAATGGGACATCTAAGTAACTGGGTACGTAAGGAAGCCCAGGATAGGTAAAAGAAGGAAATGGTTTGCCAAGGCCTATTAGGACAGCTCATCCGAGGATGGGTCTAGGAAGTACACAATCCCACTTAAAAGGAAAACAGTATTTTGGAAACAGCATATATAAGAAACTGCAGGTTTTGGAGGTATGAAAAGCAGGAGGAATGATACCTGTCTAGGTAATTATTGAGGAAGATGAGGACCAGAAGAACCCTGCAGGAAAAAATAACTGCCAGTATACTTGATAGGAAATATTTCAGTGCAATTTTGAGGGTAGTGCACAGATTGATAACTCTGGATCCTGCTGGTTTTATGGGTGGGACCATCTAAGTTGGCTAGGGCAGGCCTATGGCATATTTCCCAATATGTGGTTTGGTATGTTTGGGAAGGAGTTGTATCTGTACTCAGACAGGTACCACTAGCTCTTGTAAGGGAGAAAAGTGGTAACAAATACTTAAAGAGACAGCAACATATAAGTTATTAGTGTCTAAGATCGCTACTGATCAACACAAGTACTGATCAAAGAATCCACTGGCCTGGAAAGTAGATCTGGTAAGAACTTGGATGAGAAATGACCACACATGAAGGCCCTGAGGTGATATACAATTTTTGAAAATGCAAAAAATAGTAATATTGACTTGCTACCCAAGTCAGGATATAAAGCAATTAAACATTAAAATGATGGTCAATAATAACAGGAACACATGAACTTGAATGAGAGAAAAATCTGGGGAAATTAAAATTTTAGATTTGTAATCTGAGTTTAAATGGATGGTCCTGGATAGTTAGAAAGGGTTATAGTTAAAATCAATTCTGAATACAGTAATGCAAATGAAATATACAATTATTCACAACTGTTGATGAAGCCGTGAGGATGAGCTATCTAACGCATTGTTGCCCTGTAAGAGGACAGTAAGAAGAATGTGTTCCTGCCAACTACCTCCAACTCCCACCTTCAATTTCTCCTCAGAATTCTCTAAGAGCCAATATAGTGGAGTTAATGGAAAAGAGACTTGTTCAGCCTAACTCTCCAGGTGGCAGAATGATTCCTGGCGAAGGAAAAGAAACATAGAGTGAACCGCTCTTCAACATCGGTGTTTTCGGTCTCAAAGACAATGGTCTCCGGAAAAAAAAATTTCCATTGGAATGTCATTAAGCAAAATATCCCTTAAAGGAGATTTTTATTATTTTTGCATAAAATACACATAGTAAGCATGATCCATAAAATTACTCGCTATTGATAAGCAATTATCTCTGTAACTGACTGATTCATTTAACACTAACCTGAGTTTTAGGTTAGATTAGTGTGACCAGAAGTAGTTTCAAATCCCAACTCCTCCAAAACCTTGGGAAAGTTGCCATGCTAAGTCTGTTTCCTCATCAGCAAGATGGGAATATTTCCCAACTCCTAGGGTTGTTGCTGGGAGTCAACAAAATACTGTAATGAAATACTGTACAAAAAACACCTAGACACCTTGTGCAGCCCTCAGGAATGTTTACGCCCTGGCCCAAATCACCTATCTTAATTCTCTATCCTTTTAGCCCCAAAGCATGCATGTGATGGCGCGATGGCCAAGTTAAAGTCACCATAAATATATATAAAACAGTCCAAAATACCTTGTTGAAACAGAAGTAATCATACCAAAGACATGGATTTCTTTTAATAAATGTTAATCCAACTAACCAAAAAATCACAGAAATGCTGGGTAAAACACTTAATCTTTCCACGGGAGGAAGTGGGGCAAGCAAAAATAAAAGCAGCAGGCTGGGTGCAATCTCCATTCTGGGCTGTCCAGAGGCGAAAAGCGTATGCAAAGTTGGAGAGATTTAAGGCAGAAGAAGGGGACGGAATACCGAAGCCACC